>NC_034199.2:33659742-33978693 GCF_002021735.2 Oncorhynchus kisutch | reverse complement strand
CGTGACATCTACTCTATTCTCTCTGCTACTCTTCCTGGGGTCCAGCAGATTTAAGGCAGTTATACAATTGTAAAAACATTACAATACATTCATTACAGAATTCACAACACACTAGCTGTGTGCCCTCAGGCCCATACTCCACTACCACACAAAATCTGCGTGTATGTGTGTGTATAGTGCGTGTGTCTGTGCCTGTTTGTGTTACTTCACAATCCCCGCTGTTCCGTAAGGTGTACTTATACCTGCTTTTTAAATCTGATTCTACTGCTTGCATCAGTTACCTGATGTGGAATAGAGTTCCATGTAGTTATGGCTCTATGTAATACTGTGCACCTCCCATAGTCTGTTCTGGACTTGGTGACTGTGGAGAGACCTCTGGTGGCATGGTCTTGTAAGGTATGCATGGGTATCCGAGCTGTGTGCTAGTTTAAACAGACAGCTCGGTACCTTCAGCTTGTCAACCTCTCTTACGGAAACATGTAATGATGTCAATCTCTCTTCCACTTTGAGCCATGAGAGATTGACATGCATGTCATTAATGTTAGCTCTCGGTGTACTTTTAAGGGCCAGCCGTGCTGCCCTTTTCTGAGCCAACTGCAATTTTCCCAAGTCAATGCACTCTTGGAATTATTTGAATACGGCTTTACCAATAGATAGCACACAATTTAGGAGAAAAAAGGGTAAAAAAACATCAACATTTAACAAGGTTCCTGTTTCTCTATGGCTGCATTTACACAGGCAGCCCAACTATGAGAAACAGAGCTGATCTGATCGGTCAAAAGAAAATGTAGCCTATGGGTCCACAGACAACACACTCAGTGTTTATTTGTCCTTTTTATTTTAACACCGGAGAATTTGCTTGTGGTACGCCATCAGGACCAACACTATAAGCTTGTTTTACTCCGTTATTTTGTTGTTTTTAGAATCCCAGTTTGACCCTTTAAACAGCAGCCAAACCATCATTTCACAGCTCTTTCTTGAAATGAAGACTAGATGTTGCTGTATTTTTAAGAAATATCTTGGTGTGGATTAAGTCATGTATTGAATGTGAACTGCCATTAATAAACCTGCGCCACTCACTAGATTTCATCTCCCCAGGTGTGAGATTCATGAGCTAGCAGGCGGGGAGGATGAATTCATCTTTGACATTGCTCTCTCAGCTAATTTTTAGCTTTCTCTCGCACTCTCTTGTTCTCTACCCATTGTTTTTCCTCCCTCTAGGGGCTATGCAAATCTAACCTTCCATCAAAATAGTTTCAACAGCCAACAGTGGGGGCCTATTTATTTAGATTTTAAAAACAATTCCATTAAAGTGTATTAGCTATAACGATAATGGGCTCCACAGCACAGCTGCACATTCGAATTGCATTAGAGAGGCCAGCATTACTTTTTAATAAGCCTAGCCTCTGGAATTATAGAGAAATAAGTGAGCATTTTACTGAGTTCCCTTGTCCCTCTGTCTCCCTGCTTGTTTGTTTGTTTACCAAAGCCTCTTCTCCTCTCACCACTGACAGGCTGGATCACTGCGGCTCAGCCTCTGGCTCCCATTTTGTGTTCCTCCAGTCTGTCTGTCTCTGTAGTGTTGATCAGCAGACTGTGTCCCAGACTAGACCAGATAACCCTTTGATGTTCCCAGACACCCAGACCAAACCCTGCTCTCAGAGGCTCAGAGCCCCCAGCCCTTCTGCCCTGGCAGAGATCGTGAGAACAAACTTTGAGGTAGATGACTCCCAGGCAGGCTAGGTGAATCTCAAAGGCCTCTGAGGGAAATGCAAACTCAGGTTAGATTACAAAGCTGGCAAATTGAAGCATTATAATAATCCCCTACCTGTCCCTATGCATCTATTACTTTATTATATGTGCTTTTTCATTGAAGAGCCAGAGCATCCCAGGTTTCGGACATTAGCCACAGAGGATCTTGTTATGGGATTACTTGCATGCAACCAATATGCTTTTTAAAATGAAATATGTAGGTACATTCAGATGCCCTACACACAATCTGCCTGAGAGGGTTGAAGAAACGTGTTTCATCTCTGTGTTTGTTGAATGAGGAAACCAAAGCGTGTCTAATAGAAACTTCTCTCCTGTTTAAAGGTAAGTTATGTTGTTCTCAGCTTGCCCAAGGCTCTATCCGGAGCAGATAGATAAGAGCTGACATGGTAGCTACTCATTACTGTCTCATTAGCAGCCCAAGGACAAGGTAAATAACCCTCACTACCCACTAACACACACAGACCCCACAGGACCCACTTCCCAAACACACATCTGACATCAGCAACACATTCATATATTTACCCCTGTAGCGTAGTCTTTTTCTGAGCATATTTGGCGAGCCAGCTGGGGGGTTGGATGTTATAACTCGGGCTCATTCCCAAATGGCACCCTATTTACTGTATAATACCCTACTTCTGACCTGAGTGCTGGTCAAAATAAGTGCACACGTAGGGAACAGGCTACCATTTGGAAGGCACACTGTGACTTTGTTATGGTTCAAACACTAGCTAGCTCAGAGCTGTTGATGCGGCTGCATTCATAAACAGGTGATGGAGCTGTGTGTGGTCGCGGTTCCTGAGGAAAATACAGGGTATTTTCAGTCTACTAATATAATAATAAATGTCGTAGCACTTATATGCCACTGGCAAATGCTTTTATCCAGAGCGACTTACGACTTGGTGAGTTCATACTTGTTTAGTATGTGTATGTCATTCGAAATTCTATTACATCAGAAGATGCTCAATATTTGTATTCACCATTCATTAACAATTTGATTGATTATTCAAAATACTGTAGCTTTAATCCAGTTTTTGTCCCGAGTTGAACTCAAAACTCAAACTTACCTTGCTAACTCCTCAAACCTGCTTCATAGAATACCTCTCAGGGATCTCCAACCCTGTTCCTGTCGAGCTGCCCTCCTGTAGTTAAAAAAAAAAATCCAACCCCAGTTATAACTAACCTGATTAAAACTTGTTGGGGACAGGGGGCAGTATTTTCACTTTGGATGAATTGCATGCCCATAGTGAACTGCATCCTACTCTGTCCTAGATTGCTAATATATGCATATTATTATTACTATTGGATATAAAACACTCACACAAGTTTCTAAAACTGTTTGAAATATGTCTGTGAGTATAACAGAACTCATAGGGCAGGCAATCTTCCAAACAGGAAGTGAAATTCTGAATGCGTGTCTAATTTCAAGTCACTTCCTACGCCTTCCACTAGATGTCCTCATTCAGTAGAACGTGGAATGGAGCCTCTGGTGTGAACTTTGACTGAATGGGAGGGGAATGAGTCACTGTCCTGGCAGAATGCAATTTCCCTGTGGCGCATTTGTCTGTGGATTTCACCATCGTTCCATTTGGCTGCAGATGAAAACGTATGCTCCGGTTGGAACGTTATTGGATATATATGAAAATAACATCCTGAAGATTGATTCAATACTTAGTTTGACCAGTTTATTCAACCTGGAATATATATTTTGAAGTTTTCGTCCGAGTTCTCCTGGACCTGCGTCAGCTTTTGGGCACGTGAGCTGAAAGTGCTAGCAAATGCAGCTAATTGGACACTAGTATTGGACATTATGGAACAGAACAATGATTTATTGTGGAACTAGGACACCTTGCACTGCATTCTGATGAAAGATCATCAAAGGTAAGGGAATATTTATGATGTAATTTCGTATTTCTGTTGACTCCAACATGGTGGAGAAATATATTTACGTCTGAGCGCCGTCTCAGATTATTGCATGGTAGGCTTTTTTTGTAACGTTTTAAAAAAAAATCTGACACAGCGGTTGCATTAAGAACCAGTGTATCTTTAATTTTATGTAGAAGATGTATCTTTAGTCAAAGTTTATGATAAGTATTTCTGTTATCTGTTCTGTTATCTGGCGTAGCTTTCTGTAATTCCTCCGGATATTTTGGAGGCATTTCTGAACATTGCAACAATGTAAACCGAGATTTGTGGATATAAATACGCATATTATCGAAAAAAAAACATTGTCAGTGTCATCTGATGAAGATTATCAAAAGGTTAGTGATTTATTCTTATCTCTAATCCTGCTTTTGTGACTATCTTTGGCTGGAAAAAATGGCTGTGTTTTTCTTTTGATTTGGTGGTGGTCTAACATAAATATGTTGTGTTTTCGCTGTAAAACATTTTTTTTAAATGGAACATGATGGGTAGATTAACAAGATGTTTATCTTTCATTTGCTGTATTGGACTTGTTAATGTGTGAAAGTTAAATATTTCTAAATAATATTTTTGAATTCCCCGCGTCACCTTTTCAGCTGAACTCACCGTAACAGATTTTTAAGTTAATCAACCAGCTAATTATTAGAATCAGGCGCGAGAGCAGGGTTGGAGATAAAACCTACAGGACGGTAGCTCTCCAGGAACATGGTTGGAGAGCCCTGAGAGGTATTCTATGAATTCATACTCATCGCCAAACCCACTAGCTCCAGGTCATCTACATGACTCTGCTAGGTAAAGTCCCCACTTATCTCAGTTCGCTGGTCACCATAGCAGCATCCACATGTAGTACGCGCTCCAGCTGATATATCTCTCTGGTCACCCCCAAAACCAATTCTTCCTTTGGCCGCCTCTCCTTCCAGTTCTCTGCTGCCAATGACTGGAACGAACTACAAAATCTCTGAAACTGGAAACACTTATCTCCCTCACTAGCTTTAAGCACCAGCTGTCAGAGCAGCTCACAGATTTCTGCACCTGTACATAATTTATAATTTAGCCCAAACAAATACCTCTCCCCCTACTGTATTTATTTATTTATTTTGCTCCTCATTATTTCTGTCGTTACTTTGCACATTCTTCCACTGCATATCTACCATACCAGTGTTTTACTTGCTATATTGTATTTACTTCGCCACCATGGCATTTTTTTGCTTTTACCTCCCGTATCTCACCTCATTTGCTCACATTGTATATAGACTTATTTTTCTACTGTATTATTGACTATATGTTTGTGTTGTTGTATGTGTCGAACTGCTTTGCTTCATCTTGGCTAGGTCGCAATTGTAAATGACAACTTGTTCTCAACTTGCCTACCTGGTTCAATAAAGGTGAAATAAAATAAAAAAATGTACAGCCTTATTCTAAAATGGATTGCAAAAAAAATACAACTCAGCAATCTACACACAATACCACATAATGACAAAGTAAAAACAGGTTTTTAGACATTTTTGCAAATTTATACAAAATAAAATACAGAAATACCTTTACATAAGTATTCAGACCATTTGCTATGATATTCGAAATTGAGACCAAGAACCCAGTGGTCACTCTGACAGAGCTTTCGAGCTCCTCTGCTCCCATCTCCACAATCTCTGCAGCACTCCACCAATCAGGCCTTTCTGGTAGATTGACCAGATGGAAGCCACTCCTCAGTAAAAGGCACATGACAGCTTGCTTGGAGTTTCCAAAAGGCACCTAAAGATTCCTTGGTCTGATGATGCCAAGCGTCACATCTGGAGGAAGCCTAGCACCATCCCTACTGGGAAGCATGGTGGTGGCAGCATCATGATGTGGGGATAATTTTCAGGGGCAGGGACTGGGAGACATGGTGGTGGCAGCATCATGCTGTGGGGATCATTTTCAGTGGCAGGGACTGGGAGACTAGTCAGGATCGAGGCAAAGATGAGCAGAGCAAAGTACAGAGAGATCCTTGAAGAAGACCTGAAAATGTCTGTTCAGCAACGCTCCCCCAATCAGACTCAATACTGTAATCGCTGCCAAAGGTGCTTCAACAAAGGACTTAGTAAAGGTTCTGAATACTTATGTAAATATGATATTTCTGTAATTTACATTTAATAAATTAGCAAACATTTCTAAAAACCTGTTTTTGCTTTGTCATTACAGTTTATTGATGAGAAAAAAATATATTTTATCAATTTTAGAATAAGGCTGTAAACTGAGTAAATGGATAAAAAGTCTAGGGGTCTGAAAACTTACCGGAGGCAATGTATGAACCTCTACAGGATCGCCCCCGTTGGACTGTTGAGCTAATGTAGGCTAATGTGATTAGCATGAAGTTGTAAGTAACAAGAACATTTCCCAGGATTTAGACATCTCTGATATTGGCAGAAAGCTTAAATTATTGTTACTCTAACGGCACTGTCCAATTTACAGTAGCTATTGCAGTGAAATAATACCATGCTATTGTTTGAGGAGAGTGCACAGTTATGAACTTAACATGTATTAATAAACCAATTAGGCATATTTGGAGAGTCATGACACAAATTCTGAACAGAAATTCAACGCTTCATTGGATCAGTCTAAAACCTTGCACATCCACTGCTGCCATCTAGTGGCCAAAATCTAAATTGTGCCCGGGCTGGAATAATAAATTATGGCCTTTCTCTTGCCTGCTTTTTTCATTGTATTATCTTTTACCAGATCTAATGTATTGTATTCTCCTACATTAATTTAACATTTCCACAAAATTCAAAGATTTGCATATCCTTTCTTCAGGTCCTGAGCACAGACAGTTCGATTTGGGTATGTCATTTTCGGCGAAAATGGATAAAAAAGGTCCAATATTATACATTTGGTGATGACAGATTCATTTTAAACTTCTCACAATGTGAAACATTTCTAAGACTTAATAAAAAAAAACATTGATATGAGTGGGGAAAGAAGGTGCTTGTGCATTTCAATGCACACCAAAGACAGCATTAACAATAAGATAAAGACAGCATTTCTAAAAGCCTCTTTCAATCTGTGGCCTGCTGAATTTGCAAGATACAATTTCTTTAATTTTGATTTCGGCACAAATAATAATAAATAATAAAATAATGCACTAACTCGCGCATTGATTGACGGTTCAGCATTGTCTCGATTAACAGTTTGGCGATCGACAAGCCATGTGCGACATGTACACACAGTTACAAGCCTGCTACAGTTAGTGGCAGGGGGACAAAGAATATCTACCGTTATAGTACGGGTGAAGCCTGAGCTGGAATGTGAAGCTGGAGAATGGTAGACCTGCTGAGTTTCAGATGTAGGATCTTAATTGAGACAGTTTGTTACAGCAGGAAAATCATCCTACAGCAATGGGAAATGTGAATTAATATGGGGATAATAGTTCATGGACATCTTTGTAGAGGTTCCTACATTTTTTATATGGGAAAATCTAGTCTGACATTACAAACGTCAGAAGCCTTTTAAAGCTCAAATACACTACAGTTTATACATCTCCTGCAACAGGGTGATGAAATTAAGACGCTACATGTGTATCTTTCTATTTAATTAACCTTTATTTAACTTGTCACGTCAGTTAAGAACAAATTCTTATTTACAATGACGGCCTACCCAGGCCAAACTCTAACGACGCTGGGCCAATTGTGCGCTGCCCTATGGGACTCCCATTCACGGCCAGTTGTGATACAGCCTGGAATCGAACCAGGGTCTGCTGTGACGTCTCTAGCACTGAGATGCAGTGCCTTAAACCTCTGCACCACACAAGAACCCTAAAGGTGAGGCAGAGGTGGAGTCTACATCTAGGTAAAAATGTGACACCAATCAGGCCCCCAAGGACTGATTTAGATAACTGCTAAGTGTTTCGTGATAATCCAGAGATTGTGCATATGCGTATTCATCCTAGCTTCCTGTTATATGTCCTGAAGCAAACGTTATAAATCCTTTACGAAAGGGTTCTGGTCAAAGTACTGATATTCAAAGAGAATACGGTGCCATTTGGAACACAGCCTTTAGGCGCAAGCCCAACATCTACCTCCAATATAATACCAAGCTGAACTCATTAATCATTTAGGGAAAGCAATTTGTAGAGCACCTGTCCCAAGCAGGAGGCTATAAGGGCCTCCAACAGTGGAGGCTGCTGAGGGGAGGATGGCTTATAATAATGGGTGGAATGGAGTCAATGGAATGGCATCAACCACATGTGCTTGATACATATCCATTAACACCATTCCAGCCATTATTATGAGCCATCATCCCCTCAGCAGCCTCCGCTGGCTTCCAATGATAGGAGCACTGCAGCTCTAATGGGTGAGAGCAGAGCTAGTTTAGAGAAATATTGCATTCGTTGGTATTGTGTGATCAGCTGGCTATATTGGTTAGCCAGCAAATTTTTCTCTGCAGAGGTGGATCTGTGTTTACACAGGCAGCCCATTCTGATATTTTTTTCACTCATTTGTCTTTTGACAAATCAGATCAGTGTGTGAAAATATCTGATGCGATTGGTCAAATGACCAGCTAGTGGAAAGAAGATCAGAATTGGGCTGCATGTGTAAACGTAGCCTTAGGTCCTGTGTTAAAAGCCTGTGATTTCCAGGTGAAATGTATGCTTAGTGTTTAGTGTAGGGAGAGGAGAGCTGCTGATTGTGATTAATGGTGCTGCTGCGAGCTTCCACACTGAGCCAAGGTCTCTGGAGTCTTTACTCTCAGGGATCGACTTAACATGGACACGGTCAGTCAGGGTTCCTGCGCAACAAAAATACTAGATATCAAGTAACAAGGTATCAGACCTGACCTCAAACATTCACAGTTACAGTAAATTACAACTTACATAAATAGATTGTTTTTATTAACACATACAAATGCATGTGAAAACAGGTACAGTATGAACTGCAATTCTAACCAATAAACCTCCCTCTAAAATCAGCTTCTTTTGGTTACTAAATTTCTTCCCATCTTACTGCAATCTATTCTTCCTGTTTTCCTCTTTCCAGGATGCCAGCTTAGCAGAGCAGGGGCGAAAGCATAAAGGATTACTGCTGTTTGGATGCCAACCCTCCTCTCAGAGGAGTGTCCAGAGTGCCATGCAGTCAGCACTGGGCAGAGATAGGACACAGGATGCTGTTCTCTTCTAGGCTCACAGCAGTTAAGTCCTACAGTGTTGCCAGCCAGGGACAGACTGGGATCAGAAATCATCCCGGGCATTTACAACACTGGCTCATTTTTGCCCTAGCGACAACCACACTGGGCCATTTTATTCCCTGAGAGGTCCATGTTGGCCGATCTAGTGGAAATCACTCAATTCTGCATCCAGGACGAGACTCATCTCAATAAACATCAACCTGTCCATTTTTTGCCAAATAATGATAATTCTGTGCAAAGCCCCCAATTCCCACCATCCCACTGAGCTAAAGATGGAACAGCTCATCTAGTATTTGCCAGAATTGCCCTTTGGCCAGTCCGTTTCTCCAAAAAAACATCCCTTGCCCCCTCTTGTTTTCTGAGCTGGGCTTATGAGGACCTCTCAGCTGTGGTCATAACGGGAATCATAGCAGACATCTTCTTGTCCCAACAGACAATTTAGAATGTTTCCCCTAAGAAACCAAATTACTTTTTCATATAACGCCACTCTCCTCCCATGAGATAGACTTGAGGAGAGTGGAGGGTTCTGTATGTGTAATAGCAATAGTGTCTGAAATAATAATTATTAGGATAGATACTGTATGAGTTTAATGTGCGTTGTTAAGGGGGTTGACAAGCTGGATGTTTTCATGTGAAAACCAGCTACTGTACCAGACAGACAGACATTGTTCCAAATGTAGAGCAAAACTATACCCAACGTAAGTAGAAGTTTAACAGCCCTGAACAGAGATGACATTATAGGTTACATTAATGACAGGTGTAGAGAGGCTTGGGGAGTTTGTGTGTGTGCGTGTGTGTGCATGTACAGCAAATTGGGAGCGTAGATTTTTTAATGTTGACTCAGGTGTTAAATTAACTCTGTAAGTGTAAGGTGTGCGCGTTGGTGGCAGGGAAGTCAGGTGCAGGAGAAAGAACTTGGTATAAACAGAGTCATATAATAAGAACTCAAACTCCAAAAAACCAAATATACCAAAAATAATCAAATGGGTACAAAACCCGTCGTGCACTAACATACAATCAAACAATCTCCAACAAGGACATGAGGGGAAACAGAGGGTTAAATACACAACATGTAATTGATGGGATTGCAACCAGGTGTGAAGGAAGACAAGAAAAAAACTATGAAAAATTGATCAGTGATGGCTAGAAGATCGGTGACTTCGACCGCTGAACACCGCCCTCGGTAGAAGTCGTGACAGTAACATTTATTGTGGAACTGCGATTCCTGGGAGTGCATTCTGATGAAGATCATCAAAGGTAAGTAAATATTTATAATGCTATTTTTGACTAATGTTGACTGCGCAACATGGCGGAAATATATTTTGGTTTGGGCTCTGAGCGCCGTACTCAGATGATGCTTTGTCCATAAAGTAAAAAAAAAAATCTGACACACTTCTCCTTAATGCAACTGCTGTAAATAAAGTTCCATGCATAATACTTGGATTTTCATCAACATTTATATTGACTATTTCTGTGAATTCATGTGGCTCTCTGCACAATAACCGCATGTAACGCGCCAATGTAAAATTAGATTTTTTAAATATAAATATGCACTTATCGAACAAAACATACATGTATTGTATAACATGAAGTCCTATGAGTCTCATCTGATGAACATCATCAAAGGTTAGTGATTAATTGTATCTATATTTCTGCTTTTTGTGACTCCTCTTTGGCTGGGGTTTTCTGTGGCTTGGTGGTGACCTAACATAATCGCTTGTGGAGCTTTCGCTGTAAAGCCTTTTTGAAATCAGACACTGTGGCTGGATTAACTAGAATTGTATTTTTAAAAATGGTGCCTAATGTGGAACCCCAGTCCTAGACAGGCTAACGTTCTGGGAGCCTGGTCTGTAAGACAGGGTAAACAAAAAACGGATGAAAAACATGGCCCGAGGGTTCAGTCTCCTCGCCGCCGGATGTACTCCAGATTGTGGTGGTCAGTCCAGATGAGAAAAGGGTGTTTAGCCCCCTCAAGCCAGTGTCTCCACGCCTTCAAGGCCTTGACGACAGCCACCAACTCCCGGTCCCCCACGTCACAGTTTCGCTCCACTAGGCTGAGCTTCTTCGAGAAGAAGGCAAAAGGGCGGCGCTTCGGTGGCGACCCGAGCACTGAGAGAGCACAACTCCTATCCCAGCCTCGGACATGTCCACCTCCACTTTGAACGCTAAAAAGGGATCCGGATGAGCCAGCACTGGAGCCGAGGTCAACAGAGCCCTCAGGTGACTGAAAGCCCTGTCCGCCTCAGCTGTCCACTGCAATCAACCTGGGCCCCCCTTCAGCAGTGAAGTAATGGGAGCTGCTACCTGACCAAAACCCCAGATGGTAATAGTTGGCAAACCCTAAGAATCGCTGCACCTCCTTTACCGTGGTGGGAGTTGGCTATTTACGCACGGCTGCAATGCGGTCACTCTCTATCTCCACCCCTGACGTGGAAATGCGATACCCTAAGAAGGAGACGGACTGTTGTAAGAACAGGCATTTCTCAGCCTTGACATACAGGTCATACTCCAACAGGCGACCAAGCACTTTGCGCACCAGGGACCCATGCTCAGCATGTGTAGCAGAGTATATCAAAATGTCATCAATATACACCACTATAGACCCCGGTGGTCAATACACGGACGCAGACCGCAAACTCGAGGAGAAGGTTGAAGTGGAGGACCAAATGTACCCCTGACGCAGGGATTCGGAGACTCCCATAGCCTCCATCTCCGCCTGTGAGAGGGGATACACATGACTCCTGGGAAGAGCAGCGTCTACCAGGAGATCTATCGCACAATCGCCCCATCGATGAGGTGGTAATTGAGTCGCCTTCTTTTTAGAGAAGGCGAAAGCCAAAATGGCATGTTCAGGGGGAATACGCACGGTGGAGATCTGGTCTGGACTCTCCACCATAGTAGCACCAATGGACTTGAGCACTCTCGTGACCACCCCGTGAGAGCCCTCTGTGGCCAAGAAACAGTGGGGTTATGACAAGCTAACCAAGGTAGGCCCAGCATCACGGGAAACGCAGGAGAGTCAATTTTTATTTTTTTATTTTTTTATTTCACCTTTATTTAACCAGGTAGGCTAGTTGAGAACACCTTTATTTAACCAGGTAGGCTAGTTGAGAACACCTTTATTTAACCAGGTAGGCTAGTTGAGAACACCTTTATTTAACCAGGTAGGCTAGTTGAGAACAAGTTCTCATTTGCAACTGCGACCTGGCCAAGATAAAGCATAGCAATAAGGAGTAAGGAACCAATAAGGATCCCCCTGCGTCACCATGCCCAAAGGAGCGGTGACCTCCCTATGCATAGCAATAAGGAGTAAGGAACCAATAAGGAACCCCCTGCGTCACCATGCCCAAAGGAGCGGTGACCTCCCTATGCATAGCAATAAGGAGTAAGGAACCAATAAGGAACCCCCTGCGTCACCATGCCCAAAGGAGCGGTGACCTCCCTATGCATAGCAATAAGGAGTAAGGAACCAATAAGGAACCCCCTGCGTCACCATGCCCAAAGGAGCGGTGACCTCCCTATGCATAGCAATAAGGAGTAAGGAACCAATAAGGAACCCCCTGCGTCACCATGCCCAAAGGAGCGGTGACCTCCCTATGCATAGCAATAAGGAGTAAGGAACCAATAAGGAACCCCCTGCGTCACCATGCCCAAAGGAGCGGTGACCTCCCTATGCATAGCAATAAGGAGTAAGGAACCAATAAGGAACCCCCTGCGTCACCATGTCCAAAGGAGCGGTGACCTCCCTATGCATAGCAATAAGGAGTAAGGAACCAATAAGGAACCCCCTGCGTCACCATGCCCAAAGGAGCGGTGACCTCCCTATGCATAGCAATAAGGAGTAAGGAACCAATAAGGAACCCCCTGCGTCACCATGCCCAAAGGAGCGGTGACCTCCCTATGCATAGCAATAAGGAGTAAGGAACCAATAAGGAACCCCCTGCGTCACCATGCCCAAAGGAGCGGTGACCTCCCTATGCATAGCAATAAGGAGTAAGGAACCAATAAGGAACCCCCTGCGTCACCATGCCCAAAGGAGCGGTGACCTCCCTATGCATAGCAATAAGGAGTAAGGAACCAATAAGGAACCCCCTGCGTCACCATGCCCAAAGGAGCGGTGACCTCCCTATGCATAGCAATAAGGAGTAAGGAACCAATAAGGAACCCCCTGCGTCACCATGCCCAAAGGAGCGGTGACCTCCCTATGCATAGCAATAAGGAGTAAGGAACCAATAAGGAACCCCCTGCGTCACCATGCCCAAAGGAGCGGTGACCTCCCTATGCATAGCAATAAGGAGTAAGGAACCAATAAGGAACCCCCTGCGTCACCATGCCCAAAGGAGCGGTGACCTCCCTATGCATAGCAATAAGGAGTAAGGAACCAATAAGGAACCCCCTGCGTCACCATGCCCAAAGGAGCGGTGACCTCCCTATGCATAGCAATAAGGAGTAAGGAACCAATAAGGAACCCCCTGCGTCACCATGTCCAAAGGAGCGGTGACCTCCCTATGCATAGCAATAAGGAGTAAGGAACCAATAAGGAACCCCCTGCGTCACCATGCCCAAAGGAGCGGTGACCTCCCTATGCATAGCAATAAGGAGTAAGGAACCAATAAGGAACCCCCTGCGTCACCATGCCCAAAGGAGCGGTGACCTCCCTATGCATAGCAATAAGGAGTAAGGAACCAATAAGGAACCCCCTGCGTCACCATGCCCAAAGGAGCGGTGACCTCCCTATGCATAGCAATAAGGAGTAAGGAACCAATAAGGAACCCCCTGCGTCACCATGCCCAAAGGAGCGGTGACCTCCCTATGCATAGCAATAAGGAGTAAGGAACCAATAAGGAACCCCCTGCGTCACCATGCCCAAAGGAGCGGTGACCTCCCTATGCATAGCAATAAGGAGTAAGGAACCAATAAGGAACCCCCTGCGTCACCATGCCCAAAGGAGCGGTGACCTCCCTATGCATAGCAATAAGGAGTAAGGAACCAATAAGGAACCCCCTGCGTCACCATGCCCAAAGGAGCGGTGACCTCCCTATGCATAGCAATAAGGAGTAAGGAACCAATAAGGAACCCCCTGCGTCACCATGCCCAAAGGAGCGGTGACCTCCCTATGCATAGCAATAAGGAGTAAGGAACCAATAAGGAACCCCCTGCGTCACCATGCCCAAAGGAGCGGTGACCTCCCTATGCATAGCAATAAGGAGTAAGGAACCAATAAGGAACCCCCTGCGTCACCATGCCCAAAGGAGCGGTGACCTCCCTAATTAACCCTGACCCTAATGGTCGACAATCTAAGGCGTGAACGGGGAAGGGCACATCCAAGGGAACAATAGTGATCCCTAAACTATGAGCTAACGCTCTATCAATGAAATTCCCAGCCACGCCTGAATCTACGAGCACCTTGTGCTGGGAATGCGGGGAAAACTCAGGAAAAGTGACAGACAGAAACATATGTGCAACAGAGGGTGGTATCTCTGGAGGCCAGCTCCCGATGGACATCCTCGCGCAGACTGCAGCGGTAATGGTCAATCAGGGCCCTGTTGTTCCATCCCGTGCCGTCAGCTAGGGTCCTGACCTCCAGGGCAAACTCCTGGGCGCTCCTCATCTCCTGCCTCAGATGGTAGAGGTGCTCACCCGCCGCTCTGCCCTCGGGTGGGTGGTCGAAGGCTGCCTGGAAAAGGTGGGTGAACTTGGTCCAACACCGCATATCCCTCTCTCCACACGGTGTTGGCCCACTCCAGGGCTTTCCCGGTGAGGCACAAGACGAGGGCGGACACTCTCACGGTCCGATGGAGCTGGGTGGACCATGGCCAGATCCCACTGGGTTCCGGCAGGAAAGGGGTGCTCAGGAGACCCCGGTTGTGCTGGTGGAGGCGCTGGAAGAACTCCCTGTCTCTCCCAGCGGTCCATAGCCTGGACTACGCGGTCCATGGCGGCGCTCAGATGCTGAAGCAGAACGTCATGTCCCTGGACGCGCTCCTCCACCTCAATGGCCGGGGTACCTTCTCCTGCTGACTACATAGATGGTTGAAAATACAGTAAGGTGTGCGCATTGGTGGCAGGAAAGTCAGGTGCAGGAGAAAGAACGTGGTATCAACATTTAAGAACTAAAACAAACTCCAAAAACCATAAATAATACAATGGGTACAAAACACAATTCTCCTGTGATATTTCAATTACATGCTGGGAGATAGTTAAAGTGTAGCTTCAGCATAAGAGACACACGGCACAAATTTTGCGTGAAACACACATGGATATCATTTGAATTTGAGGTGTAAGAAATAAGTTGTTCAAGCAAAGGCAGTGTAAAATTGATTTAGGATGAACAAACTGCCATGACACGGATTGATCTACATGAATTACATTAAAATATTTTTTCAATCATGTCATTGATGTGTAGGATATGTAATTACATATTTGTAGCATTAACCCATTACAGTCTAAGCCCTGTCTACACCGGGGTTTCTACTAAGCTACATGGAATTGTTTTAAGAATGTCATACCAATGATCATATTGCTATTTGATTTTGAATTTTAAGACCCCTTGAAGAAACCAAAAATGATTTTGATTATTTGATGAAATGTTTCATCAAATGGCCTTAATTGTAACGATCAAAACTGAACACTAGAACAAAAAATAACAAAGCGGACACAAACTAAACAGTTCTGTCTGGTGCAGACAGACAAAACAGAAAATAACTACCCACAAAACACAAGTGGGAAAAGGCTACCAAAGTATGGTTCTCAATCAGAGACAACGATAGACAGCTGCCTCTGATTGAGAACCACACCCGGCCAAACACACAGAAATAGAAATAGAAACATAGAATGCCCACCCCAAGGCAGGGTAGCCTAGTGGTTAGAGCGTTGGACTAGTAACCGAAAGGTTGCAAGTTTGAATCCCCGAGCTGACAAGGTACAAATCTGTCGTTCTGCCCCTGAACAGGCAGTTAACCCACTGTTCCTAGGCCGTCATTGAAAATAAGAATTTGTTCTTAACTGACTTGCCTAGTAAAATAAAGGTTAAAAAAAAATACAAAAATAAAACTCACGCCCTGACCAAACCAAAATAGAGACATAAAAAGGATCTCTAAGGTCAGGGCGTGACATTAATGCTTAATACTATTGGCCTTAATGCTATTAGCCCAAACAAATTAATTGAATAACAGATTACCTACATGGAACAACAGATAATCCTGAAAAGTAAATCAAAAGGAAGTTTGTTCTGAAGTGTCTGTCCTATATCTAAGAGATAGAAGAAAGATGAGGATACATATTTATATTTCTCCATGTATTTAACCCCTTATTTTTAGCACTAAACAGTCTCCATGTATATACTTCTATACATTTTTTCAACTGGTACTGGGGGACCTTCCAATGAGTCTTGTGATGCCTGTGGCAAAACATGTACCTATTCATGAGAGTCTCACCTTTCCACACAGGGGTCATATTAGTGTGTAGCTCAGACTGTTCGGACGCTAACGACAGAACTTGGCATATCGGCTGTATCGACTTCAGACGAGTCCCAAGATGCTTGTGGTGGACGTATAGCAATCTCTGTCGCCTTTCACCGCATATATCTCTAGTTTAAATGGACAGATTTTTCTGGGGATTTAATTATTATGCAAATTAGATTTCTGTGGGGGTGCGGACCTCGACTCCAGGGGGTAATGTACATTGGTCACACGATGAACCCAATTCAAATAGTTTCTGGCTGAAATATCACTTATATTATAAAAAAAAGGCAAATGTGTCATCCCAAATAAATTGGTTCGTTATTCATTACTAGCTAATCTCTATCAGGCTTGAGGAAGGAGTTAGATGGCATAGAAATGAAAAAAAGGGACAGAGCTTCTAATGTAAGGGGAGACAAAGCTAGAGGAAATTAGTTCACATTTGATCGCTATGGCTATTGTTCCACACTTTAAGGTTTGAGTGAGGAGCATTGTACTGTATCAGAATATCCTTTTCATTTCCTACTATAGATGGATGATAACACAAAGAAGGCTTTGTGTAAGGGGCTTTAATGAATGGTTTTCCTTTTTCACCTTATTGGTGGGAAAGACTGGGCCTGGGAAATGAGTTCATGGCAATGGATTGACTGGAGTCATCTGTGTGTTGTTTTGGTGTTTAAAGATACTTTCAAGGTTTTGCCACCATTTGCCACCAGCCTTATAAAGATGAGTGCATGTATAAATCCATAATGTTAATGGGCTGTGTGGAGATGTTGTTTCATCGTCATCAGAGATGGTTCTGTCCATGGAGTAAAGTTTGGCGGTTTGGTCTGTCATCTTTTAGGTAGACAGGAGCAGGAATACAATACTAATTCATGAGGCAATGCACTGCCAGACACCATTAATCTCATGCCACCCCAATGCCTTACTATTAAACATTTATTTAATCTACATACAAATCGGAATTGCAAAGTAATCTGATGTCAAAGCAAATGCCTGGGAGTGAAATGTTTCTCTGGGCGTCTATCCCTGGCTTGGTGATGTGTGGCCGTGTGACTGCTGGCCGATCAGTGTTGAAGTGAGAATGTCTAGCCAGGTCAATTTCATTTCCAGTGTTTGAAACAATGAGGTGAAATAATGTATCATTATCCCACAGTGAGTTCTGAAAATAAAAAATAATCCTACACGTCACATGTCCGCGTTGTCTCAGTGTTGTGCTGTTTGTTGCTTCCTGTCAAACTTTTTTTTTACACTTTTAATAATTGTTTAGTTAAAACTCTGCATTTAACAAATCTACCAACATCTTAGTTTTGTCCTTGCCCTACTTTTTTCATTCAACTTTCTCAGCCCTGACGCTTTATCTACACATTGTTCTACAGGACACCCGCCAGCCGAAAAAGCTAAGTAGTAACATTAACACTCTGCCATCTAATTGCAATTGCTGTACTCAAAATATACAGGATAAATGTTGCCTTATGGTGAGGATAGCCGAGTTGCAAGCCCAACTTCAGATGCAATCATTAGGCAAGGGCAATTTAAGTGTAGGAAAGGATGAAATGGTGTCTCTGCCACCAGTAAGTACAGATAATAGTATTTGAAAGCCCTAGTCATTGGTGACTCCATTACCCACAATATTAGACAAAAAAATCATCATCCAGAAATCATACTGTTTACCAGGAGGCAGGGCTACCAACGTAAAGGCTAATCTGAAGATGGTGCAGGCTAAGGCTAAAACTGGCGAGTGTAGAGAGTATATCGATATTGTTATCTACGTCAGTAGCAACAATGTTAGGATGAAACAGTCAGAGGTCCCCAAGCTCAAGTGTCGGCATCGAGTAATTGTCTCTGGCCCCCGCCCAGTTACGGGGAGTGATGAACTCTACAGCAGAGGCTCACAACTAAATTGCTGGTTGAAAACTGTATTCTGTCCCCCCCAAAAGATAGAATTTGTAGATAATTGGCACTCTTTCTGGGACTCATCCTCAAAGAGGACCAATCCTGGCCTGCTGAGGAGTGAATGACTCTATCCTACCTGGAGGGGTGCTCTCATCTTATCTATCAACATAGACAGGATTCGAACTCCTCTAGCTCCACAATAAGGTAGGGTGCAGGCCAGGCAACAGGCTGTGTAGTCAGTGTAGTTTTCCCCATTGAGACAGTGTCTGCGCCTGGATCTTGGTCGGGAAAAATCTAAACATGGCGGTGTTTGCCTTAACAATCTCACTGGAAGACCTCAATCCATGTCATTTTTGAAAGAGACTGTGATAATACCTCACAACTCCGAATAGGACTACTTAATCTTAAATCCCTCACTTCCAAGGCAGTCACAGTCAATGAACTAATTACTGATCATAACCTTGATGTGATTGGCCTGACTGAAACGGCTTTAGCCTGGTGAATTAGTTAAATGAGGTCTCTCCTCCAAGTTACACTAGTAACCTTAATAATATTGAAAAAAATCTGAAACTTTATTTTAAAATATTATGCAGAAAAGCTAATCCTTGGTTTTGTCACTTAGATTAGAATACTGCAATGCTCTTCAGCTTCAGCTAGATAAATAAATACACTTCAGTTAGTGCTAAATATAGCTGCTAGAACTAAAATATTTTACTCCAGTGTAAACCTCTCTACACTGGCTTCCTGTTAATTCTAGGGCTGATTTCAAGGTTTTACTGCTATCCTATAAAGCATTACATGGACTTTCTCCTACCTATCTCTCTAATTTGGTCCTGCTGTACATACCTACACATACACCATGGTCGGACGACGCAGGCCTCATGGTCCCTAGAATTTCTAAGCAAACAGCTGGAGTCAGGGCTTTCTCCTTTAGAGGTCAATTTTTATGGAATGGTCTTCTTATCCATGTGAGAGACTCAGAATCGGTCTCGACCTTTAAGTGTTTACTGAAGACTCATCTCTTCTGTAGGTACTATGATTGAGTGTAGTCTGGTCCAGGGGTGTGAAGGTGGATGGCAAGGCACTGGAATGATGAACCACCCTTGCTGTCTCTGCCTGGCCGGCTCCCCTCTCTCTACTGGGCTTTTTTTTGCTATACTCAACATGAGGGGGTTGAGTCACTGATGTGATCTTGCTGTCTGGCTTGTGCGGTGGAGGAGCTCTTTGTGGGCTATACTCAGTCTTGTCTCAAGGTAGTAAGTTGGTCTGTTGTGATCCCTCTAAGGGTGTTGGGGGGCTGTGCTTTGGCAAAGTGCGTGGTGTTGGGCCAACCTGCCTGGTTGGCCCTGTCTGGGGGTATCGTCGTACTGGGCCACAGTGTCTCAGACTCCAGCATCTATGCTGCACTAGTCTATGTGCCTGTCCTGTCTGGTGAAATTCTCCTGTCCTGTGTAAATTAAGTACGCTCCCTCTAATTCTTCGATCTCTCTCTGACGACCTGAGTTCTAGGACCATGCCTCAGGACTACCTGGCCTGAAGAGGGAGTACAAAAAAGGTCAGATTAATACTGCCATTGAGAAAATTCAAAACAAAATCGAGACATGATCATTCAAGGAGTTTCGCAAAAATAAGCATTATTGCGGTCTAACTACTCGCTCTTCAAAGTGCTCTGAACAAATTAAGGGAATCGTTCACAAACATTGGCACTTTCTAAAATCCGATGACAGTATCTCTGTGTTTTCGGACCCTCCCTTGGTCATGTTCTCATAGGGCAGAAATCTCTGAGATCAATTGGTAAACTCTGATTTACCACACCAAATATCGCATCACAAATGTTTATTTACGCCTCTACTGGATGGAAACTACAAGTGTATTGGCTGCACTCAATACAATGACACTTAAAAATGTAGATCCGTCAAACAGCCCCAAACAGGGAAACAGATCCCAATCAAAGTTGTTATCACGTGCTCCACTAAGGCAGTTATTTATCTTATAACTTGTCCTTGTGGTAAAAATGATGTGGGTAAAACAACGTGTGAATTTAAAGTGCGAATCTCAGAGCATCGTTGTCACACCATGATCTGTTTCGCCTTTCTTTGTGATTTTCTCCACCCCCCTCCAGGTGTTGCCCGTCTTCCTGTGTTTATTTATACATGTGTTCTCTCTTTTTCCGTTGCCAGCTTGTCTTGTTTGTCAAGTCAACCAGCATTTTTGTTCTCAGCTCCTGCTTTTCCTAATCTCTCATTTTCTCACCCTCCTGGTTTTGACCCTTGCCTGTCCTGACTCTGAGCCCGCCTGCCTGACCAGTCTGCCTGCCCCTGAGTCTGCCTGCCATCCGGTACCGTTGCCCCACCTGTAGTTTACTGACCCTGCCTACCTTGACCTGTCTGTTGCCTGCCCCTGTTGGAATATTAAACCATTGTCAATTTGACGTGTCTGCATCTGGGTCTTACCTTGATTCCTGATAATCGTAGTGCCATTAAGTGCAGGAACTCGACTTACCCAGTTGCAGCCCACTTTTTGGAAGCGAACTACTTGATTGCGTTCCTACGTTATGTCGGCATTGAACATGTCCCCTCTCTAGGAGAAGTGGTGACCTCGACAATTTATTGCTAAAATGAGAGGCTGCCTGGATCTTTAATTTAAAGACCCTTGCTCCATTCGGTCTCAACATAGACTTTGATCTGAGGCCATTCTTGTGATTTTGCTATTCATTGTAAATGTTTGTAGGCCTACGTAGCTAAATTGTATCTATGATCGTATGTTATCATTCATGTCATTTTTATATCTAAGAATTAACCAATGATATCAGGCCACACCCAGCAATGATTACAGACACCTCTGTGTGTCCTTTGACACTATATAAACTAGTAACCCACAGTGTTTGTCATTTTACCCTGATGTAGACAGCTTGTCTGTCGAAAAGTTGGATATTAGGTCAATCATTTATTGCACCAGAGCTCCCAGTGTGCGGCTCTCCTTTTCTTTTTAAAACTGTAACTCGACCACTCAGGAACATTCACTGTCTTCTTACTAGGCAACTCCAGTGTAGATTTGATCTGTGTTTTAGGTTATTGTTCTGCTGAAAGGTGAATTAATCTCCCAGTGTCTAGTGGAAAGCAGACTGAACCAGGTTTCCTATAGGATTTTGTCTGTGCTTAGCTCCACTTCATTTTTTTTATCCCGAAAAACTCCCTCCCTGATACAGCCACCACTATGCTTAAAAATCTGAGTGGTACTTAGTAACGTGTTGTATTGGATTTGCCCCGAACATAACACTGAATTCAGTACAAAAATTGTATTGCTTTGCCACATTTCTTGTGATATTACTTTAGGGCCTGTTGCAAGATTTCAAATATTTTATTATCTACAGGCTTCCTTCTTTTCACTCTGTTAATTAGGTTAGTATTGTGGAGTAACTACATTGTTTTTTTTAATCCATCCTCAGTTTTCTCCTCTCACAGCCATTGAACTCTAATTGTTTTAAAGTCATAATCCCTGAGCGGTTTCCTTTTTCTCTGGCAACAGTTGGACGCCTGTTGGACGCCTGTATCTTTGTAGTGACTGGGTGTATTTATACACCGTCTAAAGTGTAATGAATAACTTCACTATGCTAAAAGGGATATTCAATGTCTGTGTTTATTTTGACCCATCTACCAGTAGGTGTACTTCTTTGCGAGGCATTTGGTAATATCACTGGTCTTTGTGGTTGAATCTGTGTTTGATATTCACTACTGACAGATAATTGTAGTGGGGCAAAAACATATTTAGTCAGCCACCAATTGTGCAAGTTCTCCCACTTAAAAAGATGAGAGGCCTGTAATTTTCATCATAGGTACACTTAAACTATGACAGACAAAATAACATCACTACTATTTGCAGAGTTTGCTCCAGGTAGATGATGCCATTCCAAGTTGTTGTTTGCAAAGTTTGCAAATGTCTTTGAATTTCTCTGCAGTATTTTCAGGTATCATAAAATGAATTTAAAGCAGCCAATCCAATAGTTTCTGAAAAGTAGTCACTTCCTGACATCTGTATTCAAATATTTTAAAAGTAGTAGCCACAATCACCCGACGTCAACCCAATTAAGATGGTTTGGGATGAGTTGGACTGCAGAGTGAAGGAAAACAGCCAACAAGTGCTCAGGATATGTGGGAACTCCTTCAAGACTGTTGGAAAAGCATCCCCGGTGAAGCTGGTTTAGAGAATGCCAAGAGTGTGCAAAGCTGTCATCAAGGCAAAGGGTGACTACTCGAAAAATCTAATATAAAATATATTTTGATTTGTTTAACACTTTTTTCGTTACATGATGCCATTTGTGTTATTTCATAGTTTTGATATCTTCACTATTATTCTACAGTGTAGAACATAGTAAAAATAAAGAAAAACCCTGGAATGAGTAGGTGTGTCCAAACTTTTGACTGGTACCCTATAAAACACAGGTAAGGTATTTTACTGTTGAAATTACAGAAAAGTCTCAGTGTGCTGTAAAACACATTTATGATAGTTTACTGTGCATTCTACAGTATTCTACTGTTGAAATTATGGAAACAAATGTAACTACTGTGTAACTATTTCTGCCATCATACAGCTATACTACCATATGATTGTGTTCCTGGTCAATCAAAGACATTACAGTAGTTAAGCTGGCTTTGATTAGAATCAGGCTGGTTGGTTCTCATTCATTCCTTCACAGCTGGGCAGCCCGGTTGACTCAATGTCTGCTGTTGATTGACGTCTTCTCATTCTGCAGAAGTCTGCATCCCAGTCAATCATTGACCCACTCAGAGAGGTGGCACAATGATGTGAAATATTCACGGCCAGCCAATGGAGGCTACTTAAATAGTCTAAGACCTTCAATCATCATAAGAAAAAATTGCTCCCTTTCTCCTTTCAAAGGTTTTCCTTTCCGTTCAATTTCTCATCCCTCACTGGAACCAACAGGGTGATAAGACTTTGATCCCAATCTACATAACCGTGTCATAGCACCACTCATATAGTGAGCATATACTGTTAGCCTTATAAAATGTTACAAATAAATCCATGAGACACAAATTGATTTAAAAATGTAAAATGTCTGAGCATTATAATTTCTGTCTGGTGTAAAGAATGTAATTATTCTCCGTCTTGATTTACAGAGCAAATGGATAGAGAGCTTAAAAATTCACTCATAATCCTCCTTTTAACTATCATTAGTCAGCTCACTGTGCTATTCAGTACAGTGCCCTCTGGTCTCTATGCTAATGTGAGATATGCTCCTTCTCATAACAGGTTACCAGTGTGCTCTGCTGCTCGTTACGCCTTAAATCACTTGAGCCAGGCGAGCCTAGAGATGCTGGTTGAATCATGAGAGAGGGGCAGGAAGAGCAATACATCATGTCTCATCATCTCAGCTTGCCTTAATAAGTAGGTAAACATCTCTGTAGACCAAGTGAAAAGACTTCCGATGTTCACAAACCGTCTACTCTACCTATCAGGGGAAGCCATAGTCCCAAAACAAATTTGTGTCCCGAATACAACAAGAGGTTAACTTTTGTGTCACTAGTTTAATATTGAACGATTACAGTCAATTTAACCTTTCAAAGTCACTGTCAGTTATTGTGTTGTTTATTCAAACAGTTTACACCTCTGTAGTTTTCCATAAAAAAAACAGAAGACAGAAAGGATGTATGCTCCTATCTAACAAATAGAGAAAATGATTCACAGAAGACATAGTCTGCTTAACATAACAAGTGATGATGCGAGTTGTTTCATCTTCTGCATTGGATCTGTGCAATGTGGATTCTCATCAGCATGTGTAGCAATTGTCTGTTTGTTTGATAAGAGTATCCCATTGCACCTTGAGAATAATAAATCCAGCCAAGCATGAAACAAAAGTGTTGGTGCAAGATGGTTTCTCTACTCCAGTGATTACCAGAGAATGCAATGTAGCGTAGCATTCATAATCACATAGTTGGTGCTAATTATCATAATACACATGACTTACAAATCTCTTCCAAAGTCTCACTTCCCTTCATGGCAGAAAAACAATCCAGTGTAGGCTACAGCCATTCAAATAAAAAACAACAAATGATCCTACCGTACATTGAAAGAAAACCAGTAACTGTTGTATATGATTTGGAAATTGTGTATAGATATCATGGAAAAGTGACTTAGTCTTTTGTTTTTCAGTCATAACTGATGAGGCATGAGAGAGTCAAATCAAATCAAATTGTATTGGTCACATACAAATGGTTTGCAGATGTCATTGCGAGTGTATTGATATGCTTGAACTTCTAGTTCCGACAGTGCAGCAATATCTAACAAGTAATCTAACAATTCCACAACTACTACCTAATACACACAAATCTAATATATACATATAAATATATGGATGAGCAATGACCGAGTGGCATACACAAGATGTAATAGATGGTATAAAATACAGTATATACATATCAGATGAGTAATTCAAGATATGTAAACGTTATTAAAGTGGCATCATTAAAGTGACTAGCGATTCATGTGTTAAAGTGGCCAATGATTTCAAGTCTGTATGTAGGCAGCAGTCTCTCTAAGTTAGTGATAGCTGCTAAACAGTCTGATTCTCTTGAGATAGAAGCTATTTTTCAGTCTCTCGGTTCCAGCTTTGATGCACCTGTACTGACCTCGCCTTCTGGTCGGTAGCGGGGTGAACAGGCAGTGGTGGTTGTTGTCCTTGATGATCTTTTTTGACCTTCCTGTGAAATCGGGTGCTGTAGGTGTCCTGGGGGGCAGGTAGTTTGCCCCCGGTGATGCGTTGTGCAGACCGTACCACCCTCTGGAGAGCCCTGCAGTTGTGGGTGGTACAGTTGCAACTGTACCAGGCAGTGAAACAACCCAACAGGATGCTGTCAATTGTGCATCTGTAAAAGTTTGTTAGGGTTTTAGGTGACAAGCCAAATTTCACCTGGGGGCGTCCCGTCACGAAGTCCAGAGTTGAGACCCAGGGTCTCAAGCTTAATAATGAAGTTGTTTGTGGCTGGTGCTAACAGTCTATATTGTGTGTGTGTTGGTGTGAGATAGGCAGGGCACAGACACAATGAGGAAATGGATCATGGCACCTGAGAGGGAAGGATTTGCAATGGTAATCTCCCTGTTTGGCCTCCATTCTTACCCCTTTAGCTGTTTCGCAGATTAAATGTTTATCAAGCACATATCGTGACTTGACATCCTCGGATGGGGCCACAGTGTCTCCTGACCCCTCCTGTCTCAGCCTCCAGTATTTATGCTGCAGTAGTTTATGTGTCGGGGGGCTGGGGTCAGTTTGTTATATCTGGAGTACTTCTCCTGTCCTATTCGGTGTCCTGTGTGAATCTAAGTGTGCGTTCTCTAATTCTCTCCTTCTCTCTTTCTTTCTCTCTCTCGGAGGACCTGAGCCCTAGGACCATGCCCCAGGACTCACTGACATGATGACTCCTTGCTGTCCCCAGTCCACCTGGCCATGCTGCTGTTCCAGTTTCAACTGACCTGAGCCCTAGGACCATGCCCCAGGACTACCTGACATGATGACTCCTTGCTGTCCCCAGTCTACCTGGCCATGCTGCTGCTCCAGTTTCAACTTCCACCTGACTGTGCTGCTGCTCTAGTTTCAACTGTTCTGCCTTATTATTATTCGACCATGCTGGTCATTTATGAACATTGAACATCTTGACCATGTTCTGTTATAATCTCCACCCGGCACAGCCAGAAGAGGACTGGCCACCCCACATAGCCTGGTTCCTCTCTAGGTTTCTTCCTAGGTATTGACCTTTCTAGGGAGTTTTTCCTAGCCACCGTGCTTCTCCACCTGCATTGCTTGCTGTTTGGGGTTTTAGGCTGGGTTTCTGTACAGCACTTTGAGATATCAGCTGATGTACGAAGGGCTATATAAATAAATTTGATTTGATTTGATTTGATTTGACTATAACATTAATCTGAATATTTATTTAATTGATTACCTAAATGTGTTTAATTGTTACCCAATGAAATTAATCATGTAACATTTAACTCATTAGGATCTGGGGAACCACAAGAGTGGTTCTTTAAGACTTTAAGACTCTAAAAGGTCTTTACCTATCACATCTATAAATAGTCAACTTATTAATCATAACCTCATATCATATCATCATTCTGAACAGTCATAACCTCCTTGCATCTGCGAAAACCCGAAGCTTACTTATGATTCAGTACTACACAAATTGGTTTAATTGTTTATTTATTAGCTAATTAAATGGTAACTCAGGATAAACGTACACACAAAGTACATTAAAATAGGTCCCAAGCAGACTGACAACAAAATGGCTGCTTGTTACAAAAGACATGGAAAGGGCAACACTTAACGTCACATTTAGAAACTACTCTCATTTATAGTACTCCTATACTTGCACAAAACTGCCACCCGCTTGGCTTAACACGTCATGAATGTATTTACGTGAAATGCCTTGGTTTCTCTAGGTGGACAGGGCCTTGGAAATGGGGTTGTGCCTTTTCACAGCACGAGTGTAAGGCTATGACTGTCCCGCAATGGTTCCAACAAGTCTTCTACTGTTGTTCTTCTCTGTAGTTGTCCGGTATCCGGTGACTTGTCATTTAGTCCTGAACAGTACTAAAGAGTTGAATTTCCTTCCATTCACTCCTGAATCTGCCTCTTTAAAAAGTTAGGCTAACCAGCCATGTTGATGGTTCACAGTGGGGGGATGACAGTACCGTAATACGATAGTTAGAGCAGAGTAGTAGAATAGTCCCACTTCAATTCGCTTTCTAGATACTTTACTTAGGACAGCTAATCAGCCGTACCAGTGATTGTCTGGGAGGTGAGTTTATCGTCTCTACCTCATGTTGAGATTCAGAGTTCAAACTACTTTAAGTGTAAAGCTGCAGCTCTACGTCTCTTTGATCTGATATGTAAATTCTTAACCAATTTAAACAGTTTGTTCAAAAGGGGCGGGTTTTGTCAGGCTGATATGCTCTCTGACCTCACTCAATGGTGTGAATGGTCCCTGTGGAAAGCTTATGTAAAACAAATCTCATACTTTCTCAAATCACAACCCTCACTTTGTCATGTTCTGACCTTAGTTCGTCAGGGCGTATGGTCAGGGCGTGAGTTGGGTGGGTTGTCTATGTTCCTTTTTCTATGTTGTGTTTTGCATTTGACCTGGTATGGTTCTCAATCAGAGGCAGGTGTCGTTAGTTGTCTCTGATTGAGAATCATACTTTTCCCACTTGTGTTTCGTGGGTGATTATTTTCTGTTTCGTATCTGTACCAGACATAACTGTTTCGGTTTCATTTTCGTTCTCTTGTTGGTTTTGTATTTTAGGGTTCTGATCCTCACCTTCTTCCACCACAGACAACCGTTACACTCTTAACAAAAGCAATTCATCTTTTTTCATATAGCATGCACAACACATAGGATGGATATTTCGTAGTGGGCATACTTTCCAAATAACACTATTTCCTTTATAAAATGTTTAATGACATCACAAAATGACAGTGTTCTTTAGATCGCCTCTGACAACGTTCTATGTTAGAAATATTGTTCCAGTAGTTGCTTTTGAACGTGTTAGTGTTTCGGTGTGAAAAGGTATTCTTGAAAATAAGCACATTTCTTGGGTGAATTTGGAGATGGAGACCTGAATCTTCTCCATTTGATTTACAACAGGGTACGAGTTGTTAATCCCCAAAGTTCCCTCCTTCCCCCACCTGCGGGTGAGAGGGGGTCTGGTTGAAGTCATTCATTGTAAACCTGATCTGAGCTATCACATGACAGTCATAACACACCATTTCCCTGCAGAGAATATGGAAACTGTAGAGTGGTATCACTCTTATTTAAACTTTATTTTTATGTCCATGGCTGTGAACAGCCATATTTGTAAAGAAAATGGAAATACCACACAAAAGGGTTGGGGATGTCAAAGTTAGAAACTACTTTTGACCTTAAGGCTATGGCAGAATACTGCCCCCGTTGGAGAAATGCGTGCCCATAGTAAACTGACAGAAAATCTGTAATAAATTGCTAATATATGCTTATAATAAATATTATTGAATAGAAAACACTCTAAAGCTTCTAAAACCGTTCAAATTATGTCTCTATGTAAAGCAGAACTCACAGGGCATCCATTCTTCCAAACTCTTTCTGTCATCAGAAAAGTTGGCCCAACTTTGACGTCATCGCCCCCACCCTTCCCAACCAGCTACAGATCTGGAAACAGTTTCTATCTCTTCAGCGCGATGTCCTCTTTCAATGGGGCGCGTCATTGTGAAGATTGCGCGTTCCCTCACCCTTTGGCGGGACGAAACCCTCCGGTCACGCAATAATACGTGCGCGTCTGCAATTTCTCTCTCTTTGTTCCAAGATCCACCAAACGATGTAGGCTTCTCCTTTCGAGCTTATATATTTTATATATGATTAAAACATGTTTTAGCTCGAATCTGAACTTAGTTTGACCAGTTTAGTCGACATATAATATGTAATTTTGAAGTTTCGATGCGCAACCCATAGATT
The DNA here is from genome assembly GCF_002021735.2 of Oncorhynchus kisutch. NCBI lineage: Eukaryota > Metazoa > Chordata > Actinopteri > Salmoniformes > Salmonidae > Oncorhynchus > Oncorhynchus kisutch. Next base: position 33,949,982 of record NC_034199.2, on the reverse strand, counting down.
TTTGAGTGCTTTTCAGCCGAAATTAGTCTCGTTTGATAACCCAAAGACACACATTTGAAAGGCAAACGCTGGTTTTGGTAAGTATGACTTCTTCCACAACTTCTGATCGAACAACGGCAAAGGTGGTTATTATGTGTTTCTGTGGACTCCGAAATAGCGAAGCCATATTGCTAATCTATGAGCGCCGTCTCATATTATTGACAAGTGAACGAATTCTGTAACGTTAAAAATACATGTAACACAGCTGTTTTATTAAGAAGAAGTGTATCTTTCTAACTATATGTAGAACATGTATATTTAGTCAACGTTTATGATGTGTATTTCTGTTATCTGGCAGAGTTATCATAATTTCTCCGGGCATTGTTGTAGCATTTTTTGACCATGACCTTCAATGTAAACCATGATTTATGGATATAAATAGCATATTATTGAAAAAAACATAAATGTACTGTACAACATGTCCTATTCCTGTCATCTGATGAAGATTTTCAAAAGGTTAGTGAATTATTTTTATTTTAATCCTGCTTTTGTGATTGCATCTATTGTTCTACAAAATGGCTATGTAAATTAGCCTATCTTTGGTGGTGGTTTGACATAAATATGTGCTATGTTTTCGCCGTAAAACATTTTTGAAATCTGACTTGGTGGCTAGATGAACAAGGTGTTTATCTTTCATTTGAGCTATTGGACTTGTTAATGTGTGGAGGTTAAATATTTCTAAGAATATTTTTGCGTTCTGTGCGCCACTGTGTCAGTTGAGCAGTGGGGGAGGGTACCCCTAGAGGTACGTGTGGGGCCATAATAGCAAACTATACACACTTTTGTCAACAACAACAAGAATATCATAAAGTATAAGCCAAAGGATAGTATAGTTGTCTGTGTCTGTATAGAAGTCTTAATTACACTTCACTTTAAAAGAATAATTTAAATGATTCTCTCCCAATGGATACTCTATAGCAGCTTGTCATGATTAATCAACGATCTTCAACTACATATCAAAACTAAGAGTCCGAGAAAAACTCCCCCCTCATAAGGGCTGCTGCCTCCCTAGTGTTTTCTGTCTACAGCTCTCTCTGAAGTCATCTGAGAAGTAAGGAGTGCTGAAATCTCAAATAAATGAGAGAGCGAGAGAGAGAGGAAAATACATGAAAGGAGGAGGAATCAGAATTCTTCACTGATCTCTTTCACTATGAAGTTACAGCATTAACTAAGGCGTTTCAAAGAGCTGTCAGTCTAGACGAGGTCAGGAATGTAAGCCACCCGCCCACTCAGCCTGTCTTTCAAACTTCCTGGTTGTAAGAAAATACTTCTCAGAATGACCATTCACGACCTATAAATATATATATTTTTTTAATGATGACATATTTCCTCAGAATGTCACTTGGTGAAGTCCATGGGATTAAAAGCAGATGAATGTAACATCCATGTTTCTCTCACTAACAAATACATTAATGGGTGATAACTCTACAACCCACTCTAAAGGCAAGGCATTCAGGGAAATATTTCAAATAAGGCTTTATACTAAGCAGTGTGTTAATTTAACCTTTCTAGCGCTAGCGGAACCACTCGACAACATTCCGCTGAAAAGGCAACGCACAAAATTCAAAACTTAACTTTCACACATTAACAAGTCCAATACAGCAAATGAAGGATAAACATCTTGTTAATCTACCCATGATGTCCGATTTAAAAAATGCTTCACAGCAAAAGCACAACATATGATTGTTAGGTCAGAGTCAAGTCACAAAAACACACACAGCCATTTTCCAGCCAAAGAGAGGAGTCCCAAAAATCAGAAATATAGATAAAATTATTCACTAACCTTTGATGATCTTCATCAGATGACACTCATAGGCATCATGTTACACAATACATGTGTGTTTTGTTCGATAATGTGCATATTTATATCCAAAAATCTCAGTTTACATTGGCGCGTTACGTGCAGTAATCTGGTGATTTTGCAGAAATACTCATAATAAACATTGATAAAAGATGCAAGTGTTATTCACAGAATTAAAGATAGACTTATCCTCTATGCAACCGCTGTGTCAGATTTCAGCGCTCAGAACCCAATCCAGCCAAATAAAATTCCGTCATTGGAGTCAACATAAGTTAGAAAAAACACTATACATTTTCACTTACCTTTGATGATCATCAGAAGGCACTCCCAGGAATCCCAGTTCGACAATAAATGACTGATTTGTTCCATAAAGCCCATTTAGCCACTTGTTGTTAGCGCGTTGAGCCCAGTAATCCATCTTCATGAGGCGCGAGCACTTCCTCCAGACAAAAACTCGAAAAGTTCCATTACAAACAAGTCAAATGATGTATGCAATCAATCTTTAGGATGTTTTTAACAGGAATCATCAATAAGGTTCCAACCGGAGAATTTCATTGTCTGAAGAAAAGCATTGGAACGAGAGCAAACTGTGTCGGGCGAGCGCGTCATGAGACGGAGGCTCTTTGCCAGACCACTCACTCAGAGCTCTCATGAGCCTCTCCTTTATAGTAGAATCCTCAAACATCTAGTGGAAGCCCTAGGAAGTGCAACCTCATCCATATCTGACTGTGATTTCAATAGGCACTGTTTTGAAAATCGATTTCTCACATCCTGTTTGGATTTCTTCTCAGGTTTTTGCCTGCCATATGAGTTCTGTTATACTCACATACATCATTCAAACAGTTTTAGAAGCTTCAGAGTGTTTTCTATCCAATACTAATAATAATATGTATATATTAGCATCTGGGACAGAGTAGGAGGCAGTTCAGTCTGGGCACGCTATTCATCCAAAAGTGAAAATGCTGCCCCCTATCCCAAAAATGTAGTGTCTATATGAGTCCATAGAGGCAACCCTTTCAGTGTTGATTTAACAACATTTCGGGATAAATTACTTTTTTAAACAATGGAGAAATTTGCTGGGCACTTAACAAAAGACACACCAGCTCAAAGAGCTCTCTCCATGATTATGGAAAACTGCTATGAACTAAAGGCAATTTTCACAAAATGAGACACTCTCTAGGTTCAGGCTCACTCTGACTAAGGAGGGGTTGGAGAGAGAAATGGTCGGACAGAGTGTAGAAGATAGATAGATAACACTTTAAAATTAGTCTAATTTATACACCATTATAAATGTGTATCAATGCTTTATTAACAACTATATTTCCACTGGAATAAGCACTGTTCCATGGATGGGTGGGTGTGGGTGCGTGGGTGTGGGTGCGTGGGGTTGGTGGTCTGGCGTGTGTGTGTGGGGTTGGTGGGGTTGGTGGTCTGGTGTGTGTGTAGGTGCGTGGGGTTGGTGGTCTGGCGTGTGTGTGGGTGCGTGGGGTTGGTGGTCTGGCGTGTGTGTGGGTGCGTGGGGTTGGTGGTCTGGTGTGTGTGTGGGTGCGTGGGGTTGGTGGTCTGGCGTGTGTGTGGGTGCGTGGGGTTGGTGGTCTGGTGTGTGTGTGCGTGGGGTTGGTGGTCTGGTGTGTGTGTGTGTGTGTGTGGGTGCGTGCATGCGTGTGTTGTGGTTGATAAAACACTGTTCATCCGGTACATACAGAAATGGAACAAACACTATTGTGTGCTGCTCGTTATTTGCCATCCTTATGCAGGAGGAAAAAGAGCAACACTAATGAGGGCTGAAGTGGGTTGTAGTCACTCCAAGAAGGACAGTGTGTGTTCCAAATGGCACCTTTTTCCCTATACAGTGCACTACATTTGACCAGAGCTCTATGGGTCCTGGTCAAAATTTGTCCATTATAAAGGGAATAGGATGCCATTTGGACCAGAGAGGAGAAGCTAGTATATCACCATTACCATGAGATAGTAATATATGAAGACAGATCTGCTGCTTACTCGAGGGTTTTAAATACTGACAGCAACCTCACCACCACACCACACGTTGCCAGTTTCAACCCTGATCCTACCAATTAAAGTTAATTAAGGAAAAACCTACTCAAACCATTTCTATAATGTTTTGACATCAACAAACAAAGTTGTTAAATATAATTTTTCGGAGCACAATCCATATATTATATACAGTACATGGTTATTTTTCACACATCACTAATTTCACTTGAAATCCAGCTCCAACAAACAAATGAAGCTCCTGCAAGCCATTACACGTAGAAACAGTAAAAAAAGAGGTTTAGATGAAGTTGTATTTGTTGGGCATTTTTCTTTCCCAAAGTAGAGGCTGGCAATAAGTAATCAAATCTGTATTTTACTTTACCTCCTCTCGATGGTCCTATTTCCCCACTACTTTCTCCATTAGGGGAAGTGATGAATGTCAACATGTGTTTAAGCCATTTGATGTGTTCTTTTAGTAGCTTCTCCTTGTCTCTGCTTATTTCTCATCCAGCAGTAAATATCTCTATGGCATCTCTCCTCCTCCGGTAAGCCTGTAGTGCTGATTTACACAATCTAGTCACAAATGCCACCCTATTCCCTATATTGTCTATATATTACTTCTGACCAGAGCCCATAGGGAGTAGGGTGCCAATTGGGATGCCGCCACAGATTAAGAGCAGATGGTACAGGTACAAATGTAGTGTTTTAATTTGATCACACTTTTGTTGCTGAGAATTGTCCTGCACAACAGGAAATGCAAATTACCTATAACACACTGTCATTTTAACAGTATTGCAGTTTTCATGTAGCCCTTTTGGCCAGATAATAGTCTAACTAGCGATCAAGCAACATTATGGACTAAGCATTCAAATCCTGTTGCAGGGTTATTTTGCTGTGACAATTTACAGTACCAGTCAAAAGTTTGGACACACTTACTCATTCAAGGTTTTTATTTTATTTTAGATTCTTCAAAATAGCCACCCTTTCCCTTGATGACAGGGTTGATGTCGGATGATTGTGAAAGTCAGGTCATCTGATGCAGGACTCCATCACTCTCCTTCTTGGACAAATAGCCCATACACAGCCTGGAGGTGTCATTTGTTAAAACTTCTCTAGGATAGGCGGCAGTATTAGGAATTTTGGATGAAAAGCATACCCAAATTCAACTGCCTGCTACTCATCCCCAGAAGATAAGATATGCATATTATCAATATATTTTGATAGAAAACACTCTGACGTTTCTAAAACTGTTTGAATCATGTCTGTGAGTATAACATAACTTATTTAGCAGGCGAAACGCCGAGGACAAACCATTCAGATTTCTAAGGGACCTTCTTGCAGTTCCTACCACTTCCACTGGATGTCAACAGTCTTTAGAAACTGGTTGAGGTTTTTCCTTTGTGTAATGAAGGTACGGCCATCCAACTTGAAGTGTACGGTTAGATAGAGGCGCGTGACCTGAAAGCAAGCTACAGTTTGTTTTCCTCCTGTATTGAACACAGATCATCCAGTCTTCAATTTTATCGATTATTTACGTAAAAAAATACCTAAAGTTGTATTACAAAAGTAGTTTGAAATGTTTTGGCAAAGTTTACCGGTAACTTTTGAGATATTTTGTAGTCACTTTGCGCAAGTTGGAACCAATGTTTTTCTGGATCAAATCAATGGACATTTTGGATATATATCGACGGAATTAATCAAACAAAAGGAACATTTTTGATGTTTATGGGACATATAGGAGTGGCAACAAAAGAAGCTCGTCAAAGGTAAGGCATGAATTATATTTTTATGTCTACGTTTTGTGTCGTGCCTGCAGGGTTGAAATATGCGTCTCTCTCTTTGTTTGCTATGGTGCCATCCTCGGATAATAGCATCGTTTGCTTTCGCAGAAAAGCCTTTTTGAAATCTGACATGTTGGCTGGATTCACAACAAGTGTAGCTTTAATTTGGTATCTTGCATGTGTGATTTCATGTAAGTTTGATTTTATAGTAATTTATTTGAATTTGGCACACTGCATTTTCACTGGCTTTTGGCCAGGTGGGAAGCTACCTATCCCACACATCCCAGAGAAAACAAATGATAGTCCCACTAAGCGCAAACCAGATGGGATGGCGTAACGCTGCAGAATGCTGTGGTAGCCATGCTGGTTAAGTGTGCCTTGAATTCAAAATAAATCCCTGACCGTGTCACCAGCAAAACACCCCCACACCATCACACCTCCTTCTCCATGCTACACGGTGGGAAGCACACATGCGGAGACCATCCGTTCACCTACTCTGCGTCTCACAAAGACAAGACGGTTGGAACCAAAAATCTCACATTTTCACCTGTCAAATGTCCATTGTTCATGTTTCTTGGCCCAAACAAGACTCTTCTTATTATTGTTGTCCTTTAGTAATGGTTTATTTGCAGCAATTCGACCATGAAGGCCTGATTCACACAATCTCCTCTGAACAGTTGATGTTGAGATGTCTGTTACTTGAACTCTGAAGTATTTATTTGGGCTGCTATTTCTGAGGCTGGTAACTCTAATGAACTTATCCTGTGCAGCAGAGTTAACTCTTGTTCTTCCTTTCCTGTGGCAGTCGTCATGAGAGCAAGTTCCGTCATGGTGCCTGATGGTTTTTGCGACTGCACTTGAAGAAACGTTCCATGTTCTTGAAATTTTCCGGATTGACTGACCTTCATGTCTTAAAGAAATGATGGATTGTAATTTCTCTTAGCTTATTTATGCTGTTCTTGGCTTAGTATGGACTTGGTCTTTGACCAAATAGGACTACTATATTCTGTATACCACCCCTACTGCACCTTGTCACAACACAACTGATTGGCTCAAATGCATTAAGAAGGAAATAAATAAATAATCTTATCAAGCCACATCTGTTAATTGAAATTCATTCCAGGTGACTACCTCACGGAGCTAGCTGAGATAATGCCAAGAGTGTGCAAAGCTATCATCAAAACAAAGGGTGGCTATTTAAAGAATTTCAAATATGAGCAGTTGAGTCCAAACTTTTGACTGGTACTGTAAAGGTCAAATTAAGATTCTACATCTATACAGTACTGTAGACAATTGTTAGATCCATTGCTTGGCCTGATGCTTTTTAATAAACACTTCACTCAACTTGTTTATCACAGGTTTAATTAAGCCATCCGTGTTGGCTAGAGGTTTCTGTCTGTGGTAGGAGATCAGGAATCTGTGGTATGAGACCAGGACTCTGTGGTTTGACACCAGGAGTTTGCTCTGAGAGCCGACAACGGGTCCTCATTAGCATGTACAGAGCAGAGGTTTGGTGGGAGGAGGAGGAACGACTGCAGCGCATCTGATGAGATGTCTGAGTCATTCACCTTTTCAGACCAAATCAAACAGAAAGAGATGAATAAATGCATTAGTGATGAACACACTCTGACAGCCAGCAATCAAGAAGGTCTTTGCAGATGGAGCCATAGATAATTTTTTCTTCTCTTCAATTTTGATCAGAAGTTCCGCTAAATGTCAACATCCCACTTCAACAAGGAAAGGAGCAATTCTTCCACCATTAAATTGTGAGTGTTGACACTAAGAGAAAAGAGGAAGCAAAAACTGTTTATACTCACACTTCCATTGATTTACCCTTTATTGCTTTAGATTTATGAATGATTGTAAATCGGATGGCGTCTCTCATAATACAGTGACCAGCCTTTAAATCAACCTGACAGCCTTATTATTGGTCTACTATCAGAGGGAGGGAGGGAGGGAACAGCTCGGTTGGCGGATTAGGAGAAATATAGCACACGATTCCCTGTCATGAGGTGTTGATCAGGAGAGCTAGAAAATGATGGTGGAAGTTAATGCAGAGTTTGAAATGAGAAGTGCGTTGAGTGGAGTTGGAGAAGAGGAATGACCACAGTAGTGTCAAAGAATAGAATGAAAAATAAAAAAGTTTTGATATTTGAAGTGGATGATAGTATATCGGACAAGGATGTGTTTATTTTGGGATGCAATTTTTTTTATGAGGATGTTTATCTGGGAAATTTGTTTGGGGTCTCGAAGAGTGTGAATCGTGTGTTGAGAAAAGTTAACTCAATCAGAGTGAACAGGAGTGGGCTTGTGCTAATTAATTGGTTTTCTGAGGAACAGAGGAAGAGGGCAGTGGGCCTCACAAGAGTCATCTGAAATATCGTGCTTTGAACTCCGAGTGGGGCACCTGTTAAGGGAGTCATCTCCGGGGTTTCGATGGAGGTTATGTGAGGAAAATCGCACAACAGGAATACCAGGTGTGGTTTGTGCCTGTCGCTTGACTCGCATGGTGGATGGAAGAAAGGAAGAAAATGTGTTGGTTCCATAGTTTTTTTTAATGATGAGAACCTCCCTACACATGAAAAGCTGGGGTATATGGGGTTTGACTCCGAACCATTACAGTGTAAACATTTTAAAGGATTTGGCCATGTTTCAAGTGTGTGCAGATGGGAAGAATATACAGAAGATCGGAGTGAAGAGCAGCCGAGTTGCAATTGTGGTGGGGATCATGACCCAGAGTGTTTGAGGTGGTAAAAGTTAGGGCAGTCCATTGGATCTCTTTTGCAGAGGAAATCCAAAGAACTGAGAGAGCAAGTGATGTTGAAGAAATGGTGGTGGATGCACCAATGCCCATAGTGAATAGACCAAGAGAACCAAAAGAACCAGACATGCTGTATGTAAAGAAAGTGGATTTTGTGGCATTCGTTGCAACTGTGATAAACTGCACTGCTCAATTAGACATATAAAATGTGCCACCCTCCCACGCTCCTGAGCCTGTGTATGGATCAGATTTTTAACAGATGATCCAATGAGCATGTTGTTGATTGAGTTTCAGGCCGTCAATATGAGTATTTTTAGCCACATAGATTGTCTTTTGGGATCTTTTATTTTCATCCTGCCCAGTTGGTGGTGACATTACGCATTTTTGCTTGTAGTTCACCATAAAACCCAAAGAAGAAGGCGGCGTTGATCAGTGTTACGTTGTCTTCAAACAATGTTGTGGATTTTTTTCACTCACTCACTGAAGTCAATTACTATTGGGAGCCACAGTAGTTCTATCACACAAGCACACAGGCAGGCACACACACAGTGGATCCTTTCACCTCTCAAGTGTTTATGATTAGGACAGACCACAGTGGTTAATCATCATCAATATCACAGCTTTGGGAATTTGGCCTTTTGACTAAGAGCTTATCATCACGCAGAAAGGTATATATAGACTTGAATGAAAGCAAGAAATGACTATGTCTTACAGGACTTCATGAGAGAGCTGCTGCTATAAATCAGAGGCAGTGTTCTTGTTCCTGGTCATCAGTGTATAACCTCTCTGAACCACTGACTCGTCTCTGTACAGCAGGAATGATTGAAGGGCAGCATGGGTCTTATACTGGGTCTCAGCATGGGCTTAGTTCTCCCTTTAAACCCCTTCTGTGCAGAGTAATGTCCCTGACACAAAAGGTAGAGTAACATGTGATGTTGCTCTACTGCACCTTTAGCTCTCTCACACGTTCATGCAGCACACATACAGTACTGTATCTAAACTGTTGTTTACTGTACCAAACTTAACAAAGACATTGTGTAAAGTGAATGAGAGATATGTTTAGAGAAAGCTTTACAAGAAGAAGCTTGCATTAATGCACTGTACACTGTAGAAGTTGTTGTTTTAAAATATACAGTGCCTTGCGAAAGTATTCGGCCCCCTTGAACTTTGCGACCTTTTGCCACATTTCAGGCTTCAAACATAAAGATATAAAACTGTATTTTTTTGTGAAGAATCAACAACAAGTGGGACACAATCATGAAGTGGAACAACATTTATTGGATATTTCAAACTTTTTTAACAAATCAATAACTGAAAAATTGGGTGTGCAAAATTATTCAGCCCCCTTAAGTTAATACTTTGTAGCGCCACCTTTTGCTGCGATTACAGCTGTAAGACGCTTGGGGTATGTCTCTATCAGTTTTGCACATCGAGAGACTGAATTTTTTTCCCATTCCTCCTTGCAAAACAGCTTGAGCTCAGTGAGGTTGGATGGAAAGCATTTGTGAACAGCAGTTTTCAGTTTTTTCCACAGATTCTCGATTGGATTCAGGTCTGGACTTTGACTTGGCCATTCTAACACCTGGATATGTTTATTTTTGAACCATTCCATTGTAGATTTTGCTTTATGTTTTGGATCATTGTCTTGTTGGAAGACAAATCTCCGTCCCAGTCTCAGGTCTTTTGCAGACTCCATCAGGTTTTCTTCCAGAATGGTCCTGTATTTGGCTCCATCCATCTTCCCATCAATTTTAACCATCTTCCCTGTCCCTGCTGAAGAAAAGCAGGCCCAAACCATGATGCTGCCACCGCCATGTTTGACAGTGGGGATGGTGTGTTGTTTTTACACCAAACATAACGTTTTGCATTGTTGCCAAAAAGTTCAATTTTGGTTTCATCTGACCAGAGCACCTTCTTCCACATGTTTGGTGTGTCTACCAGGTGGCTTGTGGCAAACTTTAAACAACACTTTTTATGGATATCTTTAAGAAATGCCTTTCTTCTTGCCACTCTTCCATAAAGGCCAGATTTGTGCAATATACGACTGATTGTTGTCCTATGGACAGAGTCTCCCACCTCAGCTGTAGATCTCTGCAGTTCATCCAGAGTGATCATGGGCCTCTTGGCTGCATCTCTGATCAGTCTTCTCCTTGTATGAGTTGAAAGTTTAGAGGGACGGCCAGGTCTTGGTAGATTTGCTGTGGTCTGATACTCCTTCCATTTCAATATGATCGCTTGCACAGTGCTCCTTGGGATGTTTAAAGCTTGGGAAATCTTTTTGTATCCAAATCCGGCTTTAAACTTCTTCACAACAGTATCTCGGACCTGCCTGGTGTGTTCCTTGTTCTTCATGATGCTCTCTGCGCTTTTAACGGACCTCTGAGACTATCACAGTGCAGGTGCATTTATACGGAGACTTGATTACACACAGGTGGATTGTATTTATCATCATTAGTCATTTAGGTCAACATTGGATTATTCAGAGATCCTCACTGAACTTCTGGAGAGAGTTTGCTGCACTGAAAGTAAAGGGGCTGAATAATTTTGCATGCCCAATTTTTCAGTTTTTGATTTGTTAAAAAAGTTTGAAATATCCAATAAATGTCATTCCACTTCATGATTGTGTCCCACTTGTTGTTGATTCTTCACAAAAAAACACAGTTTTATATCTTTATGTTTGAAGCCTGAAATGTGGCAAAAGGTCGCAAAGTTCAAGGGGGCCAAATACTTTCGCAAGGCACTGTATATATTTATATTTTATTTCACCTTTATTTAACCAGGTAAGCTAGTTGAGAACAAGTTCTCATTTACAACTGCGACCTGGCTAAGATAAAGCAAAGCAGTGCGACAAACAACAACACAGAGGTACACATGGAATAAACAAGCGTACAGTCAATAACAGAATAGAAAAAAAGAAAGTCTGTATACAGTGTGTCCAAATGGCGTGAGGAGGTAGGCAATAAATAGGCCACAGTAGCGAAGTAATTACAATTTAGCAGATTAACACTGGAGTGATAAATGAGCAGATGATGATGACGTACAAGTAGAGATACTGGTTTGCAAAATAGCAGAAAAGTAAATAAAAACAATATGGGGATGAGGTAGGTAGATTGGGTGGGCTATTTACAGATGGACTATGTACAGCTGCAGCAATCGGTTAGCTGCTCAGATAGCTGGTGTTTAAAGTTAGTGAGGGAAATATACTGTAAGTCTCCAGCTTCAGCGATTTTTGCAATTTGTTCCAGTCACTTGCAGCAGAGAACTGGAAGGAAAGGCGGCCAAAGAGGTGTTGGCTTTGGGGATGACCAGTGAGATATACCTGCTGAAGCGCATGCTATGAGTGGGTGTTGTTATCGTGAGCTGAGATAAGGCAGAGCTTTACCCAGCATAGACTTATAGATGACCTGGGGCCAGTGGGTCTGGCAATGAATATGTAGCGAGGGCCAGCCGACTAGAGCATACAGGTCGCAGTGGTGGGTGGTATATGGGGCTTTGCTAACAAAACGGATGGCACTGTGATAGACTGCAGCCAGTTTGCTGAGTAGTGTTGGAAGCTATTTTTTAGATGACATCGCCGAAGTCGAGGATCGGTAGGATAGTCCGTTTTACTAGGGTAAGTTTGGCGGCATTAGTGAAGGAGGCTTTGTTGCGAAATAGAAAGCCGATTCTAGATTGATTTTGGATTGGAGATGTTTAATATGAGTCTGAAAGGAGAGTTTACAGTCTAGCCAGACACCTAGGTATTTATAATGTCCACGTATTCTAGGTCAGAGCCGTCTAGGGTAGTGATGCTAATCGGGCGGGTGAGCGGGCAGTGAATGGTTTAAAAGCATGCATTTGGTTTTACTAGCGTTTAAGAGCAGTTGGAGGCCACGGAGGGAGTGTTGTATGGCATTGAAGCTCGACTGGAGGTTAGTTAACACAGTGTCCAATTAAGGGCCAGATGTATACAGAATGGTGTCGTCTGCGTAGAGGTGGATCAGGGATTCACCCGCAGCAAGAGCGACATCGTTGATATATACAGAGTAAAGAGTCAGCCGAGAATTGAACCCTGTGGAACCCCCATAGAGACTGCCAGAGGTCCGTACAACAGGCCCTCCAATTTGAAACACTGAACCTCTGTATGCGAAGTAGTTGGTGAACCAGGCGAGACAGTAATTTGAGAAACCAAGGCTATTGAGTCTGCCGATAAGAATAAGGTGACTGACAGTCCAAAGGCTTGGCCAGGTCGATGAAGGCAGCTGCACAGTACTGTCTTTTATCGATGGCGGTTATGATATTGTTTAGTACCTTGAGCACGGCTGAGGTGCACACGTGACCAGCTCGGAAACCGGATTGCACAGCGGTGAAGGTACGGTGGGATGTGAAATGGTCAGTGATCTGTTTATTAACTTGGCTTTCAAAGACTTGAGAGGCAGGGCAGGATGGATATAGGTCTATAATAGTTTGGGTCTAGAGTGTCACCCCCTTTGAAGAGGGGGATGACCGTGGCACCTTTCCAATCTTTAGGGATCTCGGATGATACAAAAGAGAGGATGAACAGACTTGGAGTAGGGGTTGCAACAATGGCGGCGGAAGGTTTTAGAAAGAGAAGGTCCAGATTGTCTAGCCTAGCTGATTTGTACGGGTCCAGCTTTTGCAGCTCTTTCAGAACCTCTGCTATCTGGATTTGGGTGAAGGAGATGCTGGGGAGGCTCGGGCAAGTAGCTGCGGGGTTGGGTAGGCAGGAGGAAAGCATGGCCAGCCATAGAGAAATGCTTATTGAAATGATCATGGATTTATCGGTGGTGACAGTGTTACCTAGCCTCAGTGCATTGGGCAGCTGGGAGGAGGTGCTCTTGTTCTTCATGGACTTTACAGTGTCCCAGAACTTTTTGGAGTTAGAGCTACAGGATGCAAATTTCTGTTTGAATATGCTAGCCTTTACTTTCCTGACTGCCAGCGTGTATTGGTTCCTGACTTCCCTGAACAGTTATCGCGGGGACTATTCTGTGCTATTGCAGTCTGCCAGAGGAAGTTTTTGTGCTGGTCAATGGCAGGCAGGTCTGGAGTGAACCAAGGGCTATATCTGTTCTTAGTTCTCCATTTTTTGAAAGGGGCATGCTTATCTAAGATGGTGAGGAAAGCACTTTTAAAGAACTACCAGGCATCTTCGACTGATGGGATGAGGTCAATATCCTTCCAGGATACCCGGGCCAAGTCGTTTAGAAAGGCCTGCTCGCAGAAATGTTTTAGGGATCGTTTGACAGTGATGAGGGGTGGTCATTTGACCATGGACCCATAGCGGATGCAGGCAATGAGGCATTGATCGCTGAGATCCTGATTGAAAACAGCAGAGGTGTATTTGGATGGCAAGTTGGTCAGGATAAAATCCTGGTTCCCAAGGTTATGGATTTAGGATTGTACCTGGTGGGTTCCTTGATGATTTGTGTGAGATTGAGGGCATCTAGCTTAGATTGTAGGACTGCAGGGGTGTTAAGCATATCCCAGAATCGGTCACCGAACAGAACAGAAGTTTCTTGAGAAACTTTGCGTAATTATTAACTATTATTATTAAAGGGAATAGGAGAGATATCCCTGACAAGGAAAGTGTGTAAAGGGAAAGGGATAAATATTCTCTAGTGTCTCTCTGACTTACTGCTGTCTCACCTCATTAAACATAAGTAATTACTCCTTGAAGACAGTTGCAGACCAGGAGACAGTCCTTTCCTTTTCAGACTCTCCTCCTCCTCTTCCCCCCCCCCTCTCTACCCAACAGCCTACCACTCCACTCTTTAAGTGCTCATCTACTTTCAAATAGATATTCTAAGCAGCACACGATGGATTTACCTCATGAATAAAATGCCAATGTTAAGAATGTCCTTCTCTCACTTTTCTGTCTCCTTCTTCCACTCCATGCTCTATGAAGTATTCTTAAAGAGAGGGGACTATTCCTGGCTTTCTGATGGGGGAAGATTTATCTCAGATACTGAAGATGTGACTACTGCCGCTTTATTGAGCAGCGATTGCTTTTTATTGGGGAGCATTGGTTACCCCCCACTACCTCCTTCTCCCCTCCCATGACTCACCACTTCATGCCATTTGATATTGCAAATGTTTTTCCATATAATTTCAAAGTTTAATCTATGTTCATCTTTTGTCAGGTTAAACTGATTTAAATGATCCAGTATTCACAGTCCTACTGAAGCAGGAGATTAAACAGCATATTGAGAATAATAGAGCAAACCCTTAGAGAAACCCTCGGCACATTGAAGCAATATTACATCTGATCAGCGTTGGCCACCAATTGACCTGATGTATTGAACACAAACTGAACCTTGCATTTAGTCAAAGTTAACGTCACTATTTGGTTAATTTATTGAAAGCGTCTCAATTGCTGAAATAAAGAGTGTTAAACAATCATGGTTTGAGTGAATGTTGGGTAAGTGCACTGCGTATTTAAAAGGTATGTCTCATTTGATAGACACTGAGTCTAGATGTCATTCCGATAGTATTGCTATGAACTATGTCTATAAATCGAATTAGAATTGGTCCTACAATCATATTTCTGTGGAGGTTTCATGTTTATGGTCTTTGTGATACAGACCTGTCACAGCTAGGCTTCCAATTCTGCCATATCTATAAATAGCAGAATGGGTTAAACAAATCAATCTTTTGTCTATCTGATATTGTTTTAGTGGTAATCCTTTTAGAGATGTATTTCTGCACTTGTGATGAATACACATTTCATATTTGTATTATTATTAATTTCACCTTTATTTAACCAGGTAGGCTAGTTGAGAACAAGTTCTCATTTGCAACTGCGACCTGGCCAAGATAAAGCAAAGCAGTGTGACACAGAGTTACACATGGAGTAAACAATAAACAAGCCAATAACACAAACAAGTCAATGACACAGTAGAGAAAAGAAAGTCGAAATACAGTGTGTGCAAAAGGCATGAGGTAGGAAATAAATAGGCCATAGGAGCGAATAATTACAATTTAGCAGATTAACACTGGAATGATAAATGAGCAGATGATGATGTGCAAGTAGAGATACTGGTGTGTAAAAGAGCAGAAAAGTAAATAAAATAAAAACAGTATGGGGATGAGGTAGGTAAATTGGGTGGGCTATTTACAAATGGACTATGTACAGCTGCAGTGATCGGTTAGCTGCTCAGATAGTTGATGTTTAAAGTTGGTGAGGGAAATAAAAGTCTCCAACTTCAGCGATCTTTGCAATTAATTTCAGTCACTGGCAGCAGAGAACTGGAAGGAAAGGCGGCCAAAGAGGTGTTGGCTTTGGGGATGATCAGTGAGATATACCTGCTGGAATGTGTGCTACGGGTGGGTGTTGTTATCATGACCAGTGAACTGAGAAAAGGCGGAGCTTTACCTTGCATAGACTTATAGATGACCTGGAGCCAGTGGGTCTGGCGACGAATATGTAGCGAGGGCCAGCCGACTAGAGCATACAGGTCTCAGTGATGGGTGGTATTAGGTGATTTGGTAACAAAACGGATGGCACTGTGAGACTGCATCCAGTTTTCTGAGTAGAGTGTTGAAAGCTATTTTTTACATGACATCGCCGAAGTCGAGGATCTGTAGGATAGTCAGTTTTACTAGGGTAAGTTTGGCGGCATGAGTGAAGCAGGCTTTGTTGCGAAATAGAAAGCCGATTCTAGATGTTATTTTGGATTGGAGATCCTCTGGAAGGAGAGTTTACAGTCAAGCCAGACACCTAGGTATTTATAGTTGTCCACATATTCTAGGTCAGAACCGTCCAAGGTGGTGATGCTAGTCGGGCGGGCAGGTGCGGGCCGCGATCGGTTGAAAAGCATGCATTTGGTTTTAGTAGCGTTTAAGAGCAGTTGGAGGCCACGGAAGGAGTGTTGTATGGCATTGAAGCTCATTTTGAGTTTAGTTAGCACAGTGTCCAAGGAAGGGCCAGAAGTATACAGATTGGTGTCGTCTGCGTAGAGGTGGATCAGGGAATGTCCCGCAGCAAGAAAGACATCATTGATATATACAAAGAAAAGAGTCAGCCCGAGAATTGAACCCTGTGGTACCCTGATAGAGACTGCCAGAGGTCCGGCTATATTTGTTATTATTTTTGGTCGTTTGACCGCGGACCCATAGCGGATGCAGGCAATGAGGCATTGATCGCTGAGATCCTGATTGAAAATAGCGGAGGTGTATTTGGAGGGCAAGTTGGTCAGGATAATGTTTACGGATTTAGGGTTGTACCTGGTGGCTTCCTTGATGATTTGTGTGAGATTGAGGGCATCTAGCTTAGATTGTAGGACAGCCGGGGTGTTATCCCAGTTTAGGTCACCTAACAGAACGAACTCTGAAGCTAGATGGGGGGCGATCAATTCACAAATGGTGTCCAGGCCACAGCTGGGAGCGGAGGGCAGACGGCAACAGACTTATTTCTGGAGAGGTTAATTTTTAAAATTAGAAGTTCAAACTGTTTGGGTATAGACTTGGAAAGTATGACAGAACTTTGCAGGCTCTCTCTGCAGTAGATTGCAACTCCCCCCTTTTGGCAGTTGTAGCTGGGTATGGAAATCTCACAATTGTTGGTGGCCTTCCTTTGCCATGATTCAGACATGGGTTGGCGGAGTGTGCTAAAGCAGTGAGCAAAACAAGCTTAGGAAGGAGGCTTCTGATGTTGACATGCATGAAACCAAGGTTTTTTCGATCACAGAAGTCAACAAATGAGGGTGCCTGGGGACACGTGGGGCCTGGGTTTACCTCCACATCACCCGAGGAACAGAGGAGGAGTAGGATGAGGGTACTGCTAAAGGCTATCAAAACTGGTCGCCTAGAGTGTTGGGGACAAAGAATGAAAGGAGCAGATTTCTGGGCGTGGTAGAATAGATTCAGGGCATAATGTGCAGACAGGGGTATGGTGGGGTGCGGGTACAGCGGGGGTAAGCCCAGGCACTGAGTGATGATAAGAGAGGTTGTATCTCTGGGTAAGCTGGTTATAATGGGTGTGGTCACCGCATGTGTGGGAGGTGGGACAAAGGAGGTATCAGAGGTATAATGAGTGGAACTGGGGGCTCCATTGTAAACTAAAACAATGATAACTAGCCTAAACAACAGTATACAAAGCATATTGACATATGAGAGAGACATACAGCGAGGCATGAAGTAATCACAGATTTTGATTTGGAGAGCTAGCTAAGACAACAACAGCTAATCAGCTAAAACAACAACAGGTAAAATGGCGATGAATGGGCAGAGGGTCGGTTAACTACACACAGAGCCTGAGTTTCGCTGCTGGGGCCGGCAGATAAACAAAAAAATAAAAAAATATATAAACAGAATAGAGTACTGTGAATAATGGACAGTCCAGCGTGCAATCGCTATGTAGCCAACTGATCATAGGGAACAGGGAGGCCGCGGAGTAGTCGTTACTACGCTAGCACGCGGGCGACGCAGCGTTTAAAGTTAGTAGAAGCGTCTGCTCCGACGGAGACTGGTTGAAGGTACAGCGGATGGAGTATTCATCGGCAGACCTGTCGTGGTGGTGCGGCGGGGCGCCGTGTCGACTAAGCAACATGCTCACGGCTAACTGGTGCTAGATTCGGGGCAGAGGCGTTAGCCACTTTAGCGACTCGGTTGCAGCGGTGATCCGGTACCAAGGTCCAGAGCTTACTGCATGGATCCGGTGGAGTAGTGTGTTCTAGCCGTGTTTGGGTGGAGTCCAAATGAACAATTGAGTAGGCCGGCAGGTGGGCCTCAGGGATATCTTCGGTACTGGGTAACTCGGTGGGTGCTAGCTAGCTGTGAAGATCAGGAGAACGGTCCAGGGATTACGGCAGGAATCCGGCGTTGTAGTGGATAGACAGTCCGATACTGGTAGACTGGCGAGTATTATCCAGGCAAAAAAATATATATATATTTAAAAAAAAGTCTGGTACCTGTGCAGAATGTAAAGGCCGCTAGCAGTGGCTAACAATGACTAAATAGCTTGTAGGTAATTGGCTGGTTTGCTTCTGATGGCTGTGGTTCCTGCTATAAGGTCTAAAAATGACAAATAATAGCGGTTCCATATCACATTGGGTGAGGCAGGTTACCGGAAGGTATAATTGAACTAAAATGGAGAAGAGATTGACAATAAAATTTAAATATATACAAAAAAGGATGAAAAAATACAAATGTACACGAGAGGAAAACACGTCTGCACTGCTACGCCATCTTGGAAAATCTCTGCACTCTGTTATTAGTGTGAAAGTGAAACAATATAATTTGTCAATAATTTTAGAGGTATACTGTAGAACTTAAGACATTTGCTAATTATTTATTGAGCACAACTAACTAGCTACTGTGTGTGACTGACTGTGATTTCATCTAACTTCTCCTACTTCAATTCAAGGGTGTACACACATTGATTTTCAGCATTGACCTTCAAGTTCTGGGCATGTGTAGACATGCTGATTAATAAGGGAGGTAAGCAGGGTCACTGTATGCCAGGCCTGGAGTCAGTTCTGCTATGTCTAATTAGTACCACTACAGGACCTCAGGCTTTTTACAGGTAACAGATCAGATCTGTCTGGTCTAATTTACAGGAATACTGACACCTGGGTGACCCATGAGACTTCTCTCTCTGCCATTGCCTTTGCTGCTGTTTCACAGAAGTCAAGCCTTTGCTGAGTAAGGTTTGATACATGCAAGGATGTAACATTTCCAATTACACAACGGGTGGGTCTAATCCTGAATGCTGATCCAGACAGTGTCTATTCCACAAGTTACCACCCACTAAATCTATGATGTTTAAATGCCTATTTACTCTGTTCCATCTGACTGCGGAATCCACAGTCTCATCAGCCCAGCCAGGCAGTTTATCAACTTGATATCCACCATAAAAAGCATCTAGACATTCTCACATTTCTTTTAGACTAACATTTAGTTTTCAATAGCAGAGATTTGTATTAACTTGCTGTCTGTCTCTCTGACATTTGCAACATTGAAACAATCTCCAGCTGTCCCATAGTAATGAACGTGTTGGGAGTCGGGACGAGACAGACAGGCAAGCATCTATTCTCAGCCAATTGAAATGATGAATCAGCTGGCATCATTTCTATGGATATACTATATACAAAGAAATGTAAATAGAAAACAGGTAAAATGAAACAATGCAGCTAGTTAGCTAGCCCTTGGGCCTTAGTGCATGTAATGTTTGTCCCCTCTGGAAAAGCCCAGCGTGTGCATTAAAATACTCCCAGTCTGGCTTTACTTGACATCCAGTGTCGTAACACTTTATGACACGGTCATAACCATGTCATAATACTTCATAATATGGTCATAACACTCTCATAACCTATATATTGCGTTATTTTATGACTGGTTATGAACCCTATAAGAGTGTCAAAACCCAAGTTTCCTTTCATATGAAAGTTTGTTGATGTAATGATTTCTTTACGGTCAAGTTAAAATGTTTATCCTATTTTCAATAACATGTAAAACATACATTATGACCATCCTGGGTCACTTTACTTGAACAAAGAAAATACCATTTTTTAAAATGTATTTATTTATTTTTATTTACTCCTTTTTCTCTCCAATTGGTAGTCAGTCTTGTCCCATCGCTGCAACTCCCGTACGGACACAGGAGAGGCAAAGGTCGAGAGCCGTGAGTCCTCCGAAACACAACCCAGTCAAGCCGCCCTGCCTATTGACAACGCCCGCTTAACCCAGAAACCAGCCGCACCAACATGTCCGAGGAAGCACAGTACACCTGGTGACCATGTCAGCGTGCATTGCACCCGGCCCGCCACAGGAGTTGCTAGTGTGCGATGGGACAATAACATCTCTACTGGCCAAACCCTCCCCTAACCTGTGCGATGGGTCTCCCGGTCCCGGCCGGCTGCGACAGAGCCTGGACTCGAACCAGGATCTCTAGTGGCACAGCTAGCTCTGCGATGCAGTTCCTTAGACCACTGCCACTCGGGGAGCCTAAAAAAGCACTTTATGACCATCATAATGATATAAGCCAGATAGGCCTATCATGTAAATGCCCTTATATCAGTCATCATTCAAAAAGTGGGTGTCTTGTCAAATCAAATCAAATTTATTTATATAGCCCTTCGTACATCAGCTGATATCTCAAAGTGCTGTACAGAAACCCAGCCTAAAACCCCAAACAGCAAGCAATGCAGGTGTAGAAGCACGTCCTGCTCCTGAAATCTGCTCCGGCATTCATCCCAGTAATCAGCAACAGAGCATTGGGGGAGGTATATGTCTGACATCAGTGTGTGCACAATTACAACAATAATTTAATATGGTGCACTTCTAAAAAATGTATGCAACATGAACATACTGTTGACATGCAGGCTATGGTGTAATGGAATGTTTTTCCTTGTGTGGTGGGTTTTCATACTCTTTCAAACTCTTAGGTGTCATAACCAGACAGAAAATAAATACGAATATGTACATACAAATGTATGAATGAGTGATGCACGAACGGCATAGGCAAGATGTAGTAGATGATATAGAGTACAGTATATACATATGAGATGAGTAATGTAGGGTATGAAAACATTATATAAAGTGGCATTGTTTAAAGTGGCTAGTGATGCATTACATCAATATGGCAAGATGCAGTAGATGGTATAGCGTACAGTATATACATATGCGATGAGTAATGTAGAGTATGTAAGCATTATATAAAGTGGCTAGTCATAAATTGATTAAATACATTTTTCCATTATTAAAGTGGCGTGGAGTTGGCAGTTCCATTATTAAAGTGGCGTGGAGTTGAGTCAGTATGTTGGCAGTAGCCACTCAAATGTTAGTGATGGCTGTTTAACAGTCTGATGGCCTTGAGATAGAAGCTGTTTTTCAGTCTCTCGGTCTCCGCTTTGATGCACCTGTACTGACCTCGCCTTCTGGATGATAGCGGGATGAACAGGCAGTGGCTCGGGTGGTTGTTGTCCTTGATGATCTTTTTGGCCTTCCTGTGACATCGGGTGGTGTAGGTGTCCTGGAGGGTAGGTAGTTTGCACCCGGTGATGCGTTGTGCAGACCTCACTACCCTCTGGAGATCCTGCTCTCGATTGTGCATCTGTAAATGTTTTTGAGTGTTTTTGGTGACAAGCCACATTTCTTCAGCCTCCTGAGGTTGAAGAGATGCTGCTGCGCCTTCTTCACCACGCTGTCTGTGTGGGTGGACCATTTCAGTTTGTCTGTGATGTGTAAGCCGAGGAACTTAAACTTTCCACCCTCTCCACTATTGTCCCGTCAATGTAGTTAGGGGGTGGCTCCCTCTGCTGTTTCCTGAAGTCCACGATCATCTCCTTTGTTTTGTTGACATTGAGTGTGAGGTTATTTTCCTGACACCACACTCCGAGTGCCCTCACCTCTTCTATTTAGGCCATCTCGTCGTTGTTGTTAATCAAGCCTACCACTGTAGTGCCGTCTGCAAACTTAATGATTGAGATGGAGGCGTGCATGGCCACGCAGTCGTGGGTGAACAGGGAATACAGGAGAGGGCTGAGAAAGCACCCTTGTGGGGACCCTGTGTTGAGGATCAGCGCGGTGGAGATGTTGTTACCTACCCTCACCACCTGGGGGCGGCCCATAAGGAAGTCCAGGACCCAGTTGCACAGGGTGGGGTCGAGACCCAGGGTGAAGACGAGTTTGGAGGGTACTATGATATTAAATGCTGATCTGTAATCGATGACCAGCATTTTTACATAGGTATTCCTCTTGGGTGGGTTAGGGCAGTGTGCAGTGTGATGGCGATTGCGTCATCTGTTGACCTATTGGGGCGTAAGCAAATTGGAGTGAGTCTAGAGTGTCAGGTAGGGTGGAGGTGATATGGTCCTTGACTCGTCTCTCAAAGCTAGTCAAGGACATGATGACGGAGGTGAGTGCTACAGGGCGGTAGTCATTTAGCTCAGTTACCTTAGCTTTCATGACAGTGTTATGAGCATATTATAACGGGTTATGACCAATTATGTCAGCTGCTATGACATATTATGACATGGTTATGACTGTGTCATAGCATGTTATGAAGCTGGGTGTCAAGTAAAGTGTTACCGAATGATGCTTTCTTAATAGCTTAATAATGTGTTTTCATGTTGTCCTTTCTCCATTGTCTTTATTATCTATTTTATCTTAAACAGAATAGGAAATGTACTGTAGGTTTGTTGCGTTGCCCGGTTATCTGGAATGTAATTTTTCATATTGCCGTTTTATTTCCCAACACCACAAACAGCTGTGCAGGAGGAAGATAAGTGGCAGTAAGTACATCTGTATCCCAAATGGCACCCTATTCTCTATGAAGTGCAGACATTTTCACCAGGGCCCATAGGGTTTTGGTCAGAAATTGTCTTCTATGTAGGGAATAGAGTGTAATTTAGGATGCAACCCATGTGTCTGTGGGGGTCAGCATCTGAGAAGTGTGTGTGTGGAGCCGACAGGTTCAGAGTTCACCCAGAGGTATCAGTGGCCAAGGCTTGTTGCTCTGCCTGTCTCTATCTACCTGTCTCTGCCTGTCTCCAGCCTCCTCTGTATGTCAAATTATTTTTAGACAACTAATGAAAAATGTACCTGAGAAGTTCCATGCGATGAGCTTTTGCGGTGCCAGGCTCAACAAAATAATTTACCAATATTTTTATCTTTGTGTTGTCATAATTGTCCTTCAATTCGCAAGAGGCTGAATGTATCTCACAGAAGAAAGCATCTGAGTGAGTGAAACAGCACCCCTCTGTCTCTGTATGTTTATTTATTTATTTTTTTATTTTACCTTTATTTAACCAGGTAGGCAAGTTGAGAACAAGTTCTCATTTACAATTGCGACCTGGCCAAGATAAAGCAAAGCAGTTCGACAGATAAAACGACACAGAGTTACACATGGAGTAAAAACAAACATACAGTCAATAATGCAGTATAAACAAGTCTATATACAATGTGAGCAAAAATGTATAGGCCATCTATCTGATGCGTTTTGGTCATCAAGAGTATGACATTGTTTCCACCCATAGCATTGAATTCAAGGGAAGCCAGAGTGCTTTTAGCTTCCCTTTATAAAATGTCAAATAATAGCCAATCAGCTTTAAGCTAAACTGAGTGAGCTGAACTGTTAATGGTCCTGGCGCACACCAAAAAACGTGTCAAGGGAAGCCAGCTTGGATTTGGCTTCTTTCCACTGAACAATAAGTCATCGACAGAAACAACTTGAATTGTTGCATCTCGTTGTGTTGTTGTCCTCCATTGGCTAGCTAGCAAAAAGTTGCCCTTCCCTAAATTAGCCATGAATGGAGATAGGATTTTGGACTTGGACTTGGACTTGATTCTCCGTACTGACTGGCCAATGATTATTACTGCAATTCTGGTCCAACCTTAAAATACATTGTGCCCCTGGACTGAGAGGAAGGAAAATCAATATGTAGCTAGATGTAGAAGACTAATGTTAACTAGATAATGTTCCCCATGAAAGGAAGTTAGCATTTTAGCCTTGGACAACAAAAAATAAAAGTGTGTACTGTATGACAGAGTTATAGACCTTTCGTCAACATGAAAGAGGATGACATTGGCATTCCGCTACAACATGAGTCAACATGTTTTTTCTACTTGCACGAATGAACGCACACACACACACACACACACACACAAATCAGAACCATAGACACTTACATCATATTAAGTTTTTGGTATCTTTTCGTCTTCACCATATTATACTAAGCATTGGTCAGTTGAGGTGTTGAAATGGTGAAGTTGAAATGGTGCTGGAATAGTGGATGCAGGTGTAACGGCGTTCTTCGTTTGTTGAAAGAGAGGACCGAAATGCAGCGTTGTGGTTACTCATGTCTTTAATGAAAAAAGTGACGGTACATGAAATAACGATAAATACAAAAAAACAACAAACGGAACGTGAAACCTAATACAGCCTATCTGGTGAACACTACACAGAGACAGGAACAATCACCCACGAAAGACAAAGCGAAACTCAGGCTACCTAAATACGGTTCCCAATCAGAGGCAACGAGAATCACCTGACTGCTGATTGAGAACTGCCTCAGGCAGCCAAGCCTATACAACACCCCTAATCAGCCACGATCCCAAATACTACAAACCCCAATACGAAATACAATAACATAAACCCATGTCACACCCTGGCCTGACCAAAATATATAACAACGAAAACACAAAACACTATGACCAAGGCGTGACAGAACCCCCCCCCCCAAGGTGCGGACTCCCGGACGCACCTCAAAACCATAGGGAGGGTCCGGGTGGGCGTCTGTCCTTGGTGGCGGCTCCGGCTCGGGACGTGGACCCCACTTCATTAATGTCCTAGTTCCTCCCCTTCGCGTCCTGGGATAATCCACCCTCGCCGCCGACCATGGCCTAATAGTCCTCACCCAGAACCCCACAGAACTGAGGAGCAGCTCGTGACTGAGGGGCATCTCGGGACTGAGGGACAGCTCGGGACTGAGGGGCAGCTCGGGACTGAGGGGCAGCTCGGGACTGAGGGGCAGCTCGGGACTGAGGGGCAGCTCGGGACTGAGGGGCAGCTCGGGACTGAGGGGCAGCTCGGAACTGAGGGGCAGCCCGGAACTGAGGGGCAGCTCGGGACTGAGGGGCAGCTCGGGACTGAGGGGCAGCTCGGGACTGAGGGGCAGCTCGGGACTGAGGGGCAGCTCGGAACTGAGGGGCAGCCCGGAACTGAGGGGAAGCCCAGTACTGAGAGGAAGCCCACTACTGAGAGGAAGCCCAGTACTGAGAGGAAGCTCAGGTAGGTAGTAGGCTCCGGTAGATCCTGGCTGGCTGGCGGATCTGGAAGATTCAGTTTGACAGGCTGATCTGGAAGAATCTGGTTGACTGGCAGATCTAGAAGATCATGGCTGACTGGCAGATCTAGCTACTCTATGCAGACTGACAGCTCTGACTGCTCCATGCAGGCTGACAGCTCCTTGCAGACTGGCAGCTCTGACTGCTCCATGCAGGCTGACAGCACCCTGCAGACTGGCAGCTCCTTGCAGACTGACAGCTCCCTGCAGACTGGCAGCTCCTTGCAGACTGACAGCTCTGACTGCTCCATGCAGGCTGACAGCTCCTTGCAGACTGACAGCTCCTTGCAGACTGGCAGCTCCTTGCAGACTGGAAGCTCCTTGCAGACTGACAGCTCTGGCTGCTTCATGCAGACTGACATCTCTGACTGCTCCATGCAGGCTGACAGCTCCTTGCAGACTGGCAACTCTTTGCAGACTGGCAGCTCTTTGCAGACTGACAACTCTGGCTGCTTCATGCAGACTGACAGCTCTGACTGCTCCATGCAGGCTGACAGCACCCTGCAGACTGGCAGCTCCTTGCAGACTGACATCTCTGACTGCTCCATGCAGGCTGACAGCTCCTTGCAGACTGACAGCTCCTTGCAGACTGGCAGCTCTTTGCAGACTGGCAGCTCTGGCTGCTTCATGCAGACTGACATCTCTGGCTGCTTCATGCAGACTGACAGCTCTGACTGCTCCATGCAGGCTGACAGCACCCTGCAGACTGGCAGCTCTTTGCAGACTGGCAGCTCCCTGCAGACTGGCAGCTCCTTGCAGACTGACAGCACCCTGCAGACTGGCAGCTCAGGCTGCTTCAAACAGGCAGGAGGCTCCGGCAGCGCAGGAGAGGAGGAAAACGCTGGCTGCGCTGAACAGGCGGGAGACTCCGACAGCGCAGGAGAGGAGGAAAACGCTGGCTGCTCTGAACAGGCGGGAGACTCCGACAGCGCAGGAGAGGAGGAAAACGCTGGCTGCGCTGAACAGGCGGGAGACTCCGACAGCGCAGGAGGGAAGGAAGGCTCTGGCTGTGCTGAACAGGCGGGAGACTCCGACAGAGCAGGAGAGGCGCGGCGCACTGTAGGCCTGATGCGTGGTGCGGGCACTGGTGATACTGGAGCGAGGACACGCACAGGAAGCCTGGTGCAGGGAGCTGCTACCGGAGGACTGGTGTGTGGAGGTGGCTCTGGATAGACCAGACCGTGCAGGCGCACTGGAGCTCTGGAGCACCGAGCCTGCCCAAGCTTACCTGGCTCGATGCCCACTCTAGCACGGCCAATACGAAGGGCTGGTATGAACCGTACCGGGCTATGCACCCGCACTGGAGACACCGTGCGCTCACTAGCATAACACGGTGCCTGCCTGGTCTCTTTAGCCCACCGGAAAGCACAGGGAGTTTGCGCAGGTCTCCTACCTGGCATAGCCATACTCCCTGTAGGCCCCCCCCCCCAATAATTTTTGTTGGGTTGCTTCTCGGGCTTCCTTGCCAACCGTGTTCCCTCGTATCGTCGGCTCCTATCTCCTGCTGCCTCTGCTTCCTCCTTGGGGCGGCGATATTCACCAGGCTGAGCCCAGGGTCCTCTTCCGTCTAATATCATCTCCCAAGACCAGAAGTCCTTATATCGCTGCTCCTCACGATTAACAGGGAGAGTTAGCTCAGGTCTGACTCCTGACTCTGTCACTCTCTCCCTGAGCCCCCCCCCAATACATTTTTGGGGCTGCTTTTCGGGTTTCCTTGCCAACCGTGTTCCCTCGTATCTTCGGCTTTTATCTCCGGCTGCCTTTGCTCTCCTCAGTGCCTCCACCTGTTCCCATGGGAGGCGATCTCTTCCAGCCAGTATCTCCTCCCAAGTGTAACAACCTTTGCCATCCAATACGTCTTCCCATGTCCATTCCTCCTTTCGCTTTTCCTGCGGTCGCTGCCTGTAACCACGCCGCTCGGTCCGTGTGTGGTGGGTGATTCTGTAACGGCGTTCTTCGTTTGTTGAAAGAGAGGACCGAAATGCAGCGTGGTGGTTACTCATGTCTTTAATGAAAAAAGTGACGGTACATGAAATAACGATAAATACAAAAAAAACAACAAACGGAACGTGAAACCTAATACAGCCTATCTGGTGAACACTACACAGAGACAGGAACAATCACCCACGAAAGACAAAGCGAAACTCAGGCTACCTAAATACGGTTCCCAATCAGAGGCAACGAGAATCACCTGACTGCTGATTGAGAACTGCCTCAGGCAGCCAAGCCTATACAACACCCCTAATCAGCCGCGATCCCAAATACTACAAACCCCAATACGAAATACAATAACATAAACCCATGTCACACCCTGGCCTGACCAAAATATATAACGAAAACACAAAACACTATGACCAAGGCGTGACAGCAGGTCCTGTTTTCTTTGAGTTGCAGTAACTCTCCAGTGGTTCTAAGTCAATAGTTTAGTAGTCAGAAAATGTCGGAAACATTAAAAAACCTCTTCATTCTTATGGCTGCAATCCCATTAACGGGATCGATATGACAACAGCCAGTGAAAGTGCAGGGCTCCAAATTCAAAACAACAGAAATCTCATACTTCAAATTCCTCAAACATACATGTATTTTATACTGTTTTAAAGGTAATCTTGTTGTTAATCCCACCACAGTGTCCGATTTCAAATAGGCTTTACAGTGAAAGCACCACAAACGATTATGTTAGGTCCCCACCAAGCCACAGAAAAACACAGCCATTTTTCCAGCCACATAGAGATAAAATTAATCACTAACCTTGATGATCTTCATCAGATGACACTCATAGGACTTCATGTTACAAAATACATGTATGTTTTGTTTGATAAAGTTCATATTTATATAAAAAAAACTGTGTTCACATTGGCTCGTTACGTTTACTAGTTCCAAAAACATCCAGTGATTTTGCATAGCCACATCGATTCAACAGAAATACTCATCATAAATGTCGATGAAAATACAAGTTATACACATGTAATTATAGATATACCTCTCCTTAATTCAACCGCTATGTCAGATTTCCAAAAACACTTTACGGAAAAAGCAAACCATGCAATAATGTGAGAAAATAATCTAAATAATCTATTTTTGTTAGGGCTTAGGTCCCGCATAACTTCGGACAAAAACTTCAAAAAGATATATTACAAGTCTTAAACATTTCAAACTAAGTATAGAATCCATCTTTATGATGTTTTCGTCATAAATCTTCAATAACGTTCCAACCGGAGAATTGCTTTGTGTGTAGAGAAGCCATGGAACGCAGGTCGATATCATGTGAAATGCGTGTGACCATGAAATGGCTCTCTGCCAGTAACCTGACTCATTCAGCTCTTATTCAGCCCCACAACACAGTAGAAGCCTCATTCAAGTTTTTAAAGACGGTTGACATCTAGTGGAAGCCCTAGGAAGTGCAACTATCCATATCCCACTGTGAATTCAATAGGGGCTGGGTTGAAAATCGACCAAACTCTGATTTCTCACTTCCTGTTTGGATTTCTTCTCAGGTTTTTGCCTGCCATATGAGTTCTGTTATACTCACAGACATCATTCAAACAGTTTTTGAAACTTCAGAGTGTTTTCTATCCAATACTAATAATAATATGCATATATTAGCAACTGGGACTAAGGAGCAGGCCATTTATTCTGGGCACCTTTCATCCAAGCTACTCAATACTGCCCCTGCAGCCATAAGAAGTTAAAGGATTGGACCCTTTTTTCAATTTCCGCTTAAAACGACATACCCAATCTAACTACCTGTAGCTCAGGACATGAAGCAAGGATATGCATAGTTTTGATACCATTTGAAAGGAAACACTTTGAAGTTTGTGGAAATTGAGAATATAGCACATTAGGTCTGGTAAAAGATAACAGATAATCTTTGAATTGCAAGAGAGTGATGTAGGATTCTAGGTGTAATATAGATGTTGTCCACAAATTGGCAACAGTGTGTGTGCAAAGTTTCAGACTTATCCAGTGAAGAATTATATCAGTACACAATATTTTGTATCAAGTCTGCCGGGAGTTTGCCCAAATGTGTTGAATTGGTCAATTTATACATATTCATGTACATGACTGGAGAGAACATGCAAAAATGCTATCGGAATAATAAAACATTTGTTTACACACTCCCAGGAATGTCATACATGATGGATAATTTGCTTCCTTACAGAAAATACAATAACATTCACACATCTAGATAGCCGGGCAGGGTTGATGTTGAGCCAGGGACAGCAGTAGGGTCAAACTGTAGAACCCAGTTCATACATTTGAATATAAAAATGTATTTTCTCAAACAAAACTACATTACATTTTATCTCTGGGACCCTCAGGATGACATATCAGAGCAAGATTACTGAATGTAAATACATTACCTTCAGAGGTGAATGTATCAAACCAGTTGCAGCAATAAAAGTGTTTTGTTGTTGCGCACTATCCTCAAACAATAGCATGGTATTTTTTGAACAATAATTCAACCTTTCTGACCATATAAGACATGTTTATGCCCCGGAAAGTCGGTTGTTGTTCACAACTGTCCCGGATTATGGACATCGATCCAGTAGAGGTTTCTCCTTTCTTGACCTTGCTGTAGGTCATATACTGGTAACTGTTGGTTGCATGCAATATGCTTTGTGGACTTCACCGGACAGAGGTTGCTCTCCGGTTTTGTGATGAAACGAAGGTGTGATTGATTTTATTCTGCCACTGTGTTTTTTTATTGTCCCGGCCTTGGCCTAAATATTCCAATCGCAAGGCATATGAACTAAAAGGTTAAAGAACAAACAATTCAATCATCACAACAGGTTTGAATGTTTTTTCTTTCTGGCTTGGCTTCCCCAGTGATTTTACCCATGCATCGCTACTGATGGTTAAACATAAAATCCCCTTTAAAGTAACTATAGACATCTTGCATGGGTTTCTACTTTGTCCGTTACAAGGCACTGTTTACAGTCTGTAACGAGGTACTGTTTGTTATGAGCTAGGCTGTAATTACATATTAAGACACTGATGTCCAGACCTCTGAAATGTTTTTGGAAGAAAAAATAATTATACAAAAAATAAAATCAAAATACAGTGCCTTGCGAATGTATTCGGCCCCCTTGAACTTTGCGACCATTTGCCACATTTCAGTCTTCAAACATAAAGATATAAAACTGTATTTTTTTGTGAAGAATCAACAACAAGTGGGGCACAATCATGAAGTGGAACGACATTTATTGGATATTTCAAACTTTTTTAACAAATAAAAAACTGAAAAATTGGGCGTGCAAAATGATTCAGCCCCCTTAAGTTAATACTTTGTAGCGCCACCTTTTGCTGCGATTACAGCTGTAAGTCGCTTGGGGTATGTCTCTATCAGTTTTGCACATCGAGAGACTGACATTTTTTCCCATTCCTCCTTGCAAAACAGCTCGAGCTCAGTGAGGTTGGATGGAGAGCATTTGTGAACAGCAGTTTTCAGTTCTTTCCACAGATTCTCGATTGGATTCAGGTCTGGACTTTGACTTGGCCATTCTAACACCTGGATATGTTTATTTTTGAACCATTCCATTGTAGATTTTGCTTTATGTTTTGGGTCATTGTCTTGTTGGAAGACAAATCTCCGTCCCAGTCTCAGGTCTTTTGCAGACTCCATCAGGTTTTCTTCCAGAATGGTCCTGTATTTGGCTCCATCCATCTTCCCATCAATTTTAACCATCTTCCCTGTCCCTGCTGAAGAAAAGCAGGCCCAAACCATGATGCTGCCACCACCATGTTTGACAGTGGGGATGGTGTGTTCAGGGTGATGAGCTGTGTTGCTTTTACGCCAAACATAACGTTTTGCATTGTTGCCAAAAAGTTCAATTTTGGTTTCATCTGACCAGAGCACCTTCTTCCACATGTTTGGTGTGTCTCCCAGGTGGCTTGTGGCAAACTTTAAACGACACTTTTTATGGATATCTTTAAGAAATGGCTTTCTTACCTCAGCTGTAGATCTCTGCAGTTCATCCAGAGTGATCATGGGCCTCTTGGCTGCATCTCTGATCAGTCTTCTCCTTGTATGAACTGAAAGTTTAGAGGGACGGCCAGGTCTTGGTAGATTTGCTGTGGTCTGATACTCCTTCCATTTCAATATTATCGCTTGCACAGTGCTCCTTGGGATGTTTAAAGTTTGGGAAACATTTTTGTATCCAAATCCGGCTTTAAACTTCTTCACAACAGTATCTCGGACCTGCCTGGTGTGTTCCTTGTTCTTCATGATGCTCTCTGCGCTTTTAACGGACCTCTGAGACTATCACAGTGCAGGTGCATTAATACGGAGACTTGATTACACACAGGTGGATTGTATTTATCATTATTAGTCATTTAGGTCAACATTTGATCATTCAGAGATCCTCACTGAACTTCTGGAGAGAGTTTGCTGCACTGAAAGTAAAGGGGCTGAATAATTTTGCACGCCCAATTTTTCAGTTTTTGATTTGTTAAAAAAGTTTGAAATATCCAATAAATGTCGTTCCACTTCATGATTGTGTCCCACTTGTTGTTGATTTTTCACAAAAAAATACAGTTTTATATCTTTATGTTTGAAGCCTGAAATGTGGCAAAAGATCGCAAAGTTCAAGGGGGCCGAATACTTTTGCAAGGCACTGTATATATATTTCATTTGGAACTCAGTCAGGGTCTCAACTTAATGTCGAGAGTTAGAATAGTAGAATTCACAAGGTGCTAATTTGAAACTTGTACATCAGCAGTTTTCCTATATGTCACTCACTGACAGTCACTCAATTAAATTGGTCTAGATGGCTATCTAAACTAGTAATAATCATGTCCAAATTAAAACTGCAAAAAAATTGCCCACCCCATGGCAAAATGTGTAGATTTGCAGAATATTTGCTGTACAATTGAAGAAATGGTTCTGAAAAGCAAAGTCATTTGTTTACATATCCCAGTGCTGCGTTAACGTGAGGTAATGTGTAGCGGCTAATTGTATAGATAATAGTCTATGTATTTGTACATTGACTGAGGTGAATGAAGCTAAAGCAACCAATGTGATAATGGCTGGGGTCATTTTTTGCTTGTTTTTGCTGTTCTCCAAATAGCATTTTAGAGTTTAACTGTATAGAAATGCAGTAAATTATCTGCAACTTTCTTAACTTTCATTGGAAATGTATAAACGTATATGAGTAGCTTAGTCAGTTGAATGAAAGAGCTAACTAAAAACTGTATTGAAAAGAAAAGCACCAGATGAACTAATTATTTTAAACCTTATGTTCAAGGTGTCAGACTATTCATTCTTCTCACCACACCTTATCCACATCCCAAGGTTTAAAAGAGTACACTACTAGACCATGTGTGTTGTGGTTGTTCCCTATGAGCTAAATAGGCTTCAGAAGGTACACTAGGCCTACACTTTGCCATTGCAGAGTAGTCAATGTTGAATTATGTAACTACCATACTACTACGTTTTTGGACACTTTACACAAAAAATGGTGGGACCATCATTATAATACATTATAAACAACGACCATGCTTTTCATGTTTCACTACATGCGGCTGTTGCTAAACCATGGTATTTGTTTTTATTCTACTACAGTACCATGGTGCATTTCTGTACCATGGTAATATACATTTATTTAGTCACTACCATAGCAGAAGAACACCATGTTACTGGTGCAAATACCACAGTGTTTTCCTGCCATGGTAGTACAATGAAAAAAATACCATGGTATTATGCTTTTTTTGGTCACTACCATGGCAGGAAAATACTGTTGCATTTGCATTTGCATCATTTGCATGTAACCCAAAAAACATGATAGTACCATTTTTCATTCTACATGATAGTACCATTTTTCATTCTACTACCACGGGATGTTTTTGTAAGAGGACTGGGGTTCAAATACATAGAGCTCCTACTGTTTTTCAAAGCTGTCAAGTCCAATGATGACATCATTGGACTTGATGAGGTGTGAAGTCTCCTAGGCTAGGCTGACTCCTGAGAGGGAAGTGACGTGACACAGTAAATATGCTATCTCTACCGATATACAGTGGATTCCATATGAATTGATATGAATAAATACTTAAAATCAAGTAATGCATCATACAGGCAATGAAGATAACACCATTTGCATGAAAGCTATTTCCATGGCAGCAGTTTAGTTTTCAGTAGCACAATGTGCCAATATGTTTGCTTCAAAATGTGTTTATTTTCAGTGCCTTTCGAGAGATCTTGAATGGTGGAAGTGCAGAGAGAGGCATTTGCAGTAGTGGGTTGTGGTGTTGGCCACTCGGAAAACAATCACATCTTCTCCATCCATTGTTCAGTGGCCACTACCTAAGCTCATATTAGGCCTGGCAGCTCTCTGTGGGAAAAGCAGTGAAAAGATGATAGCTGCCACAGAAAGCGAACAGGGGTCACCATGTTTCTCAACACAAGGTTAACACAGTGTATCTGGGGAAAGATGGAGGGCAACAGACAATAAATTAAACATAGGTGGGGAAAAATGTAATCCATTTCATATCTGTCGTCTACACTATGTATTTCAGATGAATCAGATTGAAAGTATCCATTCTATAGTATCATGTTTGTCTTTATCTGTTGTTGTCTAGTACTATCTTTACTATAAATTGGACCATCTACTTTTATTTAAAGACAGGAGGTAAACCAACAAGGTGGGGCAAAATGAAATCAGATAAAGGATTGTTTGTTAAAAATCTAAATAGAGAGCGACATCTATCAACAATAATAAAAAAAACAGCAACACTGGGCCAGCCACTCTTAAATAGCACCTGGGCCAGCAGGTGAAACACCTTCCCACTAACGAGATGGCAACCAGCACATGTGTAACACATGCTGACTAACGTGGTGACACCAATCGGAGCGCCCTATGTGCTAACGAGCTATAAGTGCTAAAGTCCAACCTCAAAACACAAATGGAAAAACCCAAACCTTCAACATACAGAGCATGGAGCTTTGTTTCCACAATGTGCCATACCGATTGGAGAGAAACAACTGTATAACGTAATAATTAATAATATAGTAGTCACTACTGAGTGGAATTGAGTTTTTTGCATTTTCAGCATTATTAAACAACTTCAACTTATCAATGAAATTCATTAAATGGATGGGTTATATTTAGGACAGTGTTGTACGTCTTTATGGTTGTATGTTTTACTTTGAAAAGCATCTTACTTTATCTATTTTACATGTTTAGCTAGTTCCCCAAATTCCTGAACGTTTTCAGCATTCAGGGAATATTTTGAGGCAGGAATATTCCCTCATATTTCGCTAAGAGGTAATGTCGGTCTTTGGAATCTGCTATAAGTTGAAATAGTTGAGATTGGCTTGAGTTGAAAGAAGTGAAGAAATAACAATTCTGGGAATTAGTCCAGAGAAGTAATTGAATTATGTCAATTTGAAATTTTAGATTAGATTGGACACAAGAATTGGAATTCAAGTTGAATTGACTCTGAATTGAAGAACTGCTCAGTAGTTTTGAATTTAATTTATGGAATGTAATTAGGGAGAAGGAATTGCATTGAAATTGAATTTGTAGAATTTCTCCAAACCTGCTGGAAATGTGAAATTATTTTATGTAATTTTTAGGGAGAGCTCACTGAATAGGAAATACTCATTTGTGGAATTTACCACAACCTTGTATAAGGTATCTGATTATTTGATTGAGTATGACTTAGACAATGCCAATGGGTGAAACAGAGCAAGCACACATAGACAAAAGCAAACTCGAATAGGAAAATGTACAGACAGTATAAACATTTTTTGAGCCAAATGTATGCAATCTATATGCAATCTGATGGCTTTATATAGAGCCTCATTGTTTACGATTTGAACATCAATCTATTGGGATTTAACCACAATGCTTTTAGTCTCAAATGACTTTTATCTCAACTGTGGGCTATTGTTTTGAAAAAAGCAATCAATGCATGCTTTATGTCCCTGTGATGATAAGGTTGTACATTATTCAAAGGGTCGACCTCTGTTTCAACATGGGAGTCATTTATTTCAATGGACTTTAATAGAACACTAGAAAAGGACCCCATTCACAGGCAAACCTCGTATAAGTCTGTCTGCTAATGGTTTAGCTCCAAGTTATTCAGAACAAACACTAGAGTTGTGCAATGCCAAAATAGGATTTAAGAATACATTTGCAAGTAATTTTTCATGCAAATGAATCCAATGAATGTTCAAAGCGGTAAAACAAAATGTAGCCAGGTCCATGGATGGAAGGTAGGCTAGCTACAGTACACCAAAGGGAACGAGGCTATGAGCCTATAAAATACAACCAGCCATAACATGGTTTGACACCTTTTGTTTACCATTCTGTTTGTATGCATGGGATCACTTGGTAGAGAACTACGCCCAAATAACCACCTTGGTACAGGCGATTGTAATCTCTGGTGTTGAGGAAAAGAGTAACCAGTGGAAATGTTTAGGAATTAGAAATGACAAATAATACCATAGGATTATATATTTGTGGTATAATGAATTAATTAAAGGACGACAGGAAACATAACCATGTTGTGTTTGAAATGGGGTATACTGTTATGGCCTGATTTCGACCCGAGTTAAGTGCACGTAAATGGAAATTATTTCTCTTTAAAATACACTTTTCTCTCTATGCATATTCTGACCTTGAATAGAATGCTATTCACCCGCCATTCGTTTGGGGTGGAGATATGTCTACAGGTTCCGCTAGAGGCACCCCTCGACAACATTCCGCTGAAAAGGCAGCGTGCGAAATTCAAAAATATTTTTTCGAAGTATGTAACTTTCATACATTAACAAGTGCAAAACACCAAATGAAAGATAACTTCTTGTTAACTTCTTGACGCACCCATCCTGTTAGCGGAACCATTTTCATCAACACCCGCTTAATTTTAGCGCACCAAAATCAAATTAAATTACTAAAAATATTACATTTTCATGAAATCACAAGTGCAATATAACAAAACACAGTTTAGCTTGTTGTTAATCCACCTGGCGGGTCAGATTTGAATACAGCTTTTTGGCGAAAGCATAACAAGTGTTTATGTAAGAACATCTCTCTCAGTAGACAAAATATTACAAACACCTAGCAGCCAAGTAGATTGGTCACGAAAGTCAGAAAAGCAATTGAATAATAGCTTACCTTTGATGATCTTCGGATGTTTGCACTCATGAGACTCCCAGTTACACAATAAATGTTCCTTTTGTTCCATAAAGATTATTTTAATATCCAAAATAACTCCATTTGTTTGGCGCGTTATGTTCAGAAATCCACAGGCTCAAGCAGTCACGACATCGCAGACGAAAATTCCAAATAGTATCCGTAATGTCCACAGAAACATGTCAAACTTTTTTTATAATCATACCTCAGGTTGTTTTAAAAATATATAATCGATATATATATCAATCGGGACTGTCGCTTTTTCAATAGGAGAGGGAGAGACAATGACTGCCCCACTCTGTTGCGCAAGAAAAACTCTTGCGAACACCCAGCTATCCACTGACGGATGTTATCTTTCTCGTTCATTTTTCAAAATAAAAGCCTGAAACTATGGCTAAAGACTGTTGACACCTTGAGGAAGCCATAGGAATCTGGTTGATTCCTATAGCAATCTGGTTGATATCCCTTTAAATAGAGGCAAGGCATCCAATGGAACAGAGAGCTTTCAGGAAAAACATCACTTCCTAGTTTGATTTTCCTCAGGTTTTCGCCTGCAATATCAGTTCTGTTATGCTCACAGACAATATTTGGACAGTTTTGGAAACTTTAGAGTGTTTTCCATCCTAATTTGACAATTATATGCATATTGTAGTTTCTGGGACTGAGAAATAGGCAGTTTCAAATGGGTACGTTTTTTTTTGCCAAAAACGAAAATCCTGCCCCTTTTACGCTCAAGAAGTTAATCTACCCATCGTGTCCAATTTCAAAAAGGCTTTACAGCGAAAGCACAACATATGATTATGTTAGGTCAGAGCCAAGTCACAAAAAGACACAGCCATTTTTCCAGCCAAAGAGAGGAGTCACAAAAAGCAGAAATGTAGATAAAATGAATCACTAACCTTTGATGATCTTCATCAGATGACACTCATAGGACATCATGTTACACAATACATGTATGTTTTGTTCGATAAAGTGCGTATTTAAATTCAAAAATCTCAGTTTACATTGGCGCTTTACGTTCAGTAATGTGCAAGGAATTAATAATATCTAGCAAACTTACCGGTACCAAGTGGAAAAAGCATCTACTTAATTTTTTTCCCCCAAATAAATAATACCATTCTTCATGCACTGTAATTTACAACATGATAAGAGCTATTGATAAGAGATAGGTAACTGAGTAATCTGTTGGGATAAGGAATTGTAAATATAAATTACACTTGTTTTATATCTCTGACCTTATAATCGCTGAAGACAAATGTGAAACCAGTCACATGTCAGCAAATAGAAGCATATCAACATACTGTGTCAACTTTCCCACAGTAAAGTTGATGAAATGCTATAGCATTATGCAGAATTGAAATTGTACAGTCTTTTAACCCTTAGCCTTTCTGCGCCCTTGCAGTAATATAATTATCATAATAAAAAAATCCCCATCAACATCTATCTGTTTAAGCTAGAGATACAGTATCTGCTTTTTTGCATGGGCTGCTTCTCAATCCACTGTATCCGCCGGTATCGCCCTTGCATCTGCAGTGAAAGGTGGAAGAGCTAGAGCGGTGTTTGTCAGTAAATCCCCAAAATCGGCATCCTCAGGAAAACGGCTGTAGCTTCCGAAAGGTTTGGCCAACAAACTATTATGACCAGTCTATTGAAAGATGAAACACTATCACGAACACGATGGTGTTCTCCATTTTCCTGTGGGACGCTAACAAGAATGGAAGTACAGTATACAGTGCCTATGGAAAGTATTCAGACCGCTTGACTTTTTCCACATTTCCACAGTTACGTTACAGCCTTATTCTACAATTAATTAAAATTAACATCCTCAGTAATTTACAAAGAATACCCCCTAATGACAAAGCAAAAACTGTTTTTTAAAAGAAAATACAGAAATATTCAGCGCAGCTGAATCCTGTTTCCATTGATTATCCTTCAGATGTTTATGCCTGTGGCAAATCTAATTGATTGGACATGATTTCGAAAGGCACACATCTATCTATATAAGGTTCCACAGTTGACAGTGCATGTCAGAGCAAAAACCAATGAGGTTGAAGGAAATGTCTGTAGAGCCCCGAGACATGCATGTGTGGAGGCACAGATCTGGTGAAGGGAACCAAAAGATTTCTGCAGCATTGAAGGTCCCCAAGAACACAGTGGCCTCTGTCATTCTTAAATGGAAGAAATGTGGAGCCACTCAGACTCTTCTGTACGGCCAAACTGAGCAATCGGGGGGCGAAGGGCCTTGGTCAGGGAGGTGACCAAGAACCTGATGGTCACTGACAGAGCTCTAGAGTTCCCCTGTGGAGATGGGAGAAACTTCCAGAAGGACAACCATCTCTGCAGCACTCCACCAATCAGGCATTTATGGTAGAGTGGCCAGACGTAAGCCAATCCATAAGATTCTCTGTTCTGATGAACCCAAGATTGAACTCTTTGGCCAAAATGCCAAGCGTCACCTGGAGGAAACCTGGCACCATCCCTACGGTGAAGAATGGTGGTGGCATCATCATGCTGTGGGGATGTTTTTCAAATGTAATATTTCAGTTTTTTACTTTTTATTAATTTGAAAATTCAAAAAAACTGTTTTTGCTTTGTTATTATGGAATATTGTGTGTAGATTGGTGAGGGGGACAAAAACTATTGAATCAAATTTAGAATAGGCTGTAAGGTCAAGGGGTTTGTTTTGTCATATAATGTTATACAGAAATATATGTTGTTAGGACAAGGGTATGTATGCTTGTGCATATGGAAGTCCGTGATTTATGTGTACTTTAGGCTAATGAGGCAATACAAATATGTGCCTAAATTGAAAAGGAATTAAGGTGACCAGATCCCTATGTAGTGGACTATATAAGGAATAGGGTGCCATTTTGATGTGGGCTTCTTTCTCTCCTCTTTAAGGACTTTATTTAGTACTCTCAGGAGAGAAGAGAAGTATTAATTTCACACTGCCACACAACCCCTCATACGACCAGATTATATATTTGATTACACATTACGGACCCATCCTGTCTGGAATCAGAACAGTAGACAATTACACCCATCTAGGCCTTGTAATTAATTAATGCACGTCAATACAAAAGGTAATTTCCTAGTACTATTCAATCATACTGACGCGTGGTGAATCCCTCTTCCCCAACTGAATGATTTAGACACATTTATCAAAACAGATTCATCACACTGATGAAAGCTCTGACTCAAAGAAACTACTATGTAGAGGGCCAAATTAATTATTTTGTGACTGAGATAGCAGAATGCTGCTGAACTTTAGGATAATAAATACAGTCCAATATACAAATGTGATGGCGAGCTGTGTAATTATTATCTAGATTTCATCAAAGACAGGAAAAGGGTTGCCAAATGAGTAGAGAGATTAAGATAGATAGAGAGAGAAAGAAAAGTGAGTGCGAGAGAGAGGAAGTGAGAGAAAGTGAGAACAAGAGAGAGGAGGGGTGCCGTTGTGTGTAATTCAATTTACAGCTGCAGTGGCATAATCTCCATTTAGGGCTGTTTGGCAGAATACTGATCTCATATTCTAGAGACATAAATGCATAAAAGGATTATCTACCTCTGGTTTTGAAATGACTCGAGCCTTCCTCGGCCCATGCATAAATTCAACCCTGTCCCCAGTCTATTCGGGCTATTGTGATGTTGCTGATTAATATATACAGGTCTGTTAGTGTGTGCCCTAGGTCCTTGATTCAAAACACCATTCTGACCTGCATTCACAACAATGTTTCCCTTTTTAGACTCCGTCAATCCACCGTTGACCTGCTATGTCACAATATAATGCCATGCAAAAAATTTAACTGAGCAGAGCAGTCTGTGACTGTGGCTCCTTGGCTAAACTGTGTTCAACACAAACAAAATGTGAAAGGAAATGTGTGAAATGTCACACTATTACAGCCTGACATTCTGTTCTTGTTGATCACACATATTACAACAGGCATGTCCCTTTTGCTTTGCGTCCTTTCTGCTCTGTGCTTCCACGCCCAGTCCCGTTGGTTTGCCTTCCTCCAGCCGCCTGCCTTTGAGTGTTTTAATTCAGTGTTGGGTTTGTTTATGCTCTGAGGGTAATTACGGTTATCAGTCATTCCAAGGTTCCGGAGCTTGACGGTGGTTCTAGCACTCTGGAGTCCATTTTAATGATCAATTCTGTGGGATGCCTAGCGTTTATGGGGTATTACTTTATTCCCCCTCACTATTGTTCCTTATTATACTGTGTTGTTCCATTGCCCTCACAGCAGCCATAAGCTTACATTGTTGTGTGTTAAGTTTGGATTCCATGACAGGAATTCAAAGACATAGGGTTATCCTGAATACCAACCTTTGATAATTTCTTCAGTCTATCTCAAGGACACAATGTCCTTTAAACATTTTTTTTAACCTTTATTTAACTAGGCAAGTCAGTTAAGAACAAATTCTTATTTACAATGATGGCCTAAATATAAATATAAATACATGCTCAAACACAAATTCCATAATTCACAGAAGGGTGATAGGTTACCCTCTCTGCAGTAGTTGTACAGTAGTTGCTGAGAAGGTTAAGACTCAGGTGGTAAAGAAAATGTGTTCTATTAAATTATAGACTTTGAAAAGGCAAGGCTGTCTTATAGTCTCTACTGCTGAGAGGGTTTGAAGAATAAGATGGCACCGACAGAGATAGTCGCCTCACTTTGAGTCTTATTACATACAGCCGAGAATAACTATTGGATATAAGAGCGACGTCAACTTACCAACATTACGACCAGGAATACGACTTTCCCGAAGAGGATCCTTTGTTCGGACCACAACCCAGGACATTGGATCTAATCCCAGAAGCCGACCCAAAACAACGTTGGGGCAGACGGAGCGGCCTCCTGGTCAGGCTCCGTAGACATGCACATCGCCCACCGCTACCGAGTACACTACTTGCCAATGTCCAGTTTCTTGACAACAAGGTAGATGAAATTCGACAAAGGGTTGCCTTCCAGAGAGACATCAGAGATTGTAACATCCTCTGTTTCATGGAAACATGGCTCTCTTGGGATATGTTGTCGGAATCGGTTCAGCCACGGGCTTCTCCATGCATTGAGCCAATAGAGAGGAAGGGCGGGGGTGTATGCTTCATGATTAACGACTCATGGTGTAATAATAACAACATACAGGAACTCAAGTCCTTCTGCGCACCCGACCTAGAATTACTTATAATCAAATTCCGGCTATATTATCTTCAGA
Source organism: Oncorhynchus kisutch (assembly GCF_002021735.2). Taxonomy (NCBI): domain Eukaryota; kingdom Metazoa; phylum Chordata; class Actinopteri; order Salmoniformes; family Salmonidae; genus Oncorhynchus; species Oncorhynchus kisutch. The sequence continues at coordinate 33,908,469 of NC_034199.2, read as the reverse complement.
GAGAATTCTCATCAGTTATCGTCACAACGGTGTCATTCCCCTTCAAGCAGACAGCACGACGACCCTCAAGGAACATCACTGGACTCTATGTAAACTGGAAACCATATATCCTGAGGCTGCATTTATTGTAGCTAGGGATTTTTACAAAGCAAATTTGAGAACAAGGCTACCTAAGTTAGATCAGCATAGTGACTGCACCACGATGCATACAAAGCCATCTCCCTTTGGCAAATCCAACCACAACGCCATCTTGCTCCTACCGTCTTATAGGCAGAAACTCAAACAGGATGTACCAGTGACTAGAACCACTCAACGCTGGTCTGACCAATCGGAATCAATGCTTCAAGATTGTTTTGATCACGTGGACTGAGATTTGTTCCGGTCAGGCTCAGATAACAACATCGATCTACACACTGACCCAGTGATTTTATGAAGAAGTGCATTGGAGATGTTCTACCACCTGCGACTATTAAAACCTACCTTTTTAATTTTTTTATTTCACCTTTATTTAACCAGGTAGGCTAGTTGAGAACAAGTTCTCATTTGCACCTGCGACCTGGCCTTAACCAGAAGCCGTGGATGGATGGCGGCATTTGGGCAAAACCTAAAGCGCGAACCACCACATTTAACGATGGAAAGAGGTCTGGAAATATGGCTGAATTTAAACAGTGTACTTATTCCCTCCGCAAGTCAATCAGACAAGTGAAATTCCGGTACAGGGATGAAGTGGAGTTGCAATTCAACGGTTCAGACACGAGACGTATGTGGCAGGACCTACAGGAAATCACGGACTACAAAAAGAAAACCAGCCATGTCACAGACACCGACGTCACGCTTCCAGACAAACTAAGGTTAAATAAAAACACCTTCTTTGCCCGCTTTGATGGCATCCCTAGCCGCATCCTCAGAGCATGTGCAGACCAGCTGGCTGGTGTGTTTACAGACATATTCAATTGCTCCCTATCTCAGTCTGCTGTACCCATATGCTTAATGATGGCCACCATTGATCCTGTACCCAAGAAAGCAAAGATAACAACTAAATTACTATCTCTTCATAGCACTCACTTCTGTCATCATGAAGTGCTTTGAGAGACTAGTCAAGGATCATATCATCATATCACCTCCCCCTTACCAGCCAACCTAGACCCACTTCAGTTTGCATACCACTCCAACAGGTCCACAGTGTATGCAATCGCCATCACACTGCACACAGCCCTACCCCATCCCATCTGGACAAGTGGAATACCTATGTAAGAATGATGTTCACTGACTGCAGCTCAGCATTCAACACCATATTACCCTCCAAGCTCATCATCAAGCTGGAGGGCCTGGGTCTCAACCCCACCCTGTGCAATTGGGTCCTGGACATTCTGACGGGCCGCCCCCAGGTGGTGACAACATCTCCACCTCACTGACCCTCAACACTGGGCCCAGTGGGCTGCGTGCTCAGCCCCCTCCTGTACTCCCTCCTCACTCACGACTGCGTGGCAATGCACACCTCCAACTCAATCATCAAGTTTGCAGACGACACATCAGTAGCTGGCTTGATTACCAACAATGATGAGGTGTGGTGTGGTGTCAGGAAAACAACCTCACACTCAACATCAACAAAACAAAGGAGATGATCGTGGACTTCAGAAAACAGCAGAGGGAGCACCCCCCCCATCCACATCGACAGGACAGCAGTGGAGAAGGTGGAAAATGTTTAGTTCCTTGGCATATTCATCACAGACAAAATGAAATGGTCCTCTCACACAGACAGTATGGTGAAGAAGGTGCAACAGCACCTCTTCAACTTCAGGAGGCAGAAGAAATTTGGCTTGTCACCCAAAACCCTGACACACTTTTACAGATGCACAATCGAGAGCATCCTGTCAGGCTGTATCACAGCCTAGTACCGCAACTGCACCCTCCTCAACCGCAAGGCTCTCCAGAGGGTGGTGTGGCCTCCACAACGCATCACCAGGGGCAAACTATCTGCCCTCCATGACACATACTGCACCCGATGTCAAAGGAAGGCCAAAAAGATCAGCAAGGACAACAACAACCCGAGCCACTGCCTGTTCACTCTACTACCATCCAGAAGGCGTGGTCAGTACAGGTGCATCAAAGCTGGGACCGAGAGACTGAAAAACAGCTTCTATCTCAATGCCATCAGACTACTAAACAGATATCACTAACATTGAGTGGCTGCTGCCTACATTGAGACCCAATCACTGGCCACTTTAATAAATTGTTCACTAGTCACCTTAAACAATATCACTTTAAGTAGTGCCACTTTAATTTTGGTTACATCGCTCATTTCTTATATATGTACAGTGCCTTGCGAAAGTATTCGGCTCCCTTGAACTTTGCAACCTTTTGCCACATTTCAGGCTTCAAACATAAAGATATAAAACTGTATTTTTTTGTGAAGAATCCACAACAAGTGGGACACAATCATGAAGTGGAACGACATTTATTGGATATTTCAAACTTTTTTAACAAATCCAAATCTGAAAAATTGGGCGTGCAAAATTATTCAGCCCCTTTACTTTCAGTGCAGCAAACTCTCTCCAGAAGTTCAGTGAGGATCTCTGAATGATCCAATGTTGACCTAAATGACTAATGATGATAAATACAATCCACCTGTGTGTAATCAAGTCTCCGTATAAATGCACCTGCACTGTGATAGTCTCAGAGGTCCGTTAAAAGCGCAGAGAGCATCATGAAGAACAAGGAACACACCAGGCAGGTCCGAGATACTGTTGTGAAGAAGTTTTAAGCCGGATTTGGATACAAAAAGATTTCCCAAGCTTTAAACATCCCAAGGAGCACTGTGCAAGCGATAATATTGAAATGGAAGGAGTATCAGACCACTGCAAATCTACCAAGACCTGGCCGTCCCTCTAAACTTTCAGCTCATACAAGGAGAAGACTGATCAGAGATGCAGCCAAGAGGCCCATGATCACTCTGGATGAACTGCAGAGATCTACAGCTGAGGTGGGAGACTCTGTCCATAGGACAACAATCAGTCGTATATTGCACAAATCTGGCCTTTATGGAAGAGTGGCAAGAAGAAAGCCATTTCTTAAAGATATCCATAAAAAGTGTTGTTTAAAGTTTGCCACAAGCCACCTGGGAGACACACCAAACATGTGGAAGAAGGTGCTCTGGTCAGATGAAACCAAAATTGAACTTTTTGGCAACAATGCAAAACGTTATGTTTGGCGTAAAACAACACAGCTCATCACCCTGAACACACCATCCCCACTGTCAAACATGGTGGTGGCAGCATCATGGTTTGGGCCTGCTTTTCTTCAGCAGGGACAGGGAAGATGGTTAAAATTGATGGGAAGATGGATGGAGACAAATACAGGACCATTCTGGAAGAAAACCTGATGGAGTCTCCAAAAGACCTGAGACTGGGACGGAGATTTGTCTTCCAACAAGACAATGATCCAAAACATAAAGCAAAATCTACAATGGAATGGTTAAAAAATAAACATATCCAGGTGTTAGAATGGCCAAGTCAAAGTCCAGACCTGAATCCAATCGAGAATCTGTGGAATGAACTGAAAACTGCTGTTCACAAATGCTCTCCATCCAACCTCACTGAGCTCGAGCTGTTTTGCAAGGAGGAATGGGAAAAAGTGTCAGTCTCTCGATGTGCAAAACTGATAGAGACATACCCCAAGCGACTTACAGCTGTAATCGCAGCAAAAGGTGGCGCTACAAAGTATTAACTTAAGGGGGCTGAATCATATTGCACGCCCAATTTTTCCGTTTTTTATTTGTTAAAAAAGTTTGAAATATCCAATAAATGTCGTTCCACTTCATGATTGTGTCCCAGTTGTTGATTCTTCACAAAAAAATACAGTTTTATATCTTTATGTTTGAAGCCTGAAATGTGGCAAAAGGTCGCAAAGTTCAAGGGGGCCGAATACTTTCGCAAGGCACTGTATATACTGTATTTTATACCATCTATTGCACCTTGCCTATGCCGCTTAGCCATCGCTTATCCATATATTTATATGTGCATATTCTCATTCACCCCTTTAGATTTGTGTGTATTAGGAAGTTGTTGGGAAATTGGTAGATCACTTCTTTGATATTACTGCACTGTCGGAACTAGAAGCACAAGCATTTCGCTTCACTCACATTAACGTCTGCTAACCATGTGTATGTGACCAATAAAATGTGATTCGAAGAAGTCAGGTAGGTGAAGGAGATATTAATTCTATACCCAGAAAAGGCTAGGTTGTGTGGTAATGCTGCTGGTGTCAAGGACATAATCCCATGGCACAGGGACAAAGCACTTAAAGAGGAGACAGTGCCACAAAGACGCTCCCCCTGCTGCATACTCACTCACCTTGGGGATGGCTGCACTTCAGACTGTCTGCTCCCAGACTAAAGGTGAGTTAAGAAAATAAAATACAGTTTACAAAATAGTAGCTATGTGTTCGCTAATGGAACTCTACATTTCTGTTTCACAAGGTCAACCATATAATATACTATTCAAAGGGTTCCAAATTTAACCCCAACCATTAATAATAGCTTCCGGTTTGAACACAGATATTGAAGCAAACAATTCTGAAAATGAACCTGCAATAGAGCAAGCTGGGATATATGATAATGACGGCCGTGGTTTGAGCAAACATACATTTGTGATTTTACTCAACATGCTTGTTCAAGTTCAGCTCACTTCATGCAGAGATTCTTAATTCAATGTCAAATTAAAAGACAAACAGCTGCAATATGATTGTGAGTTTGCTCAACATTTGGGCATGTATAGTGTTGTTTAAAATCAAGCTAGCTGTGTATAGCGCTGTTGCCTTCATTTGGCTATGAAATCAACTGTGGTGTATTATGTGATCTAGCATTTGCCATGGGATATCCTGTATATGAGTGTCTTCATAAAGTATTCACACCCCTTCACCTTTTCCACATTTTGTTGAGTTACAGCCTGAATTTAAAATGTATTAAATGTTGATTGTCACTGGTTTACACACAACACCCTATAATATCAAAGTGGAATTATGTTTTTCGAAATGCTTACACATTGGTGGTTAGAGCGTTGGACTAGTAACCAAAAGGTCGAATCCCAGAGCCGACAAGGTAAAAATCTGTTTTTCTGCCCCTGAACACTGTTTCTAGGCCGTCATTGAAAATAAGTATTTGTTCTTTAACTGACTTGCCTAGTTAAATAGAGGTAAAATAAAATAAATACAAATAAATTTTAAAAAATTAAGTCTTTAGTCAATAATTATTTAACCATGTTGTTATGGCAAAAATGTGCTTAACAAGTCACATAATATGTTGCATGGACTCACTCTGTATACAATAATAGTGTAACATGATTTTTGAAATACTACCTCATCTTTGTACCCCATACAGTGCAGTGCGTACAATTATCTGTAAGGTCCCTCAAGCGAGCAAGGAAATTTCAAACACAGATTAACCATAAAGATCAAGTAGGTTTTCCACTGCCTCACAAATGGCACCGATTGGTGGGTAAAAATAAATAAAGCAGACATTGAATATCCCTTTGAGAATATTAATTACACTTTGGATGGTGTATCAATACACCCAGTCACTAAAAAGATACAGGCTTCTTTCCTAACTCAGTTGCCGGAGAGGACGGAAACCTCTCAGGGATTTCACCATGAGGGTAATTGCTGTGATAGGAGGAAATTGAGGATGGATCAACAACACTGTAGTTACTCCACAATGCTAACCTAATTGACAGAGTGAAAGCTTGTAGGGAATAAAAATATTCCAAAACATGCATCCTGTTTGCAATAAGGCAATACTGCAAAGAATGTGGCAAAGCAATTCACTTTTTATCCTTAATACAAAGTGTTATTTTGGGGGCAAAACCAATGCATTACTGAGTACCAATCTCTGTATTTTCAAGCATAGTGGCTGAATCATGGTATGGGTACACTTGTAATCATAAAATACTAGTGAGTTTTTCAGGATAAAAAATAAACAGATTGGTGCTAAGCACAGGCAAAATCCAAGAGGAAAACCTGGTTCAGTTAGATTTCCACCAGTTGCTGGGAGATAAATTGACCTTTCAGCAGGACAATAACCTAAAAATACAAGGCCAAATATATTTTGAAAATAATAATGGGCAAATATTGTACAATCCAGGTGTGCAAAGCTCTTAGAGACTTACACATAAAGACACAGCTGTAATCACTGTCAAAGGTGATTTTAACATGCATCGACTCAGGGGAGTGAATACTTATGTTTTCACTTTGTTGTTATGGGGTATTGTGTGTTGATGGGTGAGAAAAACAATATTTCATACATTTTGAATTCAGGTTGTAACACCACAAAATGTGTTGGGGTCAAGGGGTATGAATACTTTCTGAAGGCACTGCAAGTGAACCAACAGTGTTACCTTGACAGCAAATTGACTAGTGTTCCCTAGTGCTGATTTTACATTGTTGATTCAGTTGTTTAATTAACTTTGCAAATGTTAAGTTAACCCTAGCTGGTGTAAAAGAAACCCAGTGTTAAACCAAAACCACACCCATCATCATCATATTTTTCAGCATGCCCCATTTCAGCATGCCCCATTGTTTCAATATACTGTATGTTTTTGCATGTACATTGATAGATGTATTAATCCTATGCTACTCAAATATAATTAACATACATTTTTCTGAACTAATACAATTTGTTAGTTGGATTCATTGCACCCATTGCTGAAATGGTTGTTCCAGTTGAGATAGTTTAGGTAGTCCCATGTGTTATTCCTCATAAGCTGACCATTGTTCTGTATGCAGGTTGTGGGTGAATAAAATGTTGTATACTGTTGTATAGCTCACTTGGAGTCCAATAGTAATGACACATCACTTTTTAAACCTGTGTAATGTGTATCGCAGGCCTGATGTTTCCTGTAAAGCATTAGTTTCAGGTAGTGATGAGAAAGCTTTCTGAAGGCTTCGGAGCTTTCACCAAATTGTGCTGAAAAACTCAGATCTTCATTATCGGTTCACAATGCACGTTAGTGACATCTGCTGGTCAGCAATAAACAGCAGAGTGTGATAATTAGATCCTCTATTTTAATCAAAACTCTGTGGCACAATGGTACGTTGTTGGCTTTAGTAGCCTATAAACAGTTGGAATTGCAGATTTGCGTCTTACATCATGCTTCCTTTTGTACCTTCATGTTGACTATTTTTCAAAAACGTAATCTATGGCATTATTTAGGATGCTTAAGACAGAAGCTTTTTATTTGATATATTTAACCTTTATTTAACTAGGCAAGTCAATTATGAACAACTTCTTATTTACAATGACGGCTTACCAAAAGGCCAAAGAACTCTTGCGGGGATGGGGGCTGAGATTAAAAATAAAAACAAGTTAAATAAAAAAAGCTGACACTGTACTAAATAAAACAAATGATTTCAACAACAATGCAGAAAGTGTGGTTTCACATTTTAAAAAATCTAAATAGTTTGCCTTCAACAGGATTCAAACTCATACCCTCAAGTCCCTGAGTTCCTTACTCTACATGCTAAACTACCAGTCAGGTGAAACATCTACAAAAGTCTACCTATACTTGAACGTTCAGTGTCCAGTAGAGGTCAGTGTTGGAAAGAAGCTTGGAATCGAAGAAAGCACCTGAACCGCAGTGAAATCAGTGGGATCTCGCATTTTGCAACACACGCTTTGAAAAAGCAAAAAGCAAAATGGTCAAACAAAGCTTTGGACGTTATTGATTACATACTTCTGGAAAAGTGATACACACATCGACACACTGCTTCAAAGTTAGCTGCTTAGCGACCCATGCCTCAGGGCTCAAATATCAAATGTAAGATCACTAGTTTCAGGCAGTACACTGTATGTTTATTTTGATACATCATTTATTTTAAAAATAACATTTTGGCTTAGGAATTACTTGGTGAAGGCCATAGGACTACAAATGTATTAAGGCAACAAGTATCTGTCTGTCACTAACAAACATAGTCATGGGTCGTAAGGCAAGGCACTCTAGGTTGATTGCATTTGATGTGGAGCCGGGCTGCCTCCCAGGCGTGAGCCAGGAACTCCGCTTTATCCGACGGCGAAGGCGGTTCAAAACGAAAATGACAAGTGACGTAATTAAGCATGTGTAGTAATGAGTAGGATTCTGTGTTTTCCTATGCAAACGTGATTGCTTTTAATAAAATTGCGTTATATACCTTCTCAATAAAAACTTGTTTCAAACGTAATTTATACAACAAGAGTTTCTGGATGACAACATGACAGAGTGGTGCAGGTTACTCTTCAATTTGAGAAGGATGCTCCTCCCCGCTTTCGCCCAACGATATGATAGGCCAGATGAAATGAACCCCCCCATTGTGTTAATTTAACAATGAAAAGTATGGACTTGTATAGATACTGGACTGGTTTTAAGGCGAACATGAATCTGTAATTCGACTCAGCAAGATTTTACATTCAGTTCTCAGTGAGCAAAGTTTGTTGAGTTAACAAACATTCACAATGTTTCTTGTCCTTCTGAAGTCCACCCAACTCACAGAATAATTCTGGTTAAGCAATTGGTTAAACTGGCTTTTTTACAATGTGTGATTATCAGGCTGTTCACCAGTGTATGTATTCCTGCTTTCAAATGACTGCATGAACACTGTGTAGTTAATTTCCATGTTCTTCCTCCTCTTCTTCCCTAGAATCTTAGCCCACTAGGAGATTCCCAATCCAACACAAAGCTTCACAGGTCAGTCAAGTAGCCCATTCCAACAGACTGTGACAGTCAAGCTCAAGAAAGGTATGACTCAGCAAAAACAAGGACTGTCAGCCCAGAGGTGCCAACGACTCATGGCTGTCCCTCTTCCCCAGTCCACCTGGTCATGCTACTGCTCCAGTGTCTGCTGTTCTGCCTGTGGCTATGGAACACTGACCTGTTCAGTGATCTGTTTTGACCTGCTCTCCCTCTACCCTATTTATCTCTCTCACTCTACCACACCTGCTGTCTTGACCTCTGAAAGCTTGGCTATGAAAAGCCAACTGACATTTACTCCTTGAGGAGCTGGCCTGTTGCACCATTTATAACTAACCACTCAGATTATTATTTGACCATGCTAGTCATCTATGAATGTTTGAACATCTTGAAGAACGATATGGTTTTTATTAATGGCCATATACTCTTAAACCTCTTTGGACTGAGAGCCCGCTAAGGGGATCGATATGACAACAGCCAGTGAAAGTGCAGGGTGCCAAATTTAAAACAACAGAAATCTCATAATTAAAATTCCTCAAACATACAATTATTTTACACCATTTTAAAGATACACTTCTTGTTAATCCCACCACAGTGTCCCGATTTCAAAAAGGCTTTACAGCGAAAGCAAACCAAACGATTATGTTAGGTCAGAGCCAAGTCACAGAAAAACACAGCCACTTTTCCAACCAAAGAGAGGAGTCACAAAAAGCAGAAATAGATAAAATTAATCACTAAGCTTTGATGATCTTCATCAGATGACACTCATAGGACTTCATGTTACACAATACATGTATGTTTTGTTCGATAAAGTTCTTATTTAAATAAAAGAATCTCAGTTTACATTGGCTTGTTACGTTCAGTAGTTCCAAAACATCCAGTGATTTTGCAGAGAGCCACATCAATTTACAGAAATACTCATAATAAACATTGATAAAAGATGCAACTGTTATGCACAGAATTATAGATACACTTCTCCTTAATGCAAAAAGCACACCATGCTATAATCTGAGTACAGTGCTCAGAGACCAAAACAACCCAAACAGATATCCGCCATGTTGTGTAGTCAACAGAAGTCTGAAATAGCATTATCAATATTCACAGCTCGTCTGACATCTGCTGATGTTATAAGGGCTTATAAATAAATTTGATTGTTTAAAAGGGAAGAGTTACGATCTGAATCCTGCATCCCAAACGGCATCCTATTCAAATTGTATTTTGGCCAGAGCTCACTGACTAAATAAATAAATAAAAGATCCCTGAAACTTTCTATATGCCCAAAAAAGTATTCCACTCAATTTGGTGCACACATTTTTTACATCCCTGTTAGTCAGCATTTCTCCATTACCAAGATAATCCATCCACCTGACAGGTATGGAATTTCAAGAAGCTGATTAAACAGGTGCACCTTGTGCTGGGGACAATAAAAGGCCACTCTAAAATGTGCTGTTTCGTCACACAACACAATGCCACAGATGTCTCAAGTTTTGAGGGAGCGTGCAATTGGCATGCTGACTGCGGGAATGTCTGCCAGAGAATGTAATGTTCATTTGACAACCATAAGCCACAGCCAATTGTCATGCCCTGGTCTTAGTATTTTGTGTTTTCTTTATTATTTTGGTCAGGCCAGGGTGTGACATGGTTATTTTTGTGGTGTGTTTTGTCTAGGTTTTTTTAGTAGGTTATGGGATTGTGGTGTAGTATAGTTGTCTAGAAAAGTCTATGGTTGCCTGGAGTGGTTCTCAATCAGAGGCAGGTGTTTAATGTTGTCTCTGATTGGGAACCATATTTAGGCAGCCATATTCTTTGAGTGTTTCATGGGTGATTGTTCCTGTCTCTGTGTTTGTTTGCACCAGATAAGGCTGTTTCAGTTTTTCACGGTACGTTTATCGTTTTTGTATTGTTCGTTATCATCTTTATGAAAGATGTTTAATAATAACCACGCTGCATTTTGGTCCTCCTCTCCTTCGACGGAAGAAAACCTTAACACCAATGTTGTTTTAGATAATCTGGCGGGATGTCCAACCGGGCTCACAACCGAAGACCATGTGTATGGTGCCGTGTGGGCAAGTAGTTTGCTGAAGTCAGCATTGTATAAAGAGTACCGATGAGACTACAGACCACAAACATGATGGCAATTTGAATGAACAGAGATACCTTGACGAGATCCTGAAGCCCATTGTCGTGCCATTCATTCGCCGCAATCCCATAATATTTCAGCATGATAATGTATGGCCCCATGTCATAAGGTTCTGCACAAAATTCCTGGAAGCTGAACATGTTCCAGTTCTTCCATGACCTGCATATTCACCAGAAATGTCACCCATAGAGCAGATTTGGGATGCTCTAGTTCGACGTGTACGACAGCATGTTCCAGTTCCCTCCAATATCCAGGAACTTCACACAGCCATTGAAGAGGAGTATTTGTATTTGATACCATTCCACCGCTCCAGCCGTTACCACGAGCCCTTCCTCCCCAATTAACGTGCCACCAACCTCATGTGGTATGTCGTGTCTTTGGCTATGCCGCATGAAGTGATATGACATGCTATTCTATAAAATCATTTCTCTGTAATTAATATTATGTAATAATATGTAATTAACTAGAAAGTCGGGGCACCATGAAATAATGTTTATAGAGCTGTTATCTTCCGAATAAACTCTTAAAGACCTAGTAACCTTTTACATCAGAAGCAGTCAATATTTAATCCTTTATTCAGTCTCATCTGAAAGTTGTATATTCTTGGTTATCTTCACGAATCCTGGCTAACAAGTTGAATCAGCAATACAAACTGTGGTTTAATTATTTATTTACTAAATACCTAAATAATCACACAGAATTACATCTACACAGAATGGATCATACATTGATTACAAATGATGTCATAAAGGAAAACTTCCCTAGCGGACAGAACAGATATGACGGCTGGTTACACAAAGAAAGGGGTTGGGTTTTGAATGAAAGAGCGGGAAGACTGAGGAACAAAAAATATGTTGTCTCTTTCGGGCCGTAGGCAGCTATGCTATCGTGAATACAGTATCTTATGCATTCTAAATATCCGGCCATTTGAAAAGGAAAATGTAATAAATATTTACTCTAAGCTGCGCTTCGGTAGATGGTAATTTCATTAGGTTATTATCTTAGCGCTTTTAACGTTAGGCCGTCGTCCTCACACTCTCGGAACACAAAGTTACATTTTCGTAAAAGGGGCTTTTATAGGGTTGGGAGAGAGGGCCGTGTTTCATAGTTTACAACCGATGTCTGTTCACATGGGCGGGGCCACTGAGTTGAGCATAGTTCACTCATGAAAAACAATTATCTCATTTGGAAGCTAAAATTGCATTTCATCTTTTCACATTTAAATTGAACAACAATTCCATGTGAATCTGATAACTAGAATGTGTAGACTTTACCTGTCATGATGGCACGGCCAGGCACGACTCCAACAATTTCATTCAATTTGCAGATGAAACAGTGGTAGGCCTGATCATTGTCAACAACGAGACAGCCTATAGGGAGGAGGTCAGAGACCTGGCCGGGTGGTGCCAGGACAACAAGCTTTCTCTTAACGTGATCAAGACAAAGGAGATGATTGTGGACTACAGGAAAAAGAGGACCAAGCATGCCCCCATTCTCATCGACGGGGCTGTAGTGGGGCAGGTTGAGAGCTTCAAGTTCCTTGCTGTCCATATCACCAACAAATTAGAATGGTCCAAAGATACCAAGACAGTCGTGAAGAGGGCACGACAATACGTATTCCCCCTCAGGAGACTGAAAAGATTTGGTATGGGTCCTCAGATCCTCAAAAGGTTCTACAGTTGCACCATCGAGAGCATCCTGACTGGTTGCATCACTGCCTGATATGACAGGTGCTCGGCCTCTGACCGCAAAGCACTACAGAGGGTAGTTCGAATGGCCCAGTACATCACTGGGACCAAGGTTCCTGCCATCTAGGACCTCTATACGAGGCGGTGTCAGAGGAAGGCCCTAAAAATTGTCAAATAATCCAGCCACCCTAGTCATAGAGTGTTCTCTCTGCTACCGCACGGCAAGCGGTACCTGATCGCTTTGAGGACAAAACAGTGCCACTGACACGGCCCGCAACCAAAACATGCGGACTCTCCTTCACTGCAGCCGACGTGAGTAAAACATTTAAACGTGTTAACCCTCGCAGGGCTGCAGGCCCAGACGGCATCCCCAGCCGCGCCCTCAGAGCATGCGCAGACCAGTTGGCTGGTGTGTTTAAGGACATATTCAATCAATCCTTATCCCAGTCTGCTGTTCCCACATGCTTCAAGAGGGCCACCATTGTTCCTGTTCCCAAGAAAGCTAAGGTAACTGAGCTAAACGACTACCGCCCCGTAGCACTCACTTCCGTCACCATGAAGTGCTTTGAGAGACTAGTCAAGGACCATATCACCTCCACCCTGGGTCTCGACCCCGCCCTGGGCAACTGGGTACTGGACTTCCTGACGGGCCGCCCCCAGGTGGTGGGGGTAGGTAACAACATTTCCTAATGTAACAACAGATCCTCAACACTGGGGCCCCACAAGGGTGCGTTCTGAGCCCTCTCCTGTACTCCCTGTTCACATGCACGCCTCCAACTCAATCATCAAGTTTGCGGACGACACTACAGTGGTAGGCTTGATTGCCAACAACGACGATACGGCCTACAGGGAGGAGGTGAGGGCCCTCGGAGTGTGGTGTCAGGAAAATAACCTCACACTCAACGTCAACAAAACTAAGGAGATGATTGTGGACTTCAGGAAACAGCAGAGGGAGCACCCCCCCTATCCATATCGATGGGACAGTAGTGGAGAGGGTAGTACGTTTTAAGTTCCTCGGCGTACACATCACAGACAAACTGAATTGGTCCACCCACACAGACAGCATCGTGAAGAAGGCGCAGCAGCGCCTCTTCAACCTCAGGAGGCTGAAGAAATTCGGCTTGTCACCAAAAGCACTCACAAACTTCTACAGATGCACAATCGACAGAATCCTGTCGGGCTGTATCACCGCCTGGTACGGCAACTGCTCCGCCCACAACCGTAAGGCTCTCCAGAGGGTAGTGATTTCTGCACAACGCATCACCGGGGGCAAACTACCTTCCCTCCAGGACACAAATACCACCCAATGTCACAGGAAGGCCATAAAGATCATCAAGGACACCAACCACCCGAGCCACTGCCTGTTCACCCCGCTATCATTCAGAAGGCGAGGTCAGTACAGGTGCATCAAAGCTGGGACCGAGAGACTGAAAAACAGCTTCTATCTCAAGGCCATCAGACTGTTAAACAGCCACCGCTAAGATTGAGTGGCTGCTGCCAACACACTGACTCAACTCCAGCCACTTTAATTATGGGAATTGATGGAAATTGATGTAAAATGTATCACTAGCCACTTTAAACAATGCTACTTAATATAATGTTTACATACCCTACATTATTCATCTCATATGTATATGTATATACTGTACTCGATAGCATCTACTGCATCTTGCCTATGCCATTCTGTACCATCAGTCATTCATATCTTTATGTACATATTCTTTATCCCTTTACACTTGTGTGTATAAGGTAGTAGTTTTGGAATTGTTAGGTTAGTTTACTCATTGGTTATTACTGCATTGATGTAACTAGAAGCACAAGCATTTCGCTACACTCGCATTAACATCTGCTAACCATGTGTATGTGACAAGTAAATTTGATTTGATTTTGTCATCTATGCATCGTGACTAAGTCGCACTATTGTAGTTTTACTGCTGCTCTTTAATTACTGTTATTCTTATCTGTATTTTTTTTAAACTGCATTGTTGGATAGTATGTAAGTATTTGGCGCATGTGACTAATAACATTTGTTTTGATTTGATAAACATCATCTCCAAAGATGAATGCCAGTTATGAATTTCAAAGTGCGTGAAAGTATTCTTGGTTCTCTTCGTCCTTTGTTTCACTATGTGAGGGAATATGAAATTAATCCTGATTACCCCCAAGAAGAGACAAATGCCTGGTTTAACATCATTGAACAATAACAGTCCTTTTCTATACAGCAATAGCACTGAGTATACCAAACATTAGGAACACCTTCCTAATATTGAGATATTCTTTATATTTTGCCCACTCAGTGTACAGTATATTGACTCAAGCTATACCGTACTTACAAAGCTGTGTCTTTGCATTGATTGACCTATAGACATGGAGCTACAGTAAATATACAGTATCATACGATGCTGGAATCTGTGCATTGATTGTTCTTTAGTTACATACAGTATATGGAGCTATCCGCTAAACTGCAAGTCTTTCCATTGATTGACCTTCAGTTCATTACCATGGTAATATACAATAATTTAAACCACAGCCCATACAACAAAACAACTTCCCGATTCACACTTAATTCCCTACCTGAGGAGTCTCACATTTTAAAACACAGCTAGCTTCCCAGAGCCTTGACACTTTAGATTATAATAGTGCTGCATGCATCGTATCTGTATCAGACTAGTGAAATATAACAGGAGAATATTCTTCTTCCCTCTGACGAGGCATCTCATCACTGACTCTGCAGAACATCGCTGGGAAAACAATTCCCCTGGGGATGGTAATGAATGTTTGGGCCGCGGAGAGAGAGTACAGCACAAGAATATTTACTCCCCTGCTCCATCCCATGACTCTCTCTCAGCTTCTCTCAGCTTCAGCTTCTCTTTCTCTCTCTCTCTCTCACTCTCTCTCACTGCACCAAGCCACAAACTCAGTTTTATACAATGCTGATCCAATGCCGTGACTGACAATATGAATAATTAATAATAATACAATCTACTTTACAATGTAATCCATCCATCTATTATTTATCTAATATACCATTTTCTGTAAATAACAATCAGCTAGTTATGTCAACTAATATCCAGTTATGCCAATCTAAGTCTTCAATCATTGTCATTGTTCTGGTATTTTTTTCAATGTATGGAAAATAATGTACTCTACTCTCCTTCATCCCTGGGACAGGGTTGCCTCCCAAAAATCTCTCATTTCTCCCGAACTGTGGACTCGTTCACTTTCCTTCTTCGATTTGAAAGAAAATGACTGGTACTGTATATGGAAACTCCATGTAGCCCATGCTTGCGCCAATCCAGGGCTTTTACATTTGTGGGTAGTAGTGAACGAGGAGAGATTTTTGGGATGCAACCTGGATAAAATGATTCTCCACAATTGAGCATTCGCTAAGCCCCGCCCCCCTTGGTTACTGTTGCAACCTCAGACAAAAAATGTTTTTGTGTTTCTAATGCACAATTAAATTAAACACAGACTACACCTTGCTAATCAGGAGACTCTCTTGTATGTTGAGGTGGAATGTAATTACAATTGCTTTATGGTAACTGGGTAAAATGAATGTTGCAGTGTGGGTAGTCATTGGATGGCTCCGAATGCACTGTCAGCATACAGCCAAAGTTAGTAAACAAATTTGGTGCAAACTCGTGCTCTTAAGTTGTATCCTGATGTCGACAGCAGATGAGCGTTGTATTCATAATATGGCTAACTTAGCTAGCTAAAATACATTAAAAAAAGTTATATTAAGTTATATTAGCTAGCTAGCTGTGTTAGCAGCGGTTGGTGTTCAATTAGACTGAGCTAGCAAACAACATAGCCAAAGGAAGTATGGGTGCTGAGGGTGCTGCATCACCTTCTGATAAATAAATTTGAAAATAAATTTCAAACAATGTTGCAAAAGTATAAAAAAAAGTATAAAGAAAAATACTCCAACAGGCTCTGCATTTCAGGAATTACAGTAGCAAGTACCCCTGTTGCACTGTTGAATTATTTAGACATGTAAAGAATTTGTTTTTGTAATGACTTCAATGGCTTTTGAAATGTGAGCTTGTCTGAGCTGTCAGAGTTGACGACAGTTGCTATCCATTGTTTGCCCTAAATTCTGGGGCGGGAATTAGCAAAGGATTAATTGAGGTTTAATTTAAAAGCAATAGCGAAAATTGTCTCTCTGACAATCTCTATTTTCATGTTCAATCCACCGTTCCGCTGACTGTCGTCACTTTATGTAAAGTTTTTATCAAAGCAGACCTCAGCTCCTTTTAGAACACTCATAATTAGCATTTTCCCTAACAGTAGTGTTCCTTTCAAATCATATTTGTATTTGTCACATACACATGGTTAGCAGATGTTAATGCGAGTGGAGTGAAATGCTTGTGCTTCTAGTTCCAACAATGCAGTAATAACCAACGAGTAATCTAACCTAACAATTTTACAACAACTACCTAATACACACAAGTGTAAAGGGATGAAGAATATGTACATAAAAATATATGAATGAGTGATGGTACAGAACGGCATAGGCAAGATGCAGTAGATGGTATAGAGTACAGTATATACATATGAGATGAGTAATGTAGGGTATGTAAACATTATATTAAGTGGCATTGTTTAAAGTGGCGAGTGATACATTTGTTTTACATCAATTTTTCTATTATTAAAGTGGCTGGAGTTGAGTCAGTATGTTGGCAGCAGCCACTCAATGTTAGTGGTAGCTGTTTTTCAGTCTCTCGGTCCCTGCTTTGATGCACCAAAAGCCTTCTAGTGCATTGTTAATTGTCTGGACCTTCTTTACTTCTATTTAGGGAGGGGAATTGTTGCCAGAATGTACTGTAGATGCACTTTTAAAATATGTTATTATTTTTGGCGGTTTCTCAATAAATCTCAGAGGAGTTAATTGTGATATTGCATTTAACATATTTTTTAAAAGCAGGGAAGGCAACAAAAAATAATTTTATAAAGTTAATCTTCTCTGTCTGGTATTATTATGACTGATTATGACTGATTCTGCATTCCCTTAGTCTACATAGAACTGTCACCCAGACCCCAGAGTGGCATCACTTTGACATCAACTCTACCCTTCACCATCATTGTGTGCTTTATTTTGGTTGAATCAAACAGAGAGTTTGTTGAACTCTAAATATGTCTCAGGTGTCACCTATCCACAACTGTGTAATATATCCATGTTGTATACAGTGGCTAACTCATAACAATGGTTGGAACGGAGCATATGGAACGGAGCATATGGAATCGCATTAAACACATGGAAACCATTCCACCCATTCCGCTCCAGCCATTACCATGAGCCCGGCCTCCCCAATTAAGGTACCACCAATCTCCAGTGTTGTATACAGTGCCTTCAGAAAGTATTCACAATCCTTGACTATTTCCCATTTTGTTGTGTTACGACATGTATCAAACTCATTCCATGGAGAGCCGAGAGCCGAGTGCCTACGGGTTTTTGCTCCTTCCTTGTACTTGATTGATGAATAAAGGTCTGTATTCTGTATACAGTGAGGGAAAAAAGTATTTGATCCCCTGCTGATTTTGTACGTTTGCCCACTGACAAAGAAATGATCAGTCTATAATTTTAATGGTAGGTTTATTTGAACAGTGAGAGACAGAATAACAAAAAAAAACAGAAAAATGCATGTAAAAAATGTTAGAAATTGATTTGCATTTTAATGAGGGAAATATGTATTTGACCCCCTCTCAATAAGAAAGATTTTTGGCTCCCAGGTGTGTTTTATACATGTAACGATCTGAGATTAGGGGCACACTCTTAAAGGGAGTGCTCCTAATCTCAGTTTGTTACCTGTATAAAAGACACCTGTCCACAGAAGCAATCAATCAATCAGATTCCAAACTCTCCACCATGGCCAAGACCAAAGAGCTCTCCAAGGATGCCAGGGACAAGATTGTACCTACACAAGGCTGAAATGGGCTACAAGACCATCGCCAATTATTCGCAAATGGAAGAAACACAAAAGAATTGTCAATCTCCCTCGGCCTTGGGCTCCATACAAGATCTCACCTCGTGGAGTTGCAATGAACGAGGTGCGAATGGTGAGGAATCAGCCCAGAACTACACGGGAGGATCTTGTCAATGATCTCAAGGCAGCTGGGACAATAGTCACCAAGAAAACAATTGGTACACATTACGCCGTGAAGGACTGAAATTCTGCAGCGCCCGCAATGTCCCCCTGCTCAAGAAAGCACATATACATGCCCATCTGAGGTTTGCCAATGAAGGACAACTGGGTGAAAGTGTGGTGGTCAGATGAGACCAAAATGGAGCTCTATGGCATAAACTCAACTCGCTGTGTTTGGAGGAGGAGGAATGCTGCCTAAGACCCCAAGAACACCATCCCCACCGTCAAACATGGAGGTGGAAACATTATACTTTGGGGGTGTTTTTCTGCTAAGGGGACAGGACAACTTCACCGCATCAAAGGGATGATGGACGGGACCATGTACTGTCAACTCTTGGGTGAGAACCTCCTTCCCTCAGCCAGGGCATTGAAAATGTGTCGTGGATGGGTATTCCAGCATGACAATGACCCAAAACACACGGCCAACTCAACAAAGGAGTGGCTCAAGAAGAAGCACATGAAAGTCCTGGAGTGGCCTAGCCAGTCTCCAGACCTTAATCCCATAGAAAATCTGTGGAGAGAGCTGAAGGTTCGAGTTGCTAAATGTCAGCCTTGAAACCTTAACGACTTGGAGAAGATCTGCAAAGAGGAGTGGGAGAAAATCCCTCCTGAGATGTGTGCAAACCTGGTAACCAACTACAAGAAACGTCTGACCTCTGTGATTGCCAACAAGGGTCTTGCCACCAAGTACTAAGTCATGTTTTGCAGAGGGGTCAAATACTTATTTCCCCCATTAAAATGCAAATCAATTTATAACATTTCTGACATGCTTTTTTCTGGATTTTCTTGTTGTTATTCTGTCTCTCAATGTTAAAATAAACCTACCATTAAAATTATAGACTGATCATTTCTTTGTCAGTGGGCAAACGTACAAAGTCATCAGGGGATCAAATACTTTTTTCCCTCTTTGGACACTGTGTTAACAAACCTCCAAACAAGCTTCAATACCATACAACATTCCTTCCATGGCCTCTAACTGTTCTTAAATGCTAGCAAAACTAAATGCATGCTTTTCAACCGATCACTGCCCGCACCCGCCCGCCCGACTAGCATCACTACTCTGGACGGTTCTGACTTAGAATATGTGGACAACTACAAATACCTAGGTGTCTGGCTAGACTGTAAACTCTCCTTCCAGACTCACATTAAACATCTCCAATCCAAAATGAAATCTAGAATCGTCTTCCTATTTCGCAATAAAGCCTCCTTCACTCACGCTGGCAAACATACCCTCATACCGATCCTTGACTTTGGCGATGTAATTTACAAAATAGCCTCCGACACTCTACTCAGCAAACTGGATGCACTCTACCACAGTGCCATCCATTTTGTCACCAAAGCACCATATACCACCCACCACTGCGACCTGTATACTCTCGTCAGCTGGCCCTCGCTACATATTCATCGCCAGACCCACTGGCTCCAGGTCATCTATAAGCCTTTGCTAGGTAAAGCTCCACCTTATCTCAGCTCACTGGTCACCATAACAACACCCACCCATAGCACGCGCTCCAGCAGGTATATCTCACTGGTCATTCCCAAAGCCCAAAGCCACTTTGGCTGCCTTTTCTACCAGTTTTCTGCTGCCAATGACTGGAAAGAATTGCAAAAATCCCTGAAGTTGGTGACTTATATCTCCCTCACTAACTTTAAGCATCAGCTATCTGAGCAGCTTACCCATCGCTGCAGCTGTAGACCGCCCATCTGTAAATATCCCATCCAACTACCTACCTCATCCCCATATTGTTTTTATTTACTTTTTTGCTCTTTTGCACACCAGTATTTCTACTTTCACATCATCATCTGCACATCTATCACTCCAGTGTTACTTCGCTACTGTGGCCTATTTATTGCCTTCCTCCTCACACCATTTGCACACATTGTATATAGACTTTTTCTATTATGTTTTTGACTGTACGTTTGTTTATTCCATGTGTAACTCTGTTGTTGTTTGTGTTGCACTGCTTTGCTTTTTCTTGGCCAGGTTGCAGTTGTAAATGAAGACTTGTTCTCAACTGGCCTACCTGGTTAAATAAAGGTGAAATAAATCAAATACATTTTTTTTTTTACTTCGGATCTCACTTGGTGAAGTCCACAGTACTGAATATGGATGTGTGTAACAATAATGTCTATGTCAGTAACAAATTCAGTCATAGGTGGTAACTCTATGATTCACTCAAAAGACAAAACATTCTGGGAAATATGCTAAGAAAGCTTTAATCTAAACAATGTGTTAATTCAACACTGTTTAGTGTGAGTCCACACTTTCAGTGTTCATTTAACACGGGGGAATTTGCTGTGTAGGTAAGGGTATAAAATGCAGATAGGTAATCTGACTAACATTAACGTAACCATTTTATGTAAGTAAGGAAGCTAAACATTATCAGTGATCCTTATTTTGATTTGTAAATCCTGACAGAACAAACGTCTCTTTATGGAGAGACATTATGGCAAGGCAATTCCATGGATACTGGCTGCCCCTTAGATTTCAGTCACGTCTCTGTCCACCCCCCACGCGGCTGTCTGAAGGCAATTTGTCTCCCCTGATAAAACGGGCACACAATGGCCGAATCAATGGCAGTAATCAAACCCATTCAATCAGGTCTTTGTACCTGTGACGGGGACGAGATGGCGGCGTTACCAAAGAGAGGAGCGTCTCTCTATTCTTATCACACCTGGACTAAATGTAGGGAATAGGATTCCATTTGGGATGCAGGCTTTAAATCCACAGGACTTCTATTTCCATGTAGGGCTACATTACATCCCCTCCTATTATCAGGTATTGGTATTGAACACTATGAAGGGAAATGGCTTCATTTTCGCAACTATACATGGCCAGACGTGGAATATTAGATGACTGACACAGGACTAGTTTACATAGGACTAGTTTTAAGCATCAGTAAAACATTTGAGTGCAACTTCATTGTTGTCTGATTACAGTATAGGGTGAAGTTGCCCCTAGACACTGATCTCGGTCAGTTTAGCATTTTCTCTGCTAATGGTGTCACGCCCTGGTCTTAGTATTTTGTGTTTTCTTTATTATTTTGGTCAGGCCAGGGTGTGACATGGGTTAATTATGTGGTGTGTTTTGTCTTGGGGTTTTGTAGGTATTGTGGTATAGTAGGGTTGTCTAGAAAAGCTTATGGTTGCCTGAAGTTGTTCTCAATCAGAGGCAGGTGTTTATCGTTGTCTCTGATTGGGAACCATATTTAGGCAGCCATATTCTTTGAGTGTTTCGTGGGTGATTGTTCCTGTCTCAGTGTTTGTTTGCACAAGATAAGGCTGTTTAGGTTTTCACGTTTGTTGTTGTATTGTTCGTGTTTATCTTTTTATTAAACATGAATCGAAATAACCACGCTGCATTTTGGTCCTCCTCTCCTTCATTGGAAGAAAGCCTTAACAAATGGCTAAGGTTAGGGGGAGGGTAAGCTGATCCTAGATCTGTAACTAGGCCCTAGGGAAAACTTCACCCTGGAGCGATTGTAAAGTTTTAACATGCCAAATATGTCCAGACTCACATACTTCATTTTAATTTCAACCATTTGTTATCTATGATGTATTAAGTTCCTTGCTAAAGATTGATGTAAACACCTGACCCCTTCTTACTACAGCTCTCTGCCCCACTCATTGCTGAACCTTTAACCTCTATTTTTAACTTGATTTGGAATGTGACCATGTCCTACCCTGCATAAAGGCAGATATCCTCCCGAATTAGATAATTAGCACCCAATCTCCATGTTATTTTGCCTAGCCAAGGTACTAGAATATCTGACCAACTCCCAGCTAATAACGTTTTCTTACTTCTCACTCTATTATAAATATGCACCAGTCTGGTTTTAGATCTGGATATAGCACTGTTTCAGCCACTATTCTTGTTTTAGATGATGCGTTAAATTACCTAGATCATTAAAATAAACATTGTGCCGCCCTATTTTATTCCAAAGCATTCAATATTGTAACCAATTCTTTACTTATTCAAAAACTGTCTGAAATGGGCCTGGACAAGGAGTCTTGCAAATGGTTTAAGAGCTATCCGCAGACAGGGCACAATGTGTGCTTTCTGATGTTGTCAAATCTAGTCTGCTCGATATTACAAAAGGTGTACCGTATTGGGACCTGTTCTCTTTACTATTTATATAAATAATATTGGTCTATGTATTAAATTCTGTAATAATATTAACCTGTATGTATGCCATTGCACTGACTGTTGACCAAGCTATGTTGTAGCTGCAATCTGATTTTGTTGCATTACAGATAGCCCAGAATGTCTAGTTTATATTTTATATGTGGGGTTCTTGTTTTTTTTTCTATGTTGTTGTTTTAGTATGAATCCCAATTAGAGGCAGCTGGCTATCATTGTCTCTAATTGGGGATCATACTTAAGTAGCATTTTTTCCACCTGTGGGTTATGGAATATTGTTTTGAGTAAGTGTATGTAGCACCTCTGTTGTCACGGTTTGTTGTTTCGTTTGTTTGTTTTGCTAAGTTTCACTATTAAATATGATGTGGAACTCAACATACGCAGTGCCTTGGTCCGTCTATACAAACAACCATGACAGAATATCCCATCAACAAAGGACCAAGCAGTGTGCCCAGGAGGAGGAAGTATCCTGGACTTGGGAAGAGTTTCTGGATGGGAAGAAATCCTGGCAGGACAGGATCGCCTTCCATGGCAAGGAGAGAATGGAGGACAGCGACGACGACAGGGTTCGCGGCCACTACGCAAGCCCACGAAGCAGCCCAAAACATTTTTTGGGGGAGGTGGCACACGGGGTGGTCAAAGACGCTGAGGGGTGAGTCAGAGACTGAGGAGGAATATTGGGATAGATTGAGCGAGGAGTGGTTGGCGTAAGTTGAGGAGAGTGATGAGAGAGAGCTATTGGTTTGTCGTAGTATGCACGCCATTCGCCCTGAGGAGCGTGTTAGCCGCCCAGTCCAGTACGTCCTGTGCCTGCTCCTCGCACTCTCCCTCAAGTGCGCCTTCCCAGTCCAGTAGTCCTGTGCCTGATCCTCGCGCTCGCCCTGAGGTGCGTGTCACCATCCCGGAACCACCAAGTATGAACCACAATCAGAGATAACGATAGACAGCTTCCTCTGATTGGGAACCATACTCGGCCCAAAACAAAGAAATAGACAACATAGAATGCCCACCCCAAATCACACCCTGACCTAACCAAATAGAGTAATAAAACGGCCCTCTAAGGTCAGGGCGTGACACTGGGTTGTGCTGGCGAACTGGGGATACCGTGCGTAGAGCTGGCGCAGGATAACCTGGGCCCAAGAGATGCACCGGAGGCCAGGAACGCTGAGCCGGCACAATCCCTCCTGGCTGAATGACCACTCTAGCACGGCAACTGCGGGGAGCTTGCAGAGAGCGCACCGTGTTGTGTCGGTAAACACGAGGAGCTGGCTCAGGTCTGAACCCTGACTCCCCTAATCTCCCCGTGTGCTCCCCCATTTTTTTTTTTTGGGGGGGGGGGGGCTGCCTCTCGTGCTTGCTTTGTTGAGCCAAATCCTCGTAACGTCGCCGTTTCGCTTTAGCTGCCTCCATCTCCTCCTTCGGACGGCAACACTCTACTCTCCAGCTTGCGCCCAGGGTCCTTTCCCGTCTAAGATCTCCTCCCAGGTCCATTCATCCTGACCACGCTGCTTGGTTCTTTCGTGGTGGGATCTTCTGTTACTGCTGTCGTCGAAATGAGACCAAGGTGCAGTGTGGTAGGCGTACATTTAGAATTTATTAAATGAACAACCCAAAAACAAGAAAGATAAGCGACACGTAAAGTAATGTAGCACTAAACCAGCAACTAATAAAAACAAGATCCCACAACAGAAAGTGGGAAAAAGTATGTATGATGCCTAAGAGTATGTATGCCTAAGTATGATCCCCAATCAGAGACAACGATAGACAGCTGCCTCTAATTGGGAACCATACTCGGCCAAAAACAAAGAAATAGACAACATAGAATGCCCACCCCAAATCACGCCCTGACCTAACCAAATAGAGAAATAAAATGGCTCTCTAAGCTCAGGACGTGACAGTTATGGGATATTGTTTTGAGTAAGTGTATGCAGCACCTCTGTTGTCATGGTTTGTTGTTTAGTTTGTTTTGCTAAGTTTCACTATTAAATATTATGATGAACTCAACATATGCTGTGCCTTGGTCTGTCTATACAAACAACCGTGACAATGGGCTACATATTTACTCATTGGATGACTCTCTCATCGAGTTGGTTCCCGCCTATAAATATCTGTGCGTCTGGATTGATAAAGATCTAACGTTTAAAAAACGTACTAATGAGCTAGTGAAAAAAGCAAAGATTTCAAGTGGGCTTCTTTTTTTTTAGAAATATATATTGCCTCTTAATGAACAGCAGGTAGAAGATTGTGCAGTCAACTTTCCTGCCAGTTCTTGACTATAGTGAAAATATTTACCAGAATGCAGCAGCCACTACTCTTAAACCATTGGATGCCATCGAACATAGCGCCCCCCGCTTTATTATACAGTAAGAGACTGTTTTAATACCCATAGATCACTTCATTACTCCCTTCTCGTTTACAAAGCTCTGCTCCATAAGTTTCCAACAGACCTCATTTTCCTGTTGAAATATAAAATGTGAGATATCAACATGTTTGCAAGGTTTAGTAACTCTGGAGGTCCCACTTGCCTTCACAAAGTTTGGTAAATTTCGTTTTAATGCACCAGAGTTATGGAACACCATACAAAACCAATTACACCTGGATTCCCTGTGCCGATAGGGCAGTTGAAAACTCTGTTGTTAAATGAGTTTACCGAAGTGATAAATGGACTATCATGTATTTATTTTTTGTAATGTATTTATAGCTGTCTTGTTGTTGTGTTGATGGAATTTTGTCCTCGGGGCACCATTACAAACGAGACACTGGTCTCAATTGGGTTCTCCTGAATTAATAAAAGTAAATCAAATAAAAAGACGGCATCACTTTTATAACATCTCTCTGCCTGGAATGAGAATAAGAAGCTCGCATATACTGTAGTGGGGAGTCGTCATACGTAGGGAGCCAAGGCTGACTAAGGCATAACAAATTCATAAGTAAGTACGCATTTAGAAAATATTAACTTCTTATGGCTGGGGGCAGTATTGAGTAGCTTGGCTGAATAAGCTGCCCAGAGTAAACTGCCTGCTACTCAGTGCCAGAAGCTAAGATATATTATTAGTATATTTTTATAGAAAACACTCTGAAGTTTCTAAAACTGTTTGAATGATGTCTGTGAGTATAACAGAACTCATTTGGCAGGCAAAAACCTGAGAAAATATCCAACCAGGAAGTGGGAAATCTGGGGTTTGTAGGTTTTCAACTCATTGCCTATCGAAGATACAGTGGGATATTGGTCATATTGCACTTCCTAAGGCTTCCCCACTTCCTAAGGCTTCCCCAGTCTTTAGAACCTTGTTTGATGCTTCTACTGTGAAGTGGGGGTGAATGAGAGGGGAATGAGTCTGCCAGAGAGCCACGAGCTGGCCACGCTCGCTCACATGAGAGCGAGCTCTGTTCCATTGCATTTCTACAGACAAAGGAATTCTCCAGTTGGAACATTATTGAAGATTTATGTTAAAAACATCCTATAGATTGATTCTATACATCGTTTGACATGTTTCCACGGACTGTAACGGAACTTTTAGGCTCCTAGTGATCGCGCGTCATGAATTTGGATTACTGGGCTGAACACGTGAACAAAAAGGAGGTATTTGGACATAAATGACGGACATTATCGAACAAAACAAACATTTATTGTGGAACTGGGATTCCTGGGAGTGCATTCTGATGAAGATCATCAAAGGTAAGTGAATATTTATAATGCTATTTCTGACTTCTGTTGACTACACAACATGGTGGATATCTGTTTGGGTTGTTTTGGTCTCTGAGCACCGTACTCAGATTATAGCATGGTGTGCTTTTTCTGTAAAGTTTTGTTTGAAATCTGACACAGCAGTTGCATTAAGGAGAAGTGTATCTATAATTCCGTGCATAATAGTTGTATCTTTTATCAATGTTTATTATGAGTATTTCTGTAAATTGATGTGGCTCTCTGCAAAATCACCGGATGTTTTGGAACTACTGAACGTAACGTGCCAATGTAAACTGAGAGTTTTTTTATATAAATATGAACTTTATCGAACAAAGCATACATGTATTGTGTAACATGAAGTCCTATCAGTATCATCTGATGAAGATCATCAAAGGTTAGTGATTCATTTTATCTATTTCTGCTTTTTGTGACCCCTCTCTTTGGCTGGGAAAAATGGCTGTGACCTAACATATTCGTTTGGTTTGCTTTCGCTGTAACGCCTTTTTTAAATCGGACAATGTGGTGTGATTAACAAGAAGTGTATGTTTGAGGAATTTTAATTATGGGATTTCTGTTGTTTTAAATATGGCGCCCTGCACTTTCACTGGCTGTTGTCATATCGATCCCGTTAGCGGGATCTCAGCCCAAAGCAGGTGCCTTGAGGGGAGTGGTGCACAAGTCAGACTAGGTGTTTCTTCTTTTCTTCTTGTTCCAGCCCAAAGACAGATATAATCAGTTAGCTCATTGTGATTAGGGGCCAGCCTCTCGGTGGTGCTGATGGCCCTGCTTCAATTTGCAGTCTAAATGTAATGGCTGCCAGACAGATTCAGGGCTATCGGAGGGAGAATCAAACATTTCTCCAGGCTATAATATTTACTCTGCTAAGCCAAGGCTGCTTTTATCAAACCATCTCCAGAGGGAAAACATTGCAGAAGAGACTGGTGAGAAAGAAATGAAAATACATATATTGATGTAGTCAAGTTATGGATATGATATAGACGGTGGCCAGGCAACTCGAGCTCCAGTGTTCAACCCAACATGTTGTGTCTGTCCTCACTCTATCCCAACACTATTATTATATTTGTTTGAGCAGAAGATAGGGAAAGTAATGTTGTATTCTTTCCATTTCTGCTCCTCATTTTGATTATATTGCCTTGAATCAATTTTGACCCTCACCTTTGCAGCTTCTCCGTCTGTCATCTTTTTTTGTAATACCTGTCTAATCCGAATACTTGCAATGTTTGCAACTAAAGCCCATCTTAATGGCACCTTTTCAAATGGTCTCATTTTAAGCAACATGCAGCACATTGTAAACCCCAAGGTATTTTTAACTCAAATATGGTTAGTAAATTGTACTTAGTCAATTAAAAATCATTATTACTTCATGTTTGTGGTACTGACTCAAAACCTAAATGAGAAGTTACACCAACTACATTTTTTAAAGTTATGATAACAATTAACTTTATTCCCAGCATGCTCTATTGCTGGTAGATTTTTGGTAATTTTCTTTAATGTTTTTGCATGTACATTGAATGAGTGATTGATTTAAATGTTATGCTACACAAAGATACATATTTGTTATTCTAAACCATTCCAATAATTGAATTTTGCACACGTTACTGAGATGGTTGTCCCAGTTTAAATGGCTCAGGTAGTTTCCTCCCACTGTTCTTAACCCTGGCAGTCATTATGAATGCAGGTTATGGGTGATTACAAAAATTTACTGTTGGATAGCCTAATGCTGGCTAGATTCCAATAGGAATTACACATAATTTTGCAAGCCAGCATCATAATGATTTACAGTTAGTGTTTAAAAATTCTGGTAAATCTCCCAAGTTTTCCAGAAATCCTGGTTAGAAGATTACTCAGGGTAATGTTTGTGGATTTTTGAAACCCTGTTATGGCCTGTAAACTATGAGTTCCAAGCCACTTTATAAGGCCGTATGATATTCAGTGCCTTCGGAAAGTATTCAGACCCCTTGAATTTTTCCATATTTTGATAGGTTACAGCATTATTCTAATAGTGATTACAGTTGTTTTCCCCCTAATCAATTTTCACATAATCAAATCAAACTTAATTTGTCACATGCACAGAATACAACAAGTGTATACCTTACAGTGAAATGCTTACTTACAAGCCCAACAGTGCAGTTCAAAAACAGTTTAAAAAAGTAATAATAAAAAAGTAACAATAAGAATAACAATAACGAGGCTATGTATACAGGGGGCACCGGTACCGAGTCAGTGTGCGGGGGTTCAGGTTAGTTGAAGAGATTTGGTAGGGGTGGGGTGTAGGGTTGAAGTGACTATGAATAGATAATAAACAGCGAGTAGCAGCAGTGTACAAAAGGGGGGGACAATTTAAATGTAAATTGTACGATGGCGATATTATTAATTGTTCAGAAGTCTTATGGCTTGGGGTTAGAAGCTGTTGAGGAGCCTTTTGGCCCTAGACTTGCCGTGCGGTAGCAGAGAAAACAGTCTATAACTTGCATGACTGGAGTCTCCGACAATTTTATGGGCTTTCCTCTGACACCGCATATTATATAGGTCCTGGATGGCAGGAAGCTTGGCACCAGTGAATTACTGGGCCGTTCTATCTACCCTCTGTAGCACCTTACGGTCAGATGCCGAGCAGTTGCCTATACCAGGTGGTGATGCAACCGATCAGGATGCTCTCAATGGTAGAGCTGTAAAACCTTTTGAGGGTCTGGGGACCCATGCCAAATCTTTTCAGTCTCCTGAGGGGGAAAAGGTTTTGTCGTGCCATCTTCACGACTGTCTTGGTACATTTGGACCATGATAGTTCGTTGGTGATGAGCTTTGTGAGTTGTAGTCAATGAACAGAATTCTCACATAGGTGTTCCTTTTGTTCAGGTGAGACAGGGCAGTCTGGAGAGCGATTGAGATTGCGTCATCTGTGGATCTTTTGGGGCGATATGCGAATTGGAGTGGGTCTAGTGTGTCAAGGAGGACGTTGTTGATGTGAGCCATGACCAGCGTTTCAAAGCACTTCATGGCTACAGACGTGAGAGCCACGTTGTGGTAATCATTGAGGCAGGTTACCATGCATGCTTTGAGTACATGTCCTGGTATACCTTCTGGCCCAGCGGCTTTGTAAATGTTGGCCTGTTTAAAGGTTTTTTTCACATCAGCTACCGAGAGCGTTATCACACAATCATCCAAAACAGCTTGTGCTCTTGTGCATGCTTCAGTGTTGCTTGCCTCAAAGCGAGCATAAAAGGCATGTAGCTCATCTGGTAGAATTGTGTCACTGTGCAGCTCATGTCTGGGTTTCCCTTTCTAGTCACTTTTTATTTTTTTATTATTTCACCTTTATTTAACCAGGTAGGCTAGCTAAGAACAAGCTCTCATTTACAACTGCGACGTGGCCAAGACAAAGCAAGGCAGTGCGACACAAACAACAACACAGAGTTACACATGGAATAAACAAACTTGCTGTCAATAACACAATAGAAAAATGTCTATATACCGTGTGTGCACGGGAGGTAAAGCAATAAATAGGCCATAGTGGCGAAATCATTACAATTTAGCAATTAAACACTGGAGTGATAGATGTACATAAGATGAATGTGAAATGATGAAATGAATAACACTATGGGGATGAGGTAGTTGGATGGGCTATTTACAGATTGACAATGTACAGGTGCAGTGATCCGTGAGCTGCTCTGACAGCTGGTGCTTAAAGCTAGTTAGGGAGATATGAGTCTCCAGCTGCAGTGATTTTGCAATTCGTTCAAGTCATTGGCAGCAGAGAACTGGAAGGAAAGGCTAGTGGGGGTGACTAGTAAAATATACCTGCTGGAGCGCGAGCCACGGGTGGGTGATGCTATGGTGACCAGTGAGCTGAGATAAGGTCGGGATTTATTTTTCATATATATATTTTTTATTTCACTTTTATTGAACCAGGTAGGCTAGTTGAGAACAAGTTCTCATTTGCAACTGCGACCTGGCCAAGATATAGCAAAGCAGTTCGACACATACAACAACACAGAGTTACACATGGAATAAACAAACATGCAGTTAATAATACAGTATGTGCAAATGAGGTAGGATAAGGGAGGTAAGGCAATAAATAGGCCATGGTAGCGAAGTAATTACAATATAGCAATTAAACACTGAAATGGTAGATGTGCAGAAGATGAATGTGCAAGTAGAGATACTGGGGTGCAAAGGAGCCAGATAAATAAATAAATACAGCATGGGGATGAGGTAGTTGGATGGGCTATGCATAGGTGCAGTAGATATGTGTCTCCAGGTCCAGTGAATTTTGCAGTTCGTTCAAGTCATTCACAGCAGAGAACTGGAAGGAAAGGCGGCCAAAGGAAGAATTGGCTTTGGGGGTGACCAGTGAGATATACCTGCTGGGGCGCGTGCTATGGGTGTGTGCTGCTATGGTGCTGCTATGGTGATAAGTGAGCTGAGATAAGGAGGGCTTTACCTAGCAGAGACTTGTAGATTACCTGGAGCCAGTGGCGATGAGTATGAAGTGAGGGCCAGCCAACGAGAGTGTACAAGTCGCAGTGGTGGGTAGTATTTGGGGCTTTGGTGACGAAACGGATGGCACTGTGATAGACTGCATCCAATTTTTGGAGTAGTGTTGGAGGCTATTTTGTAAATGACATCGCCGAAGTCGAGGATCAGTAGGACGGTCAGTTTTACAAGGGTATGTTTGGCAGCATGAGTGAAGGATGCTTTGTTTTGCAAAATAGGAAGCCGATTCTAGATTTAATTTTGGATTGGAGATGCTTAATTCTTACGGGTACGTGGGACGGTAGCGTCCCAGCTGGCCATCATCCAGTGAAATTGCAGACCGCGAAATTCAAATATTTTACATTCTTGAAAATATATGTGTTATACATCAAAATAAAGCTTAACGTCTTGATAATCCAGCCGCCGTGTCAGATTTCAAAAAGGCTTTACGGCGAAAGCAAACCATGCAATTATCTGAGGACAGCCTTACCCTTGTAAAACTGACCGTCCTACTGATCCTCGACTTCGGCGATGTCATTTACAAAATAGCCTTTACAAAATAGGTTTACAAAATAGGTTAATGCATTTAGTTTTACTTGCATTTAAGAGCAGTTGGAGGCCACCGAAGGAGAGTTGTATGGCATTGAAGCTCGTCTGGAGGTTAGTTAACACAAGTGTTAA
The DNA here is from genome assembly GCF_002021735.2 of Oncorhynchus kisutch. Classification (NCBI taxonomy): domain Eukaryota; kingdom Metazoa; phylum Chordata; class Actinopteri; order Salmoniformes; family Salmonidae; genus Oncorhynchus; species Oncorhynchus kisutch. Next base: position 33,876,780 of record NC_034199.2, on the reverse strand, counting down.
CAAAGAAGGGCCAGAGGTATACAGAATAGTGTTGTCTGCATAGAGGTGGATCAGAGAATTCCCAGCAGCAAGAGCGACATCCTTGATGTATACAGAGAAGAGAGTCGGCCTGAGAATTGAACCCTGTGGCACCCCCATAGAGACTGCCAGAGGTCCGGACAACAGGCCCTCCGATTTGACACACTAAACTCTATCAGAGAAGTAGTGAACCAGGTGAGGCAGTCATTTGAGAAACCCAGGCTGTGCAGTCTGCTGATAAGAACGTGGTGATTGACAGAGTCGAAAGCCTTGGCCAGGTCGATGAAGACTGCTGCACAGTAATGTCTCTTATCGATGGTGGTTATGATATCGTTTAGGACCTTGAGCGTTCCTGAGGTGCACCCATGACCAGCTTGGAAACCAGCTTGCATAGCGGAGAAGGTATGGTGGGATTCGAAATGGTTGGTGATCTATTTGTTAACTTGGCTTTCGAAGACCTTAGAACTGAAGGGTAGGATAGATATAGGTCTGTAGCGTCTCCCCCTTTGAAGAGGGGGATGACCGCGACAGGTTTCCAATCTTTGGGGATCTCAGACGATACGAAAGAGAGGTTGAACAGGCTAGTAATAGGGGTTGCAACAATTCCGGCTAATAACATCCAACCAAGTGTTAGACCCTGTGTAGTGGGATTAAATCTTCATCCTGTATTGACTCTTTACTTTGTTTTATGGTTCGTCTGAGGGCATAGTGGGAATTTTTATAAGCATCCGGATTAGTCTCCCTCTCCTTGAAATTGGCAGATCTAAGCTTTAGCTCGGTGAGTATGTTGCCTGTAATCCATGGGTTCTTGTTGGGATATGTACGTACGGTCACTGTTGGGACGACGTCGTCAATACACTTATTGATGAGGCCGATGACTGAGGTGGTGTACTCCTCAATGCCATTGGATGAATTGCGGAACATATTCCAGTCTTTGCTGGCAAAACAGTCCTGTAGTGTAGCATCCGCGTCATCTTAACACTTCTGTATTGAGCAAGTCACTGGTACTTCCTGCTTTAGTTTTGGCTTGTAAGCTGGAATCAGGAGGATATAATTATGGTCAGATTTGCCATACGGAGGGTGGGGGAGAGCTTTGTATGCATCTCTGTGTGTGGAGTAAAGGTGGACTATGTTTTTTTTCCTCTGCTTGCACAAGCTGGAAAAAATGTGATAAAAATTATTGAAGTTTGCCTGCGTAAAAAGTTCCCGGCCACGAGGAGCGCCACTTCTGGGTGAACATTTTGTTCTTTGCTTATGGCCTTATAGAGTTGGTTGAGAGCAGTCTTAGTGCCAGCTTCATTCTTTGGTGGTGACGGAGCAAAAAGCAAGAAAATTACAACGCAAAACAGGTTTTTAGACATTTTTAGATATTTTTGACAAAAAATATACCTAAAATATCACAGTAACATACAGTTGAAGTTGGAAGTTTAAAAACACTTAGGTTGGAGTCATTAAAACTCGTTTTTCAACCACTCCACAAATTTCTTGTTAACAAACTATAGTTTTGGCAAGTCAGTTAGGACATCTACTTTGTGCATGACACAAGTAATTTTTCGGACGGATTATTTCACTTATTACATACACTAAGTTGACTGTGCCTTTAAACAGCTTGGAAAATTCAAGAAAATGATGTCATGGCTTTAGATGATTTTGATAGGTTAATTGACATCATTTGGGTCAATTGGAGGTGTATCTGTGGATGTATTTCAAGGCATACCTTCAAACTCAGTGCCTCTTTGCTTGACTTCATGGGAAAATCAAAAGAAATCAGCAAAGACCTCAGAATTTTTTATTGTAGACCTCCACAAATCTGATTCCTCCTTGGGAGAAATTTCCAAATTCCTGAAGGTACCACGTTCATCTGTACAAACAATAGTATGCAGGTATAAACACCATGGGACCACGTAGATGGCATCATCAAAGTAGATGGCATCATAAGGGGAGAAAATTATGTGGAGGATTATGTCAGGAAGTTAAAGCTTGGTCGCAAATGGGTCTTCCAAGTGGACAATGACCCCAAACATATGTCCAAAGTTGTGGCAAAATGGCTTAAAGACAACAAAGTCAAGGTATTGGAGTGGCCATCACAAAGCCATGGCCTAAATCCTATAGAAAATGTGTGGACAGAACTGAAAAGAATGTGCGAGCAAGGAGGCCTACAAACCTGACAGTTATACCAGCCAAAACTTATTGTGGGAAGCTTTTGGAAGGCTACCTGAAACGTTTGACCCAGGTTAAACAATTTAAAGGCAATGCTACCAAATCAAATTGAGTGTTTGTAAACTCCTAACCCACTGGAAATGTGATGAATGAAATACAAGCCGAAATAAATCATTCTCTCTACTATTATTCTGACATTTCACATTCTTAAAATAAAGTGCTGATCCTTACTGACATAAGACAGGGAATTTTTACTCGGAATAAATGTCAGGAATTGTGAAAATTTGAGTTAAAATGTATTTGGCTAAGGTGTATGTAAACTTTCAGGCCCTTTACTCTGTATTTTGTTAAAGCACCTTTGGCAGCTATTACAGCCTCAGGTCTTCTTGGGTATGACACTACACGCTTGGCAAACAGGTATTTGGGGAATTCTTCCAATCTTCTCTGCAGATCCTCTCAAGGTATGTCAGGTTGGATGAGGAGCTTTGCTGCAGAACTATTTTCAGGTCTCTCCAGAGATGTTCCATATGGTTCAAGTTCGGGCTCTGGCTGGGCCACTCAAGGACATTCAAAAGCCACTCCTGCATTGTCTTGGCTGTGTGCTTAGGGTTGTTGTCCTGTTGGAAGGTGAACCTTTGCCCAAGTCTGGGGTCCTGCTCCAGAGCAGGTCTTCATCAAGGATCTCTCTGTACATTGCTTTGTTACTCTTTGCCTCTATCCTGACTAGTTTCCCAGTCCCTCCCACTGAAAAACATCCCCACAGCATGATGATTCCACCACCGTACTTCACTGTAGGGATGGGGTCAGGTTTCCTCCAGACGTGATGCTTGTCATTCAGGACAAGGAGTTCAATCTTCGTTTCATCAGACAAGACAATCTTGCTTCTCATGCTCTGAGAGTCTTTAGCTGCCTTTTGACAAACTCCAAGTGGGCTGTCATGTGCCTTTTACCGAGGAGTGGCTTCCGTCTGGCCAATCTACCATAAAGGCGTGATTGGTGGAGTGCTGCAGAATTGGTTGTCCTTCTGGAAGGTTCTCCCATCTCCACAGAGGAATTCTAGAGCTCTGTCAGAGTGACCATTGGGTTCTTGGTCACCTCCCTGACCAAGGCCCTTCTCCCCCAATTGCTCAGTTTGGACAGGCAGCCAGCTCTAGGAAGAGTCTTGGTGGTTCTAAACTTTTTCAATTTAAGAATGATGGAAGCCACTGTGTTGTTGGGGACATTCAATGCTGCAAAAATGTTTTGGTACCCTTCCCTAGATCTGTGCCTCGACACGATCCTGTCTCAGAGCTCTACGGACAGTTCCTTCAACCTCATGGCTTGGTTTTTGTTCTGATATTCACTGTCAACTGTGGGACCTTATGTAGACTGGTGTGTGCCTTTCCAAATTATGTCCAATCAATTGAATTTACCACAGGTGGACTCCAATCCAGTTATAGAAACAGCTCAAGGATGATCAATGGAAACAGGATGCATCTGAGATCAATTTCAAGTCTCATAGCAAAGGGTCTGAATACTTATGCATGTAAGGTATTTCTATTTTTTCTAAAAACTTGTTTTGGCTTTGTCATTGTAAGGTACTGTGTAGATTGCAGAATTTTTTTGTTGTTGCTCAATACATTTGCCAGTGACGCTGTAATATGTTCCAAAGGCACAGTATGTAAAATTTCAATTATAATTGTAATATTAATTTATTATCTTATTTTGTGAATGCCACAATGTTAAAACTAATGAATTCAACAAACATGTCTCTGTCACTAACAAATATAGTCACGGGTGGTAACTTTACAATTCAATAGAAAAGGGAAACTGGGTAATTGTTGGAGGTGTGGCTTAGTGTGGGTGCTAAATTTAAGTATAACTTACTCAAAAACACTGCACTTGTGCTACTCATACGATGTAAGTACTGCTCACTTCAGTTATTTAAGTTTCTTAAGGTGATCGGTTTCCTCAAAATGTTTGAGTGTCCAAAAATGTAGCTTCAGTTCCTATTTCAGTGTTGAAAAGATGCAGGGTTTAGGCCTAAAGGAATCTTAAATCATCTAGCTGACAGGGAGCTCAACAAGGTGTTTGAACAGGATTGGAGATGACTTGACACAGCCCTGGTGATGGGCTTCACACCTCGAACACCCCTTAGTCCCACAGAGCCCAGTAAGTGTCTATCAACTAGGAGGATTGGGGCCTAGATGACTGCTCTGCTGTGGTCATTAGAGCGAGATCAATTACATCTTGGGAGAGTCCCAAATGGCACCCTTTTCACTATATTGTGTACTACTTTTGACCATAACCCAAAAGGCCCTGGTCAGAAGGGGGAATAGGGTGCCATTTGGGATTCACTCATGGTCCAGGTACGTGTGTGTGTAGAGTAGAGGACATCACAGCAATCTTTCCCATTTTGTTTTTTACATTGGCCAAAAAGAAAATACATAGTGATACAAATTTCAATAATTTTTGTTTTGTTTTGGGCCAAGTACTTGAAACAAGATAGATCAATGTTTCATATTGGAAAGATACAGTACAATATGAGTAAATACATTAATAATTGGTAAAACCGTACAGCATACAGCCCAGCTGTCTGAGTGGAATGCAGATTGCAGTTTGATTAATCTATAGCAAGATTAGAACTAAACCAAATGAAGTCCAGTAAACAAATAACTTCATAAGTAGTCAAGTCACACACCCTACATTTCCTAATAAGAAAACATGAGGCGCACACCAAACCCACTCAGATGTGTAATTACCTCCACACATTTCATTCAAAATGGCTACTCTCTAAATATAGAAATAGAAAATAAATATATATTTCCTGTATTTAGGAGGGAGAGACAGAGACAATATTCTATAGAGTTAAAAAGCATTTATAATGCATCCGTGCATGAGCCCCAAAAATGAAGTTTTTAACTAAAGGCTAGAGCTGCCACTTTCAAGGAGTGGGACTCTAACCCGGAAGCTTATAAGAAATTCTGCTATGCCTTCCGATGTTCCATCAAACAGGCAAAGCATCAATACAGGACTAAGATAAAATCGAACTACACCGGCTCTGATGCTCCTCGGATGTGGCCGAGCTTGCAAACAATTACAGACTACAAAGGGAAGCACAGCCGAGAGCTGCCAAGTGACGCGAGCCTACCAGATGAGTTGAAATACTTCTATTCTCGCTTTGAGGCAAATAACACCAGCTGTTCCCGGAAGAGCCAATGTGAGTAAGACCTTTGGACAGGTCAACATTCGCAAGGCTGCTTGGCCAGACGTCTTACCAGGACATGTACTGCGAGCATGCACTGACCAACTGTCTTCACTGACATTTTCAACCTCTCCCTGTCCGAGTCTGTTATATCAACATGTTTTAAGCACACCACCATAGTCCCTGTGCCCAAGAACACTAAGGCAACCTTCCAAAATGACTACCGACTCGTAACACTGACAGCTGTAGCCATGAAATGCTTTGAAAGGCTGATCATGGCTCTTATCAACACCATTATCCCAGAAACCCTAGACCCACTCCAATTTGCATACCACACTAACAAATCCACAGATGATGGAATCTCTATTGCACTCCACACTGCCCTTTCCCACCTAAATGAGAATGCTATTCATTGACTACAGCTCAGCGTTCAACACCATAGTGCCCTCAAAGCTCATCAATAAGCAAAGGAACATGGGACTAAACCCCTCCTTCTGCAATTGGATCCTGGACTTCCTGACGGGCCGCCCCCCAGGTGGTAAGGGTAGGTAACGACACAGGAGTCCCTCAGGGGTGTGTGCTCAGTCCCCTCCTGTACTCCCTGTTCACGCATGACTGCACAGCCTGGCACAACTCCAACACCCTTGTTAAGTTTGCCGATGACACAACAGTGGTAGGCATGATCACTAAAAACGACAAGACAGCCTATAGGGAGGAGGTCATAGACCTGGCCGTGTGATGCCAGGACAACAACCTCTCCCTCAACATTACCAAGACAAAGGAGATGAATGTTGACTTCAGGAAAAAGACGACCCTATTCTCATTGACGGGGCTGTAGTGGAGCAGGTTGAGAGCTTCAAGTTCCTTGGTGTCCACATCACTAACAAACTAACATGATCCAAGCACACTAAGACAGTCGTGAAGAGGGCACGACAAAACCTATTCCACCTCAGAATACAAAAAAAATATTTGGCATGGGTCCTCAGAACCTCAAAAATGTTACACAGCTGCACCATCGAGAGCATCCTGCTGACTGGTTGCATCACTGTCTGGTACGGCAACTGCTCTGCCTCCGACCGCAAGGCACTACAGAGATTAGTGCGTACGGTCCAATACATCACTGGGGACAAGATTCCTGCCATCCAGGACCTCTATACCAGTCACCCTAGTCATAGACTGTTCTCTCTGCTACCACATGGCAAGCGGTACCGGAGCTCCAAGTCTAGGTCCAAGAGGCTTCTAAACAGCTTCTACCCCAAGCCATAAGACTCCTGAACATCTAATCAAATGGCTACCCAGACTATTTGCATTGGCAGCCCCCCTCCCTTCTACTCTGCTGCTACATTCTGTTATCATCTATGCATAGTCACTTTAATAACTCTACCTACATGTACATATTACCTCAACTAACCCCCCACACATTGACTCTGTACCGGTACCCCCCTGTATATAGTTTTGCTGTTGTTATTTTACTGCTGCTCTTTAATTACTTGTTACTTTTATTTCTTATTCTTAAACAGCATTGTTGGTTAAGGGCTCGTAAGTAAGCATTTCACTAAGGCCTAAATCTGTTCTATTCGGCGGATGTGACTAATAACATTTGTTTCGATTTTGATTTTAAGTGAAATTAGTTTCTAAATGTACCAATGTTAGGTGTCTCTGTCCCTCTCTCTCTCATATCAAATCAAAGTTTATTTGTGACGTGTGCCTAATACAACAGGTGTAGTAGACCTTACAGTGAAATGCTTACTCTCTCGCCCTCTCCATGTCTTTTGTAACAAGCAGCCATATTGTGGTCAGTCAGCTAGGGACCTGTTTTAACATATTAACTGTGTATGTTTATCCTGTGTTACCATTTAGTAAGTAAACAAATAATTTAACCAATTTGCATAGTACTGAATCATAAATAAGGCTGATTTTGCAGATGCAAGGAGGTTACGACTGTTCAGAATGATATGATAGGAGTTATGATTAATAAGTTGACTGTTTTATAGATGTGATAGATAAAGACCTTTTAGAGTTTAATTTGAGAGATGGTAACTCTTTAAAGAACCTCACTTGTGGTGCCCCAGATCTTAATGAACTGAATGTTTTTTTCCTTGCATTTCAGAAAAACAATTTGCCTGTCAAACACCTGCCAATCACCACCCACCAAGATGACATAAGTGCCTTGGTGCCTTCTGTGCTGTACAGTTTGTTCTGTGCATATTGTCTGGATCTTTAACACTCTCTCACTCCTCCTCTTCTCCGGATCCAATATCACAGTCTTCTCTCCATTTGGCTTACAGTCCTGCTACGACAGAGCAAATTCCCCAGTGCTAATTTAACACTGAAAGCGTGGACCCATATAGACATTGTATAGTGATGGATTAACACACTGCTTAGTGTAAAGCTTTATTTGCATATTTCCCAGAGTGCCTTGCCTTTTGAGTGAATTGAAGGCTTACCAGCCATGACTGAATCTGTTAGAGGCATGATTGTTGCATCATCCATTTTCAATACCATGGATTTCACCAACTGAACACTAAGTAAATATGCTATCATTTAAATTTAACAAGGCCTTATTTTGAAGGCTTAGTCTAGAAAATAATGGTTTATTTGAAGGAAGAAACTGTTAGTTTCCAGCATTGTTACTTAGTTGTTGTTGTTCTTTTTAAAACAGCAAGGTTGGTTTGTTGATACTGGGTTATGCAAAAGACTGGAAGCTTGACTTAGTAGGGACGTGGCTTTCAGGAACTTATTTTTGTCCACCCGTGAGAGTAAATTAAATTTCTGTTCATCTGCCTGTTACAGTTGAACTCTGACACTTTTGATGAAACTTGCCAAAGTGTAAGAGTTCATGAAAATCCAATGTAAATTACAATATGGTATTCCCAATGGGATAGGAACCACATTGTTGCAATATGTTTTTATAATAATTTAATATATAATTTGCAATGACCTTAAAAGACAATGAGACATTACAGTGTAAAAACGTAGCATGATCAACCGGGTTGACATTTACTCTCATAGGTGGCCGAAAATGTGGCCGAAAATATATATATTAAAGCCATGCCCCTCAAAAGCCTCCTGAAAATAACATGGATTACATAAAAAAAGACCCATCTGCTTTGTTAACCATCATGAAAGTCAATAAAAACCCAATTTATGTTTAAATTATATTCACGCAACCTGCCACATTATGCTGGCTTGCAAAGTGATGTGTTAGTCCTATTGAAATCAAGCCAGAGTGTGGATATGCAACCTTCAAAATAATTTGCAGAATTCAGAATGAATGACAGGGTTATGAAGACAGAAATATGAGACTACCTAACGCATATCAACTGGAAAATAAACATTTTAGGAACGGGTCAAATAACTTCAAATAACATATTAGATTAGTTTAGAAAATTTATGACATTTATATTTGAGAAGCATAAGATTAATTAATCAATCAATGTACACGCAAAAACATGGATATTGAAACAAATAATTATTCAAATCAACCTCCTATAGTGGATACTGGAAATATTATAATGATGGCCATGGATAAAGGGCTGTGCTGACAAAATAACTTGAGGTTAAACTCCCATGTACTAAATAAAGAATACAAGATAAATGGGTTTTCATCGCATTTTCAACTCTACTGATGGTTTTGTCCAACAGAAATGTGTGTTTGTAGGACATTTTGTATGTGACATGTACTTTCTTTGCATAAAAAGGTTGGATTGAATCTGGTTACAGTTGATTTAACACTGGAGAATTTGTTGTGCACCAGGTTTTGGGTCAAATCCAGTAAACTTAAAAATGAAGAGTTGGGCTTTTAGGATTAGGTTATCAATATGAGAACAATTTTAAATGTAATTTCAGTCAAAAAGAAAAAAGTGGATATTTTTATCAAATTGTATTTGTGACGTGCTGACTATAACAGGTGAAAGTGAAATGCTTACTTACAAGCCCTTAACCAACAATGCAGTTTGAAGAAAAATAAAATAAAAAGGAAGAGATAAGAATAAGAAATAATTGAAGAGCAGCAGTAAATAACAATAGAGGGGCTATATTCAGTTGATGTCAGAAATTTAAATACACTTGGTTCGAGTCAATAAAACTCGTTTTCAACCACTCCACAAATGTCTTGTTAATAACAAACTATAGTTCTGGCAAGTCGGATAGGACATCTACTTTGTGCATGATACAAGTCATTTTTCCAACAATTGTTTACAGACAGATTATTTCACTTATAATTCACTGTATCACAATTCCAGTGGGTCAGAAGTTTACATACAGTAAGTTGACTGTGCCTTTAAACAGCTTGGAAAATTCCAGAAAATGATGTCATGGCTTTATAAAATTCTGAAAGGCTAATTGACATAATTTGAGTGAATTGGAGGTGTACCTGTGGATGTATTTCAAGGCCTACCTTCAAACTCAGTGCCTCTTTCATTGACAAATCTTAAGAGATCAGCCAAGACCTCAGAATTCTTTTTGTAGACCTCCACAATTCTGGTTCATCCTTGGGCGCTATATTCAAACGCTTGAAGGTACCACGTTCATCTGTACAAACAATAGTATGCAAGTATAAACACAATGGAACCACGCATCCGTTATACCCCTCAGGAAGGAGGTGCGTTCTGTCTCCTAGAGATGAACGTAGTTTGGTGCAAAAGGTGCAAATCAATCCCTGAACAACAGCAAAGGACCTTGTGAAGATGCTGGAGGAAACAGGTACTAAAGTATCTATATCCACAGTAAAACTAATCCTATATCAACATAACCTGAAAGGCCGCTCAGAAAGGAAGATGCCTCTGCTCCAAAACCGCCAATAAAAATCCAGACTACAGTTTGCAACTGCCCGTGGAGACAACGATTATACTTTTTGGAGAAATGTCCTCTGGTTTGATGACCATAGTTATGTTTGGAGGTTAAAGGGGGAGGCTTGCAAGCCGAAGAACAACATCCCAACCGTGAAGCACGAGGGTGGCAGCATAATTTTGTGAGGGTGCTTTGCTACAAAATAGATGGCATCTTGAGGGGAGAAAATTTGGTGGACATATTGAAGCAACAGCTCAAGAAATCAGTCAGGAAGTTAAAGCTTGGTCGCAAATGGGTCTTCCAAATGGACAATGACCCCAAGCATACAGCCAAAGTTGTGGCTAAATCGCTGTGGACAGAACTGAAAAATCATGTGCGAGTAAGGAGGCCTACAAACCTGACTCAGTTACACCAGCAGTGTCAGGTGAAATTGGTCAAAATTCACCCAACGTTTTGTGGGAAGCTTGTGGAAGGCTACCCGAAACGTTTGACCCAAGTTAAACAATTTAAATTCAATGCTACCAAATACTAATTGAGTGTATGTAAACTTCTGACCCACTGAGGATGTGATGAAAGAAATAAAAGCTGAAATAAATAATTCTCTCTATTATTATTCTGACATTTCACATTCTTAAAATGAAGAGGTGATCCTTACTGACCTATGACAGGGAATTTTTACTAAGATTAAATGTCAGAAAATGTGAAAACTGAGTTTAAATGTAGTTGGCTAAGGTATATGTAAACTTCTGACTTCAACTGTACAGGGGGTGCCCCAGTGAATCTTGGCCCCAGTGATGTACTGGGCCGTACTCACACCCTCTGTAGTGCCTTGTGGTCGGAGGACTAGAAGTTGCCATACCAGGCAGTGATGCAACAAGGATGCTCTCGATGGTGCAGCTATAAAACCGTTAGGGTCTGAGGTCCAATGCCAAATCTTTTTTTGTCTCCTGAGGGGTAATAGATTTTGTCGTGCCCTCTTCACGGCTGTCTTGGTGTGCTTGGACCATGTTAGTCTGTTGGTCAGCTCTATGTTTACATGATTACCTGAGACTTGAAGACTCATGTTATGCTATACTAGACTTTAGCTCAGCTAGCTAACACAGTATTTAGTCTCCCTGATTCAACGCACAGTTGGTTACATTGCCTCTAATAAAAGCTTCAGTGGGGATAAAGCCTCAAGTCCTCCTCATGCATGTTTAAGAGCATAATATGGTTCTTGGATTGATACATTTTTATTTTACCATTTAGGCCAGTAGAGAACAAGTTCTCATTTACAACTGCGACCTGGCCAAGATAACGCAAAGCAGTGCGACACAAACAACAACACAGAGTTACACATGGAATAAACAAACATACAGTCAATAACACAATAGAAAAAAGTCTATATACAGTGTGTGCAAGAGAGGTAAGGAAATAAATAGGCCATAGTGGAGAAATCATTACAATTTAGCAAGTATACACCGGAGTGATAGATGTGCAGAAGATTGGGGTGCAAAGGAGCAAAAAAAACAAAAACAATATGGGCATGAGGTAGTTGGATGGGCTATTCACAGGTGCAATTATCTGTAAAATGCTCTGACAGCTGATGCTTAAAGTTAGTGAGGGAGATATGAGTCTCCAGCTTCAGTGGTTTCTGCAGTTAATTCCAATCAATGGCAGCAGAGAGCTGGAAGGAAAGCCGGCCAAAGTAGGAATTGACATTGGGGATGACCAGTGAAATATACCAGTCAGTTTTACGAGGGTATGTTTGGCAGCATGAGAAGGATTCTTTGTTGCGAAATAGGAAGCCAATTCTAGATTTAATTTTGGATTGGAGATGCTTAATGTGACTCTGGAAGGAGAGTTTACAGTCTAACCTAGTCTAGTTGTCCACATATTCTATGTCAGAACCGTCCAGAGTAGTGATGCTAGGCGGGCGGGCAGGTGCGGGCAGCGATCGGTTGAAGAGCAGTTGGCGGCCACGGAAGGAGAGTTGTATGGCATTGAAGCTTGTCTAGTTAACACAGTGTCCAAAGAAGGGCCAGTAGTGTACAGAATGGTGTCGTCTGCGTAGAGGTGTATCAGAGAATCACCAGCAGCAAGAGCGACATCTTTGATGTATACAGAGAAAAGAGTGGGCCCGAGAATTGAACACTGTGACACCCCCATAGAGATTGAGTTCAGGACAACAGTTCAGGACAACAGGCCCTCCGATTTGACACACTGAACTCTGTCTGAGAAGTAGTTGGAGAACCAGGCGAGGCAGTCATTTGAGAAACCAATGCTGTTGATTCTGCCAATAAGAATGTGGTGATTGACAGAGTCGAATGCCTTGGCCAGGTTGATGGCTACGGCTGCACAGTACTGTCTTTTATCGATGGCGGTTATGATGTCGTTTAAGACCTTGAGCATGGCTGAGGTGCACCCATGACCAGCTCGGAAACCAGATTGCATAGCGGAGAAGGTACTGTGGGATTCGAAATGATTGGTGATCTGCTTGTAAAAGGGATCAAATCCCTTTAGCGGGATCGATTTGACAACATCCGGTGAAATGGCAGAGGGCCAAATTCAAATTAAATTAGTATAAATATTAAATCACACATGCAATGCACCAAATTAAAGCTACACTTGTTAATCCAGCCAATGTGTCAGATTTCAAAAAGGCTTTACGGCGAAAGCAAATCATGCTATTTCTGAGGATAGCACCCCATCAAACAAACACAGACAATCATAATTCACCCCGCCAGGCACGACACGAAACTCAAAAATAACTATATAATTCATGCCTTACCTTTGACAAGCTTCTTCTGTTGGCACTCACTCCAATTTGTCCCATAAATATCACAAATGGTCCTTTTGTTCGATTAATTCCATCGTTATATATCCAAAATGTCAATTTATTTAGAGCGTTTGATCCAGAAAAACACCAGTTCTAACTCGCGCAACATGACAACAAAATATCTAATAAGTTACCTGTAATCTTTGTCCAAACATTTCAATCAACTTTAGGTATATTTTAACGTCAATAATTGATACAATTTAAGACGGGATAAACTGTGTTCAGTACCGGACGAAAACAAAGTAGAGCGTGCTTTCAGGTCACGCGCCTCCAACAAACAGTACACTTCACTCGACTCTCGTTCTGAACTGCCGTACTTCTTAATTTCTCAAAGGAAAAACATCATTACATTTCTAAAGACTGTTGACATCCAGTGGAAGCGATAGGAACTGGTTTGTCCTCAGTGTTTCGCCTGTCAAATAAGTTATGTTAGACTCACAAACATCATTCAAACAATTTTAGAAATTTCTGAGTGTTTTCTATCCAATTCGACTTAGCTTTTGGGCCTGAGTAGCAGGCAGTATACTTTGGGCACGCTTTCCATCCGGATGTGAAAATACCACCCACCCCCTAGCCTAGAGAGGTTTTAATTTGGCTTTCGAAGACCTTAGAAGGCAGGGTAGGATAGATATAGGTCTGTAACATTTTGGGTCTAGAGTTTCTCCCCCTTTGAAAAGGGGGATGACTGTGGCAGCTTTCCAATCTTTGGGGATCTCAGACGATATGAAAGAGAGGCTGAACAGGCTAGTAATAGGGGTTGTAATAATTGCGGCGGATAATTTTAGAAAGAGAGGGTCCAGATTGTCTAGCCCAGCTGATTTGTAGGAGTCCAGATTTTACAGCTCTTTCAGAACATCTGCTATCTGGATTTGGGTGAAGGAGAAATGGGGAGGCTTGGGCAAGTTGCTGTGGGGGGTGCAGAGCTGTTGACAGGGGTAGGGGTAGCCAGGTGGAAAGCATGGCCAGCTGTAGAGAAATGCTTATTCAAATTCTCAATGATCGTGTATTATTCGGTGGTGACAGTGTTTCCTAGCCTCAGTGCAGTGGGCAGCTGGGAGGAGGTGCTCTTGTTCTCCATGGACTTTACAGTGTCCCAGAACTTTTTGGAGTTTGTGCTACAGTATGCAAATTTCTGATTGAAAAAGCTAGCCTTTGCTTTCTTAATTAACTGCCAGTGTACATTGGTTCCTAACTTCCCTGAAAAGTTTGCGGGGGCTATTCGGTGCTATTGCATTACGCCACAGGATGATTTTGTGCTGGTCAGGGGCATTCAGGTCTGGAGTGAACCAAGGGCTATATCTGTTCCTAGTTCTACATTTTTTGACTGGGGCATGCTTATTTAATAAGATGGTGAGGAAAGCACTTTTAAAGAATAACCAGGCATCCTCTACTGATGGGATGAGGTCAATATCCTTCCAGGATACCCGGGCCAGGTCGATTAGAAAGGCCTGCTCGCTGAAGTGTTTTAGGGAGAGTTTGACAGCGATGAGGGTTGGTTGTTTGTCCGCAGACCCACTACGGATGCAGGCAATGAGGCAGTGATTGCTGAGATCCTGGTTGAAGACAGCAGAGGTGTATTTAGAGGGCAGGTTGGTCAGGATGATATCTATGAGGGTAAAGATTTGGGGTTGTACCTGGTAGGTTCATTGATAATTTGTGTGAGATTGAAGGCATCAAGCTTAGATTGTAGGACGGCTGGGGTGTTAAGCATGTCCCAGTTTAGGTCACCTAACAGTACGAGTTCTGAAGATAGATGGGGGGCAATCAATTCACATATGGTGTCCAGGGCACAGCTGGGGGCTGAAGGTGGTCTAAAACAAGCAGCAACGGTGAGAGACTTGTTTCTGGAAAGGTGTATTTTTTTAAGTGGAAGCTCAAATTGTTTGGGCAGAGACCTGGATAGTATGACATAACTCTGCAGGCTATCTCTGCAGTAGATTGCATCTCCGCCCCTTTTGGCAGTTCTATCTTTTCGGAAAATGTTATAGTTAGGGATGGACATTTCTGGAGTTTTGTTGGCCTTCCAAAGCCAGGATTCAGACACGGCTAGGACATTTGGGTTGGCAGAGTGTGCTAAAGCAGTGAATAAAACAAGCTTAGTGAGGAGGCTTCTAATGTTAACATGCATGAAACCAAGGCTTTATGATTACAGAAGTCAACAAATGTGAGCGCCTGGGGAATGGGAGTGGAGCTAGGCGCTGCAGGGCCTGGATTAACCTCTACATCACCAGAGGAACAGAGGAGGAGTTGGATAAGGGTACGGCTAAAGGCTATAAGAACTGGTTGTCTAGTGCGTTCGGAACAGAGAGGAAAAGATGCAGGTTTCTGGGATCGGAAGAATAGATTCAAGGCATAATGTACAAACAAGGGTATGGTAGGATGTGAATACATTGGAGGTAAACCTAGGCATTTAGTGACGATGAGAGAGGTTTAGTCTCTAGAGACACCATTTAAACCAAGTCTGGTCACCGCATGTGTGGGAGGTGGAACAAAAGGGCTAGCAGAGGTATAGTGAGCAGGGCTGGAGGCTCTACAGTGAAATAAGACAATAATCACTAACCAAAACAGCAATGGACAAGACATATTGATATTAGGGAGAGGTATGCGTAGCCGAGTGATTGTAGGGTCCAGTGAGTAGCTAGGCGAGATGGAGACACGGAGATTCAGACATCTAGCGGGCCGGGGCTAGCAGAAGGCCTTAGGGGACGTTGCGATGGAAGAGTCTGTTGAAGCCCCCTCGTGATGGATCGGCAGGGCTCCGCGTAGGCAGTAAAAGGGTCCAGCCTAATTGGCAAAATAGGTATTGAGGCCCAGGAATTTGGCTGATGGACCTCTTCAGCTTGCCGGGAGATGGGCCTAGCACGAGGCTAGCTCCGGGCTAACTGGTGCTTGTTTCGGGACAGAGACGTTAGCTAGGAGTAGCCACTCGGATAGCAGCTAGCTAACTGCAATTATCCAGGTGAAAATGTTCAGAGCTTGCGGTAGGAATCCGGAGATGTGGTAGAGAAAAAGCAGTCCGATATGCTCTGGGTTGAATCGCGCTGGCAGACTGGCAGGAGTTGTCCTGGCTGAGGTTAGCTGAGATGACCACTAGCAGTGGCTAGCTTCTGTTGGGGGTTCCGGTTCTAAAGTATAGAAAATAGTCGATCCGTACCACATTAGGGTGAAGCGGGTTGCATGAGAGTATGTTGAAATTGAGGTAAAAATATGTACGTAATATTTACGTGGAAAATATATATATATATACACATGGGACACGACAAGGCAAAATCAAAGACGTCTGACTGCTACTCCATCTTGGATCAAAAAAAGGTTGTTGTGTAAAACTAAAGGCTTCAAAGATATGTCAGACTTCATTGAACCAAAAATGTGTTAACCTCCTCCCAAAAACATGTCAAGTTCTCCCTGAGTGAGACTTCTGCTTCGATGGTGTCCCAAATGGGGCACTCGCTGGCAATTTCACCATGGGTCCCCTACTTGAAAACAAAATGATGCCATTTCGAGGCAAAGATAACTAGTCAAGTAGTCGCTCCTTTCCTGTGTTCTTTTTCCCTGTTTTCTGACATGCTCAATTGGAAAAGCTTTAAAGTAGTTGAATGTGGCTGTGGTCATGCATGTTTCAGTTCAAAACTAGGTTTTGTGCCAAATGGCACCTTACTCTCTATTTAGTGCACTACCATACGGCTCTGGTCAAAAGTAATGCACTATATAGGGAATGGGGTGGCATTTGGGACATACTCCCAGTTATCATCATGCTTTGCATAATGGGAAATACATGTACAGAGAGAGCACTTTGATAGACCTTAGAGGACTGAGGAAGCCAACAAGTGTCCACTGAATGTGTAATCACCTATCAAAACCAAGTGTTTTCCCTAATTAATTGGTGGTGGAGTATTAGGCGGAGCATGTTATTGACTAAGTTGCACAAAGCAGTATCATGAATATGGGAGCTACATGTTAAATTATGTAGCTAGAAAGTAATTAGAAGAAAGTACGAGTAATGTCTCAAAACAATCAGCAATTTTAAAATAGCTAGTGTGTGTGTGTGTGCGTGCGTGCTTGTGGGTGTGTGGCTGGGGGAAATTACTAGGGAGAAAAACTGGATGGTTGCATGAACAACTGTGCTATACATCGGTGAGATAGACGGCTCACAAGTGTGACTGTCGCCACGTGTGTGTGTGTAGTGTGTGTGTGTGTGTGTGTGTGTGTGAGTGAGAGAGGCTGCCATGGGAACACATGCAGCAGAGAAATCCAATTAACTAAGATGATAAACTGACATTCAAACGCCGCTCTGCCAGACTGTCTCCTTGTTAGGATGCTGTGGACTACAGCATGGTCTGTTCAGGTGCCTGGTTTGTGCATGTTTTGATTTTAACTTTTTCAGGATTAGATTCTCTCATGAATAGTTAGACTGTACATCTTACCTGATTCTGAGATTCTTTTAACATTTTGTCATGCGGTCTCCCCATTCGGACTGTAGACACCCAGGCTACATCAATGTCAATTTCCAGTTCTATGCCCCTTTACCTCTGTTCTCTCATATCTATAAATAGACTATGGACCAATCCCCAATGTACCCCTACAACTTATGCACTTGTGGAGATCTACATGTAAGAGGATTTGGCAGGTGTAATCAGTATGTTAATACATCTACCTTGCCCTTAAATCTGCTCAAGGGAAGTTTTTCCATTTTACTTTTACCAATAAAATCCATTGAGATCTCCACAAGTGCATGGGGTGTAGGGTTTAGGGGTCTATTTGTGATTGAGCCTAGGTCTATCTCTCTATAATTCATTTGAGTGCTCCAGTCCCTCCGCCAGCACCAGCCATTATTTGAGAGAGGAACAGGCCATTAGTGAAGGAGGATAAAGCTGCTGCAGCATTAAAGGAAGCTAACCCCTTTTAAGATCAGAAGAAGCTTTGATGGTAAAAAGAACCACAAAGGAGAAGAAGAAGAAGGAGAAAAATTATCATACAGCGTTATGGGGGCAAGCTTTGCTAAAAGCCCAAGATGGTCTCACGCTGGTCTATTGTATGTGTTGAATAAGGGACACATTACTGTGCCTGCTGGTGCACTTTGCTACTGGTAGCCAGTGTAGCTAGAACCTCTGTGGTTCCTCCATTCACTCACAGACACCTGGGCCCATAGTCATAAAGCGAGTAGGAGTGCTGCTGATCTTATCTATTTTAAAAAGGTATTTTGTTTTCCTTCTCCATTTTTCTGTCTCTGTATCATTGCAGTACTTTTATTTTTTAAATTATGCACTTGATATGAAGCACTTTGTTAGCTTGTTATTATTATTATGCTCTAGGATCAGTTCAGCTTTTTAGATCATCATTCATAGGATTATAAGGACAGAGAAGACAAGATCCCAGATAATCTAAGACTCTTTGTAAATACAGGCCCAGGCATGGTAGTAGTCTTATGTATGGCCTGTATAGAAATACAGACTCTTCTTTGAGATTCAGTGAGGTGAAAAGACCAGGTCATAGATCAAAATAAATCAGCCAAGACCTAAGAAAAAAAAATGGTCATCCATGGGAGCAATTTCCAAACGCCTGAAGGTATCACGTTCATCTGTACAAACAACTGTACGCAAGTATAAACACCATGGGACCACGCAGCCATCATACTGCTCAGGAAGGAGACGCGTTCTGTCTCCTAGAGATGAACGTACTTTGGTGCGAAAAGTGCAAATCAATCCCAGAACAACAGCAAAGGACCTTGTGAAGATGCTGTAGGAAACAGATACAAAAGTATCTATATCCACAGTAAAACGAGTCCAATATCTACATAACCTGAAAGGCCGCTCAGCAAGGAAGAAGCCACTGCTCCAAAACCACCATAAAAAAGTCAGACTATGGTTTGCAAATGCACATGGGGACAAAGATTGTACTTTTTGGAGAAATGTCCTCTGGTCTGATGAAACAAAAATAGAACTGTTTGGCCATAATGACCATCGTTATGTTTGGAGGAAAAAGGGGGAGGCTTGCAAGCCGAAGAACCACATCCCAACCGTGAAGCATGGAGGTGGCAGCATCATGTTGTGGGGGTGCTTTGCTGCAGGAGGGACTGGTGCACTTCACAAAATAGGTGGTATCATGAGGGAGGAAAATTATGTGGATATATTGAAGCAACATCTCAAGACATCAGTCAGGGAGTTAACTTCATATGGCTGCAGGGGCAGTATTGAGTAGCTTGTATGAAAAGGTGCCCATTGTAAACGGCCAGCTCCTCAGTCTCAGTTGCTAATATATGCATATTATTAGTAGTATTGTATATAAAACACTCTAAAGTGTTACTCACAGTCAAAATATTGTGTGTGAGTATAACAGAACTGATATTGCAGGCGAAACCCTGAGGAAAATCAAAACAGGAAGTGGCTTCTATTTTGATAACTCCATGTTCCATAGCCTCCCTTTGCTGGATTTAAAGGGATATGAACCAGATTCCTTTACCTATCGCTTCCTCAAGGTGTCCACAGTCTTCAGACATAGTTTCAGGCTTTTATTTTGAAAAATGAGCCAGAACGATAACATCGCGTCAAGTGGTCACATGAGTTTTGCTTGCGCAACAGAATCTGGACAGCGATTTCCTTTCCCTCTCCTACTGTGAAAGACATTTGCTGATTATATATTTTGTGGACATAATGGAAACTATTTGGAATTTTCATCTGCTTTGTCGTGACCGCTCTTTCCTGTGGATTTTTGAAAAATAACGCGACAAACAAACTGAGGTATTTTGGATATAAAAATCATCTTCATGGAACAAACGGAAATTTGTTGTGTAACTGGGAGTCTTGTGAGTGAAAACATCCGAAGATCATCAAAGGTAAATTATTCATATAACCACACTAGGGCCAATCCTCTGGTAACAGAGTGTGTGTTGACTAACCACACTAAGGCCAATCCTCCGGTAACAGAGTGTGTGTTGACTAACCACACTAGGGCCAATCCTCTGGTAACAGAGTGTGTGTTGAATAACCACACTAGGGCCAATCCTCTGGTAAACGAGTGGGTGTTGACTAACCACACTAGGGCCAATCCTCTGGTAAACGAGTGTGTGTTGACTAACCACACTAGGGCCAATCCTCTGGTAAACGAGTGGGTGTTGACTTACCACACTAGGACCAATCCTCTGGTAAACAAGTGGGTGTTGACTAACCACACTAGGGCCAATCCTCTGGTAACAGAGTGTGTGTTGACTAACCACACTAGGGCCAATCCTCTGGTAAACGAGTGTGTGTTGACTAACCACACTAGGGCCAATCCTCTGGTAACAGAGTGTGTGTTGACTAACCACACTAGGGCCAATCCTCTGGTAAACGAGTGTGTGTTGACTAACCACACTAGGGCCAATCCTCTGGTAACAGAGTGTGCGTTGACTAACCACACTAGGGCCAATCCTCTGGTAAACGAGTGTGTGTTGACTAACCACACTAGGGCCAATCCTCTGGTAAACGAGTGGGTGTTGACTAACCACACTAGGGCCAATCCTCTGGTAACGGAGTGTGTGTTGACTAACCACATTAGGGCCAATCCTCTGGTAACAGAGGAGTGTGTGTTGACTAACCACACTAGGGCCAATCCTCTGGTAACAGAGTGTGTGTTGACTAACCACACTAGGGCCAATCCTGTGGTAAACGAGTGTGTGTTGACTAACCACACTAGGGCCAATCCTCTGGTAACAGAGTGTGTGTTGAATAACCACACTAGTGCCAATCCTCTGGTAAACGAGTGTGTGTTGACTAACCACACTAGGGCCAATCCTCTGGTAAACGAGTGGGTGTTGACTTACCACACTAGGACCAATCCTCTGGTAAACAAGTGGGTGTTGACTAACCACACTAGGGCCAATCCTCTGGTAACAGAGTGTGTGTTGACTAACCACACTAGGGCCAATCCTCTGGTAAACGAGTGTGTGTTGACTAACCACACTAGGGCCAATCCTCTGGTAACAGAGTGTGTGTTGACTAACCACACTAGGGCCAATCCTCTGGTAAACGAGTGTGTGTTGACTAACCACACTAGGGCCAATCCTCTGGTAACAGAGTGTGTGTTGACTAACCACACTAGGGCCAATCCTCTGGTAAACGAGTGTGTGTTGACTAACCACACTAGGGCCAATCCTCTGGTAAACGAGTGGGTGTTGACTAACCACACTAGGGCCAATCCTCTGGTAACGGAGTGTGTGTTGACTAACCACATTAGGGCCAATCCTCTGGTAACAGAGGAGTGTGTGTTGACTATCCACACTAGGGCCAATCCTCTGGTAACAGAGTGTGTGTTGACTAACCACACTAGGGCCAATCCTCTGGTAACAGAGTGTGTGTTGACTAACCACACTAGGGCCAATCCTCTGGTAAACGAGTGTGTGTTGACTAACCACACTAGGGCCAATCCTCTGGTAAACGAGTGGGTGTTGACTAACCACACTAGGGCCAATCCTCTGGTAACGGAGTGTGTGTTGACTAACCACATTAGGGCCAATCCTCTGGTAACAGAGGAGTGTGTGTTGACTAACCACACTAGGGCCAATCCTCTGGTAACAGAGTGTGTGTTGACTAACCACACTAGGGCCAATCCTGTGGTAAACGAGTGTGTGTTGACTAACCACACTAGGGCCAATCCTCTGGTAACAGAGTGTGTGTTGACTAACCACACTAGGGCCAATCCTCTGGTAAACGAGTGGGTGTTGACTAACCACACTAGGGCCAATCCTCTGGTAACGGAGTGTGTGTTGACTAACCACATTAGGGCCAATCCTCTGGTAACAGAGTGTGTGTTGACTAACCACACTAGGGCCAATCCTCTGGTAACAGAGTGTGTGTTGACTAACCACACTAGGGCCAATCCTCTGGTAAACGAGTGTGTGTTGACTAACCACACTAGGGCCAATCCTCTGGTAACAGAGTGGGTGTTGACTAACCACACTAGGGCCAATCCTCTGGTAACGGAGTGTGTGTTGACTAACCACATTAGGGCCAATCCTCTGTTAACCGAGTGTGTGTTTCATTTTTAACACTGCTGCTTACAGAAGCATCATATTAATAACAATCACGGTCACCCACTCCTCCAACTATCAACGGAAACATACACACACCAAAAACAAACAATAGTCATTCCACATCATATTGGAACAACATGGACTCTGCTAAGAAGTACAGTACAGTGTTGTACAGTTAGCCTTCCTGCTACATGTGTCATAGAAACCAATATGTGTACGTCCCAAATGGCTCCCTATTCCCTATATAGTGCACTATTTTTGGCCAGAGCCCTATGGGCCCTGGTTAAAAGTAGTGCACTACGTAGAGAATATGGTGCCATTTGGCACACATCCTACAGTATGTCTTTAAATAAGCTCCTCTCATTGAAGGCCCTAATAGTTTCGTGCTTGGGACAGGTGCTCTGTAAATTGCTTCACCTAAATGATTAACAATCTGAGATTCATATGGTGGTGTGTGTGTCCGCGTGCATCCATGCATGTGTGTGTGTGTGCATACATGCGCATGCCTGTCTGTATGCAGTGTGAGAGGATGTTCCCAGCCAACCCAGCCATTTAGTCCTCCGTATTTTAAACACGTCCTGATCTTGTGGGCTAGTTTGCCTCCCTAGTGTTGACATTAACAGATTAATAGATTGATTAAACATTTAAGGGGAGACAGCTAAATTGGAAGGAACGTGAGCCAATGTTGGCAGCTGGTGCAATGAAATAACACTAACAAAAGGAGACAATCAACCTTTGTGTTTATGTAAGTGAGTGGCTACCCCTATATAAATTGACATTCATGAGACAAATAGATGTTCCCTTTTCTCTCTCTTGCAAAAAGCTAACCACCAACAGTGTGGTTTCATAGCTCCATATCTTCTCCAGACAGTTATGAATACTAGCAGCAAGGTAAAACACAGCGTTAGTCCCATATGGCACCCTATTCCTTGTATATATATATATATATATATTTTTTTTATCAGAGTCCTATCGGGGAATAGGGCTTAGGGTGCTATTTGTAAATAGGCCCCCAGGGAATGGGGTGGATTTGAGACACAGCTAAGATAAAACACAATTTCCATCCATCCATTTTTCCCCAGCTGACAGCTGCAATCCTCTCCAGGTGAGTGAATGGCAGGTGGCTCTACCTCCTGACCACAGCCTGTCACATCGATGGAGAGGGAGACGGCTACTGTAGGGGTGAAGTGACCTGTGCCTGTTTAACCTGCTAAACAAGCTGAACAACACATGTTAACGTAGGTTTGGAATGATGAAGCTCTGGCCAGGTGAATTCAACATGCTGTTCCTCTTCCCTGTCTCTTTTGCTCCTCCTCTAATCTTCTCTCCTTTCCTCTTCTTATTTTCTCCATCCTCTTCTTTCTCTTCTTCTCTCCTTGAATGACATCCAAATGCTGTATGTCTGAAAATCATCCCTGGCCAGGTAGGCTAACAGTCCTGACCTGCCAGCACGCTGCCATGTACAAATATGTAATATCATCAGATTGTTAGTCAATTGGTGTGCTGTTTTCATAGCATCTGTCTATAGCCCTTCTCTATAGCCCTTCTATAGCTCATAGCCCTGATTTGTTGACCAAGGGGACCTGAACAATCTTATATAACAAATAAAATAATGAAAAATATATATATTCTGTCAAGGATGTGCCTCTCTCTGCCATCTCTTGTACTGTGCTCACTCCTAAATCCAAATTACATTATGAGGGTTGATGGGTGAGATAAGTCCATTGAATTCCATGTTTTGTTGAACTCATAAGTAGAACAAGTCTTTGAACCAGAAAAGCTATAGTTGTAACGACTCTCCTCTTCGTCTGATGATGAGGAATAGGAATCATCGGACCAACACGCAGCATGTTAAGTGTTCATTGTAAATTTAATTAAATAAACTGAATGACAAAAAAAACACCAACAAAGAGAGTGCACAACACGAAACAGTCCTGTAAGGCGAAAAAACACAAAACAGGAAAAACCTACCCACAAACACAGGTGACAACGATTGACAGCTGCCTCTGATTGGGAACCATACCAGGCCAAACACATAGAAATACAACACACAGAACAAAACATAGAATGAAAGACATAGAATGCCCACCCCAACTCACGCCCTGACCAAACCAAAATAGAGACATGAAAAAGGAACTAAGGTCAGGACATGACAATAGTATAAACGGCACTCTCTCATACAGTCAGGTAAACAGAAAAGAATTTCTGAAATTACACGGATGGAATCCTTATACCAAAGGATTGGCCTTAGTGTGGTTGGTCAACAGTAGGTACAAGAGGTAAAAACACACTGAAATACCCCCAAAACAATGATAATTGTAATTTCAAACGACACCCTTATCTTATTTGGTTGTGACCAAAATAGCTTTTTACTTTGCCAAGGTGCGGCTGTTTCCATCTCAGGTTGATACAGAGAGACTTTTATTGCAAGCAGGATTGACTACTGTAATGCTCTCCTGTCTGGTCTACCAAAGAAAGCTATTGGTCAACTGCAAAACATACCGAAACTGCAGCAAGGGTACGGACCAAGACCAGATGGAGTGCGCACACTACACTTTGTTTTAAAGTCTCTGCACTGGCTACCTGTGGGTTTAACAATTAATTTGAAAAAGAAATGTAGGATAAACATTTTAAAAAGACAATCCATGATTGTGCAGGCCAATACATGTCAGACATGCTTTTGAGTTATGTACCCAGTAGGTCCCTCAGGTCCTCTGTCACTGGCCTTTTAACTATCCAAAGCCCAGGACCAAGAGGCATGGAGAGGAAGCCTTTAGTTATTATGCCCCCTGCCTCTGGAATAGCCTGCCAGGAAACCTGAGGGGGGACCGAAACTGTATTTAAAAGAGAACTTAAAACACACCTCTTTAGCTTTGCTTTTCATTTGGGTGCTTTTTTAGTCTTTCATTTTTTTGTTCTCTTATGTTTGTTGTCTAGTAAATATTTAGATTTTAATTTTCATTGTTTTTTATTCATGTTAGATTTTTTTGGGAAGCACATTGCGTTGCATTCATGTTTTTTTGGGAAGCACATTGCGTTGCATTCATGTTTTTTTGGAAGCACATTGCGTTGCATTCATGTTTTTGGGGAAGCACATTGCGTTGCATTCATGTTTTTGGGGAAGCACATTGCGTTGCATTCATGTTTTTTTGGGGAAGCACATTGCGTTGCATTCATGTTTTTTTGGGGAAGCACATTGCGTTGCATTCATGTTTTTTGGGGAAGCACATTGCGTTGCATTCATGTTTTTTGGGGAAGCACATTGCGTTGCATTCATGTTTTTTTGGGGAAGCACATTGCGTTGCATTCATGTTTTTTGGGAAGCACATTGCGTTGCATTCATGTTTTTTGGGAAGCACATTGCGTTGCATTCATGTTTTTTTGGGAAGCACATTGCGTTGCATTCATGTTTTTTGGGAAGCACATTGCGTTGCATTCATGTTTTTTGGGAAGCACATTGCGTTGCATTCATGTTTTTTGGGAAGCACATTGCGTTGCATTCATGTTTTTTGGGAAGCACATTGCGTTGCATTCATGTTTTTTGGGAAGCACATTGCGTTGCATTCATGTTTGAAATGTGCTATATAAATAAAGCTGATTTGATGTCCTTGTGACACGCATTCAATTGTTTTCCATTGTTAGTTCAAAATGTTCTCAGTCGCTTTGGCACATTTTTCACATCATCCCTAACATCTGTAAAATAATAAGTGCATTTCTCATAAAAATGTGTACAAACTGCAATATACAATAGATATGTTTCTAAAGCTAGTCAGTCACTAAAAATCCTTAGTACATCTCTCAAAAGTAAATATTCATGCCAATGATCATGTCAGTGTCATCAGAATGATAAGTCATTGAGTCATTGTTCACGAACAAGGTCGTCAAAATGTTTAGGCACGTTGTCAATGTAACTGTGTACTTTGACAGTATTACCTGATGTAAACTTAGGCTACAGTTTGGATGACAGTTACTGTATTGAAAATGCACAAGGCTGCACTGCTATGGCATATGTCAATTTCAACAGTACTATTTAAATATTAATGTATGTGGGTTATTGATTGAAAGAGACTGGACAACCCAAGGGGCACAAAGGAAAAATAAATAAATTAGAAAGAAACACAGGAAACTACCCCTAAGGCACAACTTTGCCCGCAGCACTGTTGTGCTGTCTCTACACATCCAGACGTTCCTGTCTGTAGGCCCACATATTCTCATCCACATCACACCGGATATTTTCCCTTCCAATGCAACGTGGAAAGAATCTTTTGGAATGCCTTATCCATCCTCTGCAGGCGTCTACTGTGATGTCCTCACATGCTGCATCCATTGCAGCCAGCAGGGTCATCTGTGTGTGTGGCTGACGATCGTACACCTTCCACCTCCATGCTGAAAATAACTCCTCAATTGGGTTAAGGAATGGTGAATAAGGTGGGAGGAATTCTATGAGCATCCTCGGGTGGGTCACAAACCATTGCCTTATGATGTTTGATCGATGGAAACTCACATTATCACAAATGACCACATACTTTGGCAAATCCTCTCTAAACAGACCCCTCTCATCATCAGGGATGAGAGCCCTGTAGAGAGTCTCTAAAAAGTTGAGTCGATGCTGGGTGTTGTATGGCCCTATAAGGGGGATATGGGTTAGGACACCATGCTCCGAAATAGCAGCACACATGGTGATATTTCCTCCCCGTTGGCCTGGGAAATCCACAGTAGCTCTGTGACCGATGATATTCCGACCCCGCCTTCTGCATTTGGTCAGGTTGAAGCCAGCCTCATCCACGTATACAAAGTTGTGAGAGGGTTCACTTGATTCCAACTCCATTATACGCTACATCCCAGAACACACAGTTGAATTTGTTTTGGTAAGGAAGAGTGACATAAAATGTACATATATTGCATGTTCCTTCCACAGCAATGGAAATGTGTGCAGTTTATGCTTACTGTACTATGTATCACTATAAAATGTTGCTGTAAAGTAGTTACAAAGATATATGTTTTACCTGTACATACTGGTACTGTAGCTCCTTAACTCTGTCCTGGTACACGGTGCAGCTGTTTCATACTCATCTGGTTTCTATGCAGCACCCTGTCGATGGTTGAGATGCTAACCATAGGGATGTTTTCAAAGACATCGTTGTCTTCTATAATGGTCCTTTGTATTTCCCTGAGTCTCATGGCATTGTTTGCTCGGACCATGGTGTGAAAAGGCGTCCTCTGGCACCGGTTTGAGGTAATCTTGCAGTCCTATGTGGGGAAAAATGCAGTGATGCATCGCACACTTTAACATAGACAAAAACCATGCGAACACACATTTTACTGTAAAACATACAGGTGGGTGCATGTAAGGTGCAGTATGTATCTGTATAGAGTATATTTCTGTATGCTGTGAAATACAAGTAGACTACTGTAATATGAAGCATTGTAGGAAGTATACAGTATACTGTTTATATACATTAACAGTGCACTGTACATTGGTGGACATACCTGTTCTCTCTTCGAAACGTTTGAACTATTGAGGACACGGTTGATCTCCCAATATTCGGCTGCACCCTTTGACCCGCCTCAGCCATTGTAAGGCCATGATTGACAACATGGTCTACAATAGTGGCCCTTATGTCATCAGATATGTGCCTATGTTCTCTTCTGCCTCTTCCTCTGTTTTGCCTTCTACCACGCATCCTTGCTCCTCTTCTTCCTCCTCTTGGCTGTTGACCCTGTTCGTTTCCTGGTCCATCCATTATTGGAAAATTGCAACTCTGTGTTGTGGTCTGTCTATATATGCTTGCAATTGATTCTTCATGAGATGCAACTTTGAGCAATTTAGACAACTGGTTGATTGTTGGTTGAACTAACACTTTACATTCCTTCATGAGTGAGGGTCAATTTCACCTGCACGATTCATTAATTCACGTTTTTGTACAAAAGGTCTAATAGAAATGTGTAAAACTATGCTTGACAGTTTATGACAAATAGTTCAACAATTTTCCATGTAATGGCTTATGCAAGGAACTGATGCCTAGATGTTTTGAGGGGTAAGACTATTCAACAGAGAACCATCTACTATATTTTGATCAACATGACATGAGCAATTGATAATGTGGAAAAAAGCTATCACTTGTACATTATCAATTGCAATTTGTTCAAAGGAATAAGAAATTGCTTTAATGATGTGCACAAGTGACTAGATGATTTGGAATTTGTACAAGTAGTATCAAGAATTTCACTTTGATCTAAGAAATGCACCAAAGCGACTGAGAAAAACTGTAATGTCTCTCCCCACAAAGGAAGCATTCTTCTTGTACCACATCAGGGCCCATGCATTTAGTCTATAATTGAAAAATGTGCTTGCCAATTAATTCATTGCCTTGAAAATAAAAGTCATATTCTCTCGCGTTCAGATTCTCATTACTGATTCCAGTTTTCTCCTGGGAGGATTATGCACCTGAAGTGGCTATCTGTCACTTTCCTGTCGACAGACAGACAGACTCACACACACTGTCTGTTACTTTCCTGTCCACCGCAGAGAACAGGGTGAGCCCAGGGGACTGTGGTGCTGCAGACTGAGCATCCCCAGTCCTACAGTCTGTGTACAGTAGCAGCCTGGCCAAGGACATGGCCCATCAATATTATTCTGTCATCTAAACCGACACTGACAACAACGATGCTGAATCACCAAGGATGAGAATAGTGCCCAAGTTTTGTCAAATACTTTTGAACCACTATCTATCACACACTACTGGAGGTAGTGAATAGGATCCTATGTAGGGAATAAGGTGCCATTTGGGACTTAACATTTGAAAGAGGGAATACTCAGAGTCAATTTTCTGAAACACTACTTGTTAATATGTTGTTAATACAGTTTACTGTGTAGTTACACGTGTTAAATCATCTTAGTTATATGTCATTGTGATTAATTTTCTTGTGTTCTGGTGTGATGGTTACAGAAATGCTGCCCAAAGACTTTGTATTTGAAATATGTATTTCACCCAGTATTATGTAATTTGTATTAGACTGTGCAGAATTACACTCCAATGTATTTTGTAACAACATACTGTATTTTGTATTTTTCAAATAGAAAATACTTTTCTATGCAATTTTTTGTAGAGGTTAACTCTTTTGTGGCCCCCTTTCACCCTGCAAAAATAAACGTTATCTAGTCCTTGGCCTATATCCAAATCTGACTTTGGTGCAGGTCATGTTGTTTTTCACATTACTGTCTCTGGTAAACACACACTATATAAAATACAATCTAAGTTTATTTGTCACATGCACAGGCTACAGAAGGTGTAAATGGTACAGTGAAATGGTTACTTGCATAGCGGAGTTGTTTGTTTAGACATATACAGTAGCTAGCTAAACAATGAACCATAATCCCAACTGGGAACACTGAAAAAAATATAACTCAGACTGGGAAAAATCTATTTGAAAGATTAGTCAACTCGGAATTCCATCTCGGGAATGCTGGACTTTTTCTAGAGTTCCTACACAGATCATACACGTAATGTTAGCTAGCGAGCCAGCCAGCTAACATTAGCTAACAGTATGCTTTAACTTGCAATGAAAATGACTGACAAAATTAGAAAATACAGCTAGACTCTTACCAATATAGATGGATGAACGCTTCTCCCTCTTTCATGGATGCCATAGCTGCCCTTAGTTTAAAGATGTAATCTGGAGACAGGTTTTTATTACAACAGCCTTCTTTCTCTTTTTGGAATCTCTCCGCATTTGGCAATCATCTCTCTGCTTCCACCGGGCATTCTACTGATTTCATAACTCGGTCAACTTCTTCGGTGACAACGACACCGTTTTTTCATCAGAAGACTCTACAATGTCTGATTCATTGAATTATTTTGACCTAAATCAGGGATTTCCCCATTGTCTGATTCATTTGCAGAGTCAGAGAGAGTCAACATGGCACGATCATCCTCCAGAAAGTAGTCTATCATAAGGTTTCCCCACAGCGCTATTAACTTCCGGGCAACAATGTTGAGAGCACTAGCAAAACCTTTTCAGTACTTTATGATATCTTTCAAAAAAAGCAGCGGTAGACAGGATTATCCACACAAACTTAGCATATCATGTTATAGACAGAAGCATCCTACATGGCAGACCAATCCAAACTCATCTCTCGGCATGTCCAACCCATCCATTACCTCAGAAAATAATGGCTAGCGGGAATGTTCCTGTATTTTTCCATGGCTAAACCAACTAGGCTCATTATTTAACCATTTTATTCGTATTTACAGATGGCATACACATTTTTTATTATGGCACATGAATGTTCCAGGAAGCATTTTTTCCCAAAGATATTGATATATTTTGATCAAAATAAACATTGAAATGCCTGTCCTGTGAAGAAGTGACATGACATTCACCTAGTTTCTTGAATCAGATTACATTTTTGTCATTTAGCAGACACTTGTATCGAAGTGAGTTCCAGTCAGCACATTCAACTAAGGTAGATAGACAACAAAATATCACAGTTATAGAAAGTAAAATGTTTCCTAGACCGTCACTGAGAATATTGTTGCTGTTCGGCTTGGCTACTTGCGAATACATTTTTCTGCATTTTAAAATATAAAATACATGTATTTTAGTTAAATGCATTTCAAAATACAAGTCTTTTTGGTTTATTTTGATACATTGATCTCTATGGTATATTGTCATTTTTGCCCATCGCTGCCTGTCCATTTTATTACATGTACAGTGCCTTGCGAAAGTATTCGGGCCCCTTGAACTTTGCGACCTTTTGCCACATTTCAGGCTTCAAACATAAAGATATAAAACTGTATTTTTTTTTGAAGAATCAACAACAAGTGGGACACAATCATGAAGTGGAACGACATTTATTGGATACACACAGGTGGATTGTATTTATCATCATTAATCATTTAGGTCATTCAGAGATCCTCACTGAACTTCTGGAGAGAGTTTGCTGCACTGAAAGTAAAGGGGCTGAATCATTTTGCACACCCAATTTTTCAGTTTTTGATTTGTTAAAAAAGTTTGAAATATCCAATAAATGTCGTTCCACTTCATGATTGTGTCCCACTTGTTGTTGATTCTTCACAAAAAAATACAGTTTTATATCTTTATGTTTGAAGCCTGAAATGTGGCAAAAGGTCGCAAAGTTCAAGGGGGCCGAATACTTTCGCAAGGCACTGTAATGTTCCCTACAGTAAATAATGGGAGAAACAGAACTGAGAAGCTTAGTCACCATAAAAGGTATCCCAGCCCCCCAGGCAGGGTCGGATTCCCAGAGGTCGGTGCTCCACTGGGGCCCCATATGCAGTAGTCCAGCCCAGCACACTAATGAATGGACAACAGAGAGAGTGAGAGAGATAAAGAGAGAAGGAGAGTGAGAAAGGGAGAGAGAAAGCGTTAACAAGATACTAATCATTTTTCTTTACCAGTCATACATCAAGCACAAAACTATTACTTATGGCCTCCCGAGTGGCGCAGTGGTCTAATGCACTGCATCACAGTGCTAGAGGTGTCACTACAGATCCGGGTTAGATCCCAGGCTGTGTCATAGCCGGCCGTGACCGGGAGACCCATGAGGCGGGTTCGCGAAAGGTTTGGCAGGCCTGGATTCCGTTGTCCCATCGCACTCTAGTGACTCCTTGTGGCAGGCTGGGCGCCTTCCTCCAACACATTGGGAGGCTGGTTTCCGGTTTAAGCGAACAGTGTGTCAAGAAACAATGCGGTTTGGCAGGGTTGTGTTTTGGAGGATGCATGTCTCTTGAACTTCGCCTCTCCCGAGTTCGTAGGGGAGTTGCAGCGATGGGACTGTAATTACAAATTGGATATCAAGAAAAGGGGGTAAATGTACAAAACATTTAGTTAATATAGATGGGTAAATAAATATATCATTTTCATAACAATGAAAAATGCTTGGGTAAAGGGATGTCACCACTAATTGAAGAGCAGGGTTTGTTTACCTAATATTTTTTCCATTTTCTAGTACTTTTTTTCATTCCCCCAAAACTGCCGCAAGTTTGTCTGGAGGAGCATCTTTATCAACGTGGTTTTGCTTGACTAAAATATACAGTACCAGTCAAAAGTTTTTTCTTCATTTCTTTATTATTTTCTAGATTGTATAATATTAGTGAAGACATCAAAACTATGAAATAACACATATGGAATCATGTAATATATTTTAGATTTTAGATTCCTCAACGTAGCCACCCTTTGACCTTGATGACAGCTTTGCACACTCTTGGCATTCTCTCATTGTAAAAATAAAGAAAAACCCTTGAATGAGTAGGTTTGTCCAAACCTTTGACTGGTACTATATATATATATATATATATATATATATACAGTGGGGAGAACAAGTATTTGATACACTGCCGATTGTGCAGGTTTTCCTACTTACAACGCATGTAGAGGTCTGTAATTTTATCATAGGTACACTTCAACTGTGAGAGACGGAATCTAAAACAAAAATCCAGACAATCACATTGTATGATTTTTAAGTAAATCATTTGCATTTTATTGCATGACATAAGTATTTGATATATCAGAAAAGCAGAACTTAATATTTGGTACAGAAACTTTTGCTAGCAATTACAGAGATCATACGTTTCCTGTAGTTCTTGACCAGGTTTGCACACACTGCAGCAGGGATATTGGCCCACTCCTCCATACAGACCTTCTCCAGATCCTTCAGGTTTCAGGGCTGTCGCTGGGCAATACAGACTTTCAGCTCCCTCCAAAGATTTTCTATTGGGTTCAGGTCTGGAGACTGGCTAGGCCACTCCAGGACCTTGAGATGCTTCTTACGGAGCCACTCCTTAGTTGCCCTGGCTGTGTGTTTCGGGTCGTTGTCATGCTGGAAGACCCAGCCACAACCCATCTTCAATGCTCTTACTGAGGGAATATGCGATACATGGCCCCATTCATCCTCCCCTCAATACGGTGCAGTCATCCTGTCCCCTTTGCAGAAAAGCATCTCCAAAGAATGATGTTTCCACCTCCAAGCTTCACGGTTGGGATGGTGTTGTTGGGGCTGTACTCATCCTTCTTCTTCCTCCAAACACGGCGAGTGGAGTTTAGACCAAAAAGCATTATTTTTGTCTCATCAGGTCCTGCCGTGTAGTTCTGGGCTGATCCATCACCTTCCTCATGATCATTGATGCCCACGAGGTGAGATCTTGCATGGAGCCCCAGACCGAGGGTGATTGACCGTCATCTTGAACTTCTTCCATTTTCTAATAATTGCACCAACAGTTGTTGCCTTCTCACCAAGCTGCTTAACAGAGTAATGAGTTCAAACAGGTGCAGTTAATACAGGTAATGAGTGGAGAACAGGAGGGCTTCTTAACTTCTCATGTCTCTCAAACCGCATGCGGGAGCGTACCCATAGCCTCAAACTAATTAGCATAACGCAGCGGACGTAAATCTTCCTAGAAAATCTTCATATTCATGAAAATCACAAATTAAATATATTGAGACACAGCTTAGCCTTTTGTTAATTAAACCCTTATCTCAGATTTTCAAAATATGTTTTACAGCCAATGCTAGACAAGCATTTGTGTAAGTTTATCATGGCATAATGCTATGGCTAGGCTCTGCTACCAGCAGGCAACATTTTCACAAAAATAAGAAAGGCAATCAAATTAAATAATTTACCTTTGAAGAACTTCGGATGTTTTCACTCAGGAGACTCCCAGTTAGATAGCAAATGTAACTCTTTTCCAAAAATATTATTTTTGTAGGTGAAATAGCTCCGTTTGTTCTTCACGTTTGGCTGAGAAATCGACCGGAAAATGCAGTCACTACAACACCAAACTTTTTTTCTCCAAATTAGCTCCATAATATCGACAGAAACATGGCAAACGTTGTTTAGCATCAATCTTCACATATCTATTCGATAAAATATTCACCGGGACAATTGGTTTCTCATAAGAAGCGATTGGAAAAATGGCTACTTGTGTACTTTACGCAAGATTTTCTGCGGGAGCCATCATGTGACCACTTGCTAAATGTGGTCCGTTACGGCTATTCTTCAACATAAATGCGTAAAAAGACGTCACAATACTGTAGACACCTTGGGGAATACGTAGAAAACGTAAGCTCATTCGTAGCTCATTCACAGCCATATAAGGAGTCATTGGCATGAGGCGGTTTCAAAAAATGCGGCACTTTCTGATTGGATTTTTATCTGGGTTTCGCCTGTAACATCTGTTCTGTTGCACTGACAGACAATATCTTTGCGGTTTCGAAATGTCAGAGTGTTTTCTATCCAAAGCTCTATATGCATAGTCAAGTATCTTTTCGTGACAAAATATCTAGTTTAAAACGGGAACCTTTTTTATCCAAAAATGAAAATACTGCCCCTAGAGCCGCAACAGGTTAAAGAAAAACTAACAGAGAGCCGGAATTCTTACTGGTTGGTAGGTGATCAAATATTTATGTCATGCAATAAAATGCGAATGAATTACTTAAAAATCATACAATGTGATTTTCTGGATTTTTGTTTTATGTTCCATCTCTCACAGTTGAAGTGTACCTATGATAAAAATTACAGACCTCTACATGCTTTGTAAGTAGGAAAACCTGCAAAATCGGCAGTGTATCAAATACTTGTTCTCCCCACTGTATATATATACAAATAAAAAACTGAATAAAATGTGATGCAAATGGAGATTTCCTTAACATCAGAATGTTTCTGTGCTGTAAATGCCAAAGGCTGTGCAAACCAGGATTATAGGTGTTACTGACCCTGTTCATGCTCTCACTGACAGGCTTCTAACAGGACTGTCTGCTAGCATACCCACACACAAACATCCCTGTGGGTTTCACAGCAGAAAATTCACTACAGCATTATGTTGTCTGGCTGTGTTACTTCTGTATTCTGATCCTCACCCAGGCCTGTTTTCCACTGTCATCGTGTTCTGATTGGAACATTGGTGTGATCACTGAGGGGACTGTCAACAGAACTAGAATGATCATCCTCTTTCTATGGTTCTGTCACTCATCTCATTGTTACAAACAGAAGCCATGATTTCCGGGTGGTTTCAGGAGCGCCAGGTACAATGCTTTGCAAAATGAAGGTCCGACATCAACAATTCACACCATGGGCTCTTGGAAAGGCCCTTCTGTGTTTATAGATGGAGTAACATTAAAATGTATAGAACTAAACTGGTTTGTCTATGTACAGACAGACTGCTACTGTAGGGTTGTGTCAGTGATGGTGTTGGGTGGTAATACTAGCAGTGGTTGAAGAGGCATGTGGTTATAGAAATATAAAACACTCTGGACGGTTCTGACTTAGAATATGTGGACAACTACTAATACCTGGGTGTCAGGTTAAACTGTAAACTCTCCTTCCAGACTCACATTAAGCATCTCCAATCCAAAATGTAATCTAGAATCGGCTTCCTATTTCGCAACAAAGCTTCTTTCACTCATGCTGCTAAACATGCCCTCGTAAAACTGACTATACTGGCAATGTAATTTACAAAATAGCCTCCAACACTCGACTCAGCAAATTAGATAGTCTATCACTGTGCCATCCTTTTTGTCACCAAGACGCATATACTACCCACCACTGCGACCTGTATGCTCTCGTTGGCTGGACCTCACTTCATAATTGTCGCCAAGCCCACTGGCCCCAGGTCATCTATAAGTCTTTGCTAGGTAAAGCCACGCCTTATCTCAGCTTACTGGTCACCATAGCAACACCCACCCGTAGCACGCGCTCCAGCAGGTTTATTTAACTGGTCATCCCCAAAGCCAACTCCTCGTTTGGCCGCCTTTCTTTCAACTCCTCTAATGCCAATGACTGGAACAAATAGCAAAAATCACTGAAGCTGGAGACATATCTCCCTCACTAACTTTAAGCATCAGCTGTCAGAGCAGTTTACTGATATCTGCACACAGCCCATCTGTAAATAGCCCACCCAACTACCTCATCCCCATATTGTTATTTATTTTTGCTATTTTGCACCCCAGTATCTCTACTTGCACATCAACATCTGCAAATCTATCACTCCAGTGTTAATGCAAAATTGTAATTACTTTGCCACTATGGCCTATTTATTGCCTTACCTCCCTAATCGTACTACATTTGCACACACTGTATATAGATTTTTCAATTGTGTTATTTAGTGTACATTTGTTTACATGTGTAACTCTGCTGTTGTTTTTTTCACACTGCGTTGCCTTATCTTGGCCAGGTTGCTGTTGTAAATGAGAACTTCTTCTCAACTGGCCTACCTGGTTAAATAAAATTAAGTAATTAATTAAATACATACAAATTATAGATACATTTCTGTGGTGTAAATGCAACGCACGCACATGCACACACACACACACACACACACACACACACACACACACACACACACACACACACACACACACACACACACACACACACACACACACACACACACACACACAAACACACTAACATTTTTCTCATGAATCATGTTCTGGGGGCATTTCTGCAGACTGGTCACTAGCTGGCACAGCCACAAAGTAATACAATCTACATTTAAACCTAACCTTAACCACACTGCTAACACTTATGCCTAACCTTAAATTAGGACCAAAAAGCAACAACAACAAAAATAATCAGACTTTTAGACTATATCAGACTATAGCTCATTTCAATTTTGCAGTTGGGGCATCTAGTGGAAATCCCTCAGTTCTGCCTCAAGGAAAATACTCATATTAATAAACGTGAACCTGCCACACACATCCCTCAACCCACAGCCTTTTTCTGTTATATCCCCCCTATCTCTCCCCTCCTCACCAGGTGATGGAGGGACCTGCGTGTAATCCAATGAGATCTGACAACTCCTTACCTTTCATAGCATGCAGTAATTATTATATTATTCACTTTCAATTTGTTGTGTTACAAATCAATGACTGTCTTCCATTCTGCTAACATTTGTCTTCAGGGCACTCCGGTGCTGTGGGACTTTTTATCTGGAAACACTTATTCCTGGTAAAGACTGACAGGAATGTAAATGTCTATCTGGGAAAGGAGACACATACAACGAACCTTAGCTCATCAACATGTGCTGTTTGTATGAATTGGCGACTTAAAATAAAATTTCACCATTCTTCAACTTCAAATTCATCATCTCTAGCACCACCCCAACATCAACATATGTGGAAATTGCGCGCTTCCACGTTTTCTAGTCAAAAAGATAGAGGAAGATAATTGTTTCCATTGACATCATCAGTGTGCATTGTGATTTTAACCAAGTATGGGTATTGCCTACTAATTGGTTGATGATGTCACTGGAAACACTTATCTTCCTCTATCTTTTTTTTACTACAAATCATAGAAAAGCACAATTTTCACATGTTTTAATGTTGCTGCTAGAGATTAAGATATATTTTCCTTTACATGCAAAGACTTTACTATGCCTTATCATTGCAAAGAGAAAACAAAACTACTAGCCTTCCTCTGTTGCCAATTGTTATGTACAAATGTTGTTGAGTTTCTGTTGTACTGTACATCAACACATTTGATTGTTTGATTGTTCTTTGTTGTAGTTATTTTGTTTCGATGCATTTTCTATACAAGCTTCAGCAACATACAAGTCTGAGACACTAGTTGTGGCTAAGTTCTCATGTTTTATCTGCCCAAGTGTTGTGTTGAGGTACATCCACCATTTTCTCTTAAATAACCGTTTGTTTGTACCTGTCCACCATTCTTTCCTCTCTCACACCATTCACACATTCTGTCACACAGGATTTCACTCCAGCCTTTTATTAATTGAGGTTAGATGCAATGCAATGGCTCTGGACTCTCTGACCTCCTTCCGTACAAAGGATCCCAGGCCATGTCATGTGACACAGCTCTAAAATGACAGCCACCAAGGTTTGACAGACGAAGAAACTCATTTCTGCACAGTGATGATTGAATGCTAGAGCAGTGGTTCTAAAATCTTTCCTCAGGAACCCCCAGACGTTTCACAATTTTAGCTGTCACTCTGAACTAGCTTTCCCTGAACCAGGGCTTAAGGATTATGGAGAAGTTGAATCATTATGCTAACTTTGGAATAGATAAAATAGTTGTAACGGCTGGGGTTCCCTGAAGAGACGTTTGTGAAGTTGTTCTAATTCCTATGCAGTAACAACCACTGTGGAATCAACATTGTATTAACATGTTGCTGCATATACCATGCTGCAATCTCAGTCAACACATTTTATATTAGCGTGATTCATTTTGTAACATAAATCATTCAGAGAGAGAGAAAGCAAGAGTGCAAGCGAGAGCTAACCATATTGTACTGAACACAATGGGAGACAGAGAGCTGGTTTCAAGCGCAGGGCACAGCAGGTGTTTATTTCTAAAGGACCTCAGGAGGAGGCAGGTAGCTGGGTCCAGGGGCAGGCAGAAGGTCATACATAGGGTCCAAAACGGCAACAGTACAGGCAGGGAAAAGGCTAGTAACGTCATCCGGGAGATCAGGCAATAGGTTGATAACAGGAAAGTCGATAGGCTAAAGTACAGGCAGGGAATAGGTCAAAGGCATTGTTAGTGAGGCAGGCAAAAACTATCATACACAAGATGAGTACATTACGGTAAACCCAGCACTCTGCCTATAAGTGTGTCACAAAACAAACAGTACCTCACAATGATGCGGTGCAAAGAACTGAACTAAATAGTGTGTTATAATGACATACAGGTGTGTGAACAGGTGATCAGAATTCAGGTGATTGGGATCTGGAGAGTGATCTTTGTTCAGGGGATCTACGTGTTTGAGAGTGTGAGTTGGAAGCAGACGTTACACATATTACAAGCCTGTGACGTGAATAGAGAATAGAGTTTTCCAGGGAGGTGAAGTTTAATTTGTCCTCTGAGTCCTCTTTCACCCTGCCTGCTGTGTCTTATAGGCTGTGTCACCAGCAAAGGGCAGTAGTATAAGTGAAGTTGCTTTGTAGTGTAATGGAGGTCATAAAAAGTAAAATAGCTTAGTGATGCATTTACTGCTGTCCATAAAATAATACTCATCACAGAGTTGCTGCATCCAGTGGCCCAAAAACACACTCTGTCATCTTCATTAACTGAGAATGTTGTATAAACTTTATGGAGTAATATGTGTGGTTGGGTGAAAACATTATACCTACAGTATTTGAATGTTATTTTCATATACATCATCATCATTAGTCACTTACTATGATTGGTGGATGTTACCATGACAAAATGCAAACTGTCCCTCACTCCCATCCAACCCCAAAATCGCAGTTCTTAATAATTCAACGATTGCAACAATCTCCATTAAATTACATTGAGATTAAATGATAGTTTTTAAGTCAATGTTTAATTTTCTAGACAATGCAATGCAATGGTAAATAAAGGGGTCTGACTCTATTATTGTGTGATTCATCATCATTAACACAGATGGTGCAGTGAGTGCCATCATAATGAGAATGTATAGCCTGATCCGTAGGAAGGGCAGGATGCTGGTCAGCACATAGACACCCACACTTTGTCACCCTTATGGCATCCTATTCACCCTATTCCCTTTGGGACCTAGTTAAAGTTAGTGAACTATATAGGGGATTGGATACCATTTGGGATGCACAGCCAGTTTCCTTTTCTACAACTTCCACACAATGTCAATGTAAACACACTTCAAGTAGAGGTCATCTTCAGGACCATTTGCTCATGTATGGTTCTTCCAGGTCATAGCTATCTCTCTCCACTTGTTCTGTTTTGCAGCCATTTGCAGAGAGGTCATTTCAGCCATCCAGCTGTCGCTGTTCGTGGTGCTGAACATGTAAACCACTACAAACTCCAAAAGTACATAATCTACTAACATATTCATATTCAGATTACTCAAGTGTGAGGAGAAACAATACATGTTACACACTATGTATTCACCCAATGGTTTCGATTTTCACCTCTTGTGCTGTAGAGTAACTTTTTTTCACTGAATTATTTAGCAATGGTATTGTACGCATATAGAAAATGTAGTTTCAAAGTGCAGTGATGCTAAAACCTTCCAATACACTATTTACTTGTGTGTACACTGAACACACTGCCTTCAGAAAGTATTCATACATTTGAATGTGCTATAGCCTAAATTGACATTTTTTCTCATCTCTGTACATACAATTATCTGTAATGTCCCTCAGTCGAGCAGTGAATTTCAAACACAGATTCAACCACAAAGACCAGGGAGGTTTTCCAATGCCTCCAAAGCAGTGCACCTATTGGTACCTCACAAAAAAAATCAGATATTGAATATCCCTTTGTGCATGATGAAGTTATTAATTCAACTTTGGATGGTGTATGAATAGACCCAGTCACTACAAAGATATGTTCCTGAGTGGCCTAGGTACAGTTTTGACTTAAATCGTCTTGAAAATCTATGGCAAGACTTGAAAAGCAATGATCAACAAGCAACTTGAATATTTTTTTATATTAATTAATGTGCAAATATTACCCAGAAAGACTCACGGCTGTAAACACTGCCAAAGGTGATTCTAGCACATATTGACACTGTGAATACTTATGCAAATGAGATGTTCCTGTATTTCATTTTCAATAAATGTGCAAGAATGTCTAAAAACATATTTTTACTTTGTCATTATGGGGTATTGTGTATAGATGGGTGAGATTGAAAAAAATATGTAATCCATTTAGATTTCAGGCTGTAGCACAACACAATGTGGGATAAGTCAAAGGGCCTGAATACTTTCTGAAGGCTCTGTAGATGTATATGTTAGTACAAAATCATGGACTGTAAATTGACTACTCTACAGTGGCCAGAAAGTGACTGACAGATGCTTCAGGTGCATAATCTGCTTCAAAAGGTGGGAAGCTACTACTTTTATTCATTCTTTTATTCAAATAAAAACTTTCTGGGATATCAGATATAATGTATTTTTGTACAAGAGAAAATGTGGCCAAATTACATTGCCCATAGCCTCGACAGGAAGATTGGTCCTCCCCACCCTTCTAAAACCCATAACAGTGTCCTGACTGTCAAGATAAGACAGCTATTCCCCATTTTACAGACAAGCAGCATTTGTTGTTCTACTTTGATCACTCTGCAGGGCCAGGGCTTTCACGCTGCCAGAAGGGTTTATATGTCCTGCCTGTTGTTGCTGCTGTTGTAACCCACTATCACAAATTGTTATGAAATAGACACAAATTACTTATGCGAGAAATGTGACAGACAAAAAAGTCATTTTG
Source organism: Oncorhynchus kisutch (assembly GCF_002021735.2). Classification (NCBI taxonomy): domain Eukaryota; kingdom Metazoa; phylum Chordata; class Actinopteri; order Salmoniformes; family Salmonidae; genus Oncorhynchus; species Oncorhynchus kisutch. Next base: position 33,835,622 of record NC_034199.2, on the reverse strand, counting down.
CTCGTGTCTACCAGACAATTTTTTATACAGTCACGACAGTCTTGTATATACTCTAGACCCAAACTGTTTTAGGCCTATATCCATCCTGCCCTGCCTTTCAAAAGTCTCCGAAAGCCAAGTTAACAAACAGATCACTGAACATTTCGAATCCCACCGTACCTTCTCTGCTATGCAATCCGATTTCCGAGCTGGTCATGGGTGCACCTCAGCCACGCTCAAGGTACTAAACGATATCATAACAGCCATCGATAAAAGACAGTACTGTGCAGCCGTCTTCATCGACCTGGCCAAGGCTTTCGACTCTGTCAATCACCATATTCTTATCGATAGACTCAGCAGCCTTGGTTTCTCAAATGACTGCTTCGCCTGGTTCACCAACTACTTCTCAGATAGAGTTCAGTGTGTCAAATCAAAGGGCCTGTTGTCCGGACCTCTGGCAGTCTCTATGGGGGTGCCACAGGGTTCTATTCTCTGGACGATTATTTTCTCTGTATATATCAACAATGTCGCTGCGGGTGATTCCCTGATCCACCTCTATGCAGACGACACCATTCTGTATACATCTGGTCCTTCTTTGGACACTGTGTTAACAAACATCCAAACGAGCTTCAATGCAATAAAACAGTCCTTCTGTGGCCTCACACTGCTCTTAAACACCAGTAAGACTAAATGCATGCTTTTCAACCGATCACTGCCCGCAGCCACCAGCCCGACTAGCATCACTGCTCTGGAGGGTTCTGACTTAGAATATGTGGACGTCTGTAAATTCTCCTTAGAGTCTCATACTAAACATCTCCCAACCAAAATTAAATCTAAAATTGGCTTCCTATTTTGCAACAAACGTCCTTCACTCACGCTGCCAAACATACCCTCGTAAAACTGAGTATCCTACCGATCCTCGATCTACAAAATAGCCTCCAACACTCTACTCAGCATACTGGATGCAGTCTATCACAGTGCCATCCATTTTGTCATCAAAGCCCCATTTAACACCCACCACTGCGACCTGTATGTTCTTTTTGGCTGGCCCTCGCTACATATTCGTCGCCAGACCCACTGGCTCCAGGTCATCTATATGTCTTTGCTAAGTAAAGCTCTGCCTTATCTCAGCTCACTGATCACCAAAACAACACCCACCCGTAGCACGCGCTCCAACAGGTATATCTCACTGGTCATTCCCAAAGCCAACAACTAATTTGGCCGCCTTTCCTTCCAGTTCTCTGCTGCCAATGACTGGAACGAATTGCAAAAATCAATGAAGTTAGAGACTAATATCTCCCTCACTATCTTTAAGCATCAGCTATCTGAGCAGCTTACCGATCGCTCCAACTGTACACCATCTGTAAATATCCCACCAACTACCTACCGCATTCCCATATTGTTTTATTTATTTTTTTGCTCTGTTGCACACCAGCATTTCTACTTGCACATCATCATCTGCACATCTATCACTCCAGTGTTAATTTGCTAAATTGTAATTATTTCGCTACTTTGGCCTATTCATTGCCTTACCTCCTCACGCCATTTGCACACACTGTATATAGACTTTTCTATTGTGTTATTGACTGTATGTGTAACTCTGTTACATTTGTTTGTGTTGCACTGCTTTGCTTTATCTTGGCCAGGTCACAGTTGTAAATGAGAACTTGTTCTCAACTGGCCTACCTGGTTAAATAAAGGTGAAATAAAAAATAATAAAAAAACTGTGCATTTAAGTCAAAGATTAAGTCAGTAGGTTAGTTAAGACAGAAACAATCGGAGGGAGATTGGTCAGGGAGGATGGACAGGCATATAAAACCAAAGGACTAGCAATCAAATGTTGCCCTTTCGAATCACATGATGGACAATTAACATTTTAGCTAATTTGCAACTACTTACTACTTTTCAACTACTTAGCTAGCATGTTAGCTCACTCTAACCTTAACCCTTTAACTAATTAGTTAACATGTTACCTTACCCCAACCCTAACCTTAACCCCTAACCTTAACCTCTAGCCTAACTAACGTTGGAAATCTAGTTAACCTAGCTAACGTTAGCCGCAACGAATTGGAATTCTTTATGAAGAAAATTGTGTACTAGACACAAATGCGTTAGGAAGAAAATCATGTGGTGGACACGAAGAAAATTACTTTTTTGTGTGCTTGTCACAAATTTCGAATAAGTAATTGGTGTCTATTTCATAATCTCTGTGTTAGCTGTTGATGCTGTTGTTGTTCTTGTTGTTTTCATTTCTGTGATGAGTATATGGTAGTACACATTTGAAGGTGCAATCTTAAAGCTGTTCAATTAAAACAAATGAAGGATTGTAGCTTCAAGTATAATTTTCTTTTTACCTATGTTTACCTGAGGTCTAGAGACAGGGGAGAGGGGCTCTATGTCTGTCCTTGTTATCTGGTGTGGTCAGGGCCTGGTGTTGCTGTCTGAACCTCCGGGTAGAGCTGTCTGCCAGGGTTCTGCTCTGTGGAGAGAACAGAGACAGTGACCATGGAGCATGACAGGATTGAGAGGGTTTGTCTCTTGTGGCTTTGTTTCCCTCCACCTCCACCTTTCCAAATCTGTCCTCCATGAGCTCCACAGGTGGAGTGGAAAAGTGGGCAACAAATACTGGGATTCATTCATAGTGGCCAATGTTTAATAGTACCTAACAATCATTGTTTGAAACAGCAGCAGTTGGATGTGCTTGACTATACTTTCTGCACAACTGCGCTTTCAGCTCCAAATACAGACACATGCATGAAAAGTATTATATAAAATAGTTGATTTGAATGAACAGAACTTTCTGTAAATAATAGTTTATTTATACACATGCATACACACACACGCGATAACATACGCAGTATACACACACACGTACGCATGGATTTTATGTTGTAGATATGTGGTAGTGGAGTATGGGCCTGAGGGCACACACTTAGCGTGTTGTGAATTCTGTAATGAATGTATTGTAATGTTTTTAAAATTGCATTACTGCCTTAATTCTGCTGGACCCCAGGAAGAGTAGCTGCTGCCTTGACAGCAGCTAATAGGGATCCATAATAAATATTTACAAATACAATAGCAAGCAGATAACAGGGGTGAGATGGGCGTTCCTTGTCGTTAGTTTACAGATTAAACTTCAGTGGACACTACACATTGAACCCTCTCCAGTCAATAAGTCTGAAAACATTTCCCCTTCAATGTGTTTGTGAAAATGATTTTTTTCTCTTTTCAATCAAAATAGAATTATGCGAGAGGAAAATAGGCCAGCTGTTGCTTAGGACAGAAAACTATCATGATCCTGCTCCTCAATCCCTCTTTGTTGGCTGGTTTGACAGCCCTGGGCGAGAATGCAAAGAATTTCAAGGCAGAGCTAGCTTTCACATGGCTGGGATGATAATGCAGAATAAGACTAGATGGGAGGGGGATGGGTGGATGTGGGGTGGTGGTTATCATTCAGCCATGGGCTAGCTAGAGAGGGAAGAATTGCCCATCTTACAGAAGCAGCGATGAGGTGGCTTATTTGGGCAATAAGGCAGTGGACTCATTTCTAATGAGTCAAACATACAAAATAACAAATCAGAAGACCTCCAACTCTTCTGGTAAACTGTCAATGGAGTGATAGATGGTGTCATATTTCATTATACAGATTCATTCATGTGTATCTGTATCTGGTTCATTGTGCGATACTACAGTGCAAAATTGGGTGACATTTTATGCAGAAGGTCTTCTTATAGCAGTATGCTGCTTTTTAACCATGAAGTAGTGGTTTAGCAACATAATTTATTTTTGTCAAGCATACCTGCAGACACATGACTAACTATGGTGGCCCTAAGGGGAAAAATAGCTTCCCATAAACACTAAAACAAATTGGGTTTCCAATGTAAATCCATGTTTTTGAACAGTTTTACAAAGTACTTTTAAAATACTGGTTATCTGGTTCCTTGCTGATGACACTGAGTGTGTAAAAGTGCCCCTTCAGTATTTTACAGAGTCATGAGAGGGTTTTAAATATTCAACCAGACTGATGTTTCTCTGAAAGGCACCATCCTGAGTTGTAATCGTGTCCCTTAGCAAGACAAAGAGTCTTGTGAGAGATCTTTCGAGATCTTTGCCTTCAATTATTCAAAGCAAATCCTTTGAAGGTCATGAACAGTTAAAATGTGTCATGAAATTGGATGAGATATGAAGGACACCAGATCAAAGTATGAAAAATGTATGTTGCTTCTACATTGATAAAGTTTGATCATAAAGTTACTGGTCTTTTCCCCCATGTCAAACACATGGATTCATTGTTAAGGGGACAAGGTGGCATCACCTTAACTCTTATTTTAATACACCAATGGTAACATGATATTCTCTTACCTAATTTAAATAAGTACTGCCTTGTAACCAACATCGGAGAAGGCGTGTTTGCAGAGGGGCGAATTTTATATAGCTAGATAGCTGCTCTACTGGTACCACAATTTTACTTTTGGGGGTTGTACAAAACTCAAACACAGTTGTCAAGTCAACACATCTGTCAGTACTGTGAAGCATATCAGAAGAGACATGCCAAACAGGAGATATGCAATTTCAATGTTTGAGTTTCTTCATGTATCACCAAATTTGCTTGAGACGATGTTACTGCAACGCTGCTCACTGCATCAAAGTCGCTTGACATTGGTGTTTAAAAGAGCTGTCAGTCAAGGTGAGCTCATGACTAGGCTCATGACTAAGCTGCCCACCCACTCAGCATGTCTTTTTAAACTTTATTGTAGTTGGCTTGAGAGAAAAAGTACTTTTCAGAATGGCTTTTCAGGACTTAAGAATTATTTATATTTTCAGCAGGAACCTTATACCCCCAGTGAGTGGCATTGTAAGTAAAGATATGAACATGAATTCTGATGTCGGTTGGTATGTTGTTAAAGTGCATTTTTCTCTGGGAATGTGTGTTGTAATTTATGCACCTGATCTATATGCTGTAGCTAAGGCATTATGTAACATAAAATGCCTACATTTTCCAATGACATCAACCATTTATTATAACTTACACAGTCACCTTTCGAAGATTGTAATGCAGTAAAAAGCTAGCCATGAGAATATAGAAGTCTGGTTGAGATTGTAAAACTAGTTGTATCATACATATCCCTACCAGAACAGGGATGACATATCAGGTAGAACATTTCTGTAGGTATTTTTTTGGTCAGAATGACTACCAATTACAGTAGCTTTACTGTCAGAACAACCTCTTCAGTTCTCTGTTCATTTTCCTCCCAGCTTGTGCAGGACTAAATCTGGGGCTCAGAGAAAATGAAACTCTACAAGTCCAGCAGTATAATTTATCTTCCTGCAGCTAGCTGGCCTTTAGCTCTTCAGATCCAAGACAAACAAAACCAATGCATCACTTCTTAGACACAATGAAAGAGAGATGTGTGAGTAAACCCAGTCACAAGGTTTAACAGGGCCATAGTGAAAGACTTATGGCTCAATTCAATCAGATCTGCTTTAGCCATCATCTGCATGTTTTGCCGGTGTCAGAGGTGGAACTGCATTACAGCTGTCACATCCACAAGTAGCTCCCGGCATTATACCTAGAGCGAACATTCCCATTGGCTGCACTATGTCACATTAAGATAAATCCTATGCAGTCTTCTTTACAAGTTTAAACACTGGAATGTGAGATGAAATCTACACCTTTATCATGCTTTTCAATTTGTGTGTCATTATGTCTATAAAGCCTACACTTTCACAGTTTGAACTTCTAACGAGTGGGACGGATATGGCTTTTTGACAATTATCACAAGAGCAGCTGTGAAAACCTCCAACACAGTGAAAACATCAGCTACATGGGTGTCGGTTATCGCTGGTTAACGCCTGATCTACCATCTTGGTGTCATGTTGTTTTGCTACCGTGCTATGTTGTTGTCTTAGGTTTCTCTTTATGTAGTGTTTTGGTGTCACTCTTGTCGTGATGTGTGTTTTGTCCAATAATTGAATTTTATTTTGTATTTTTAATCCCAGCCCCTGTCCCTGCAGGAAGCCTTTTTCCTTTTAGTAGGCCATTATTGTAAATACGCCTAGTTTCATAAAGGTTATATAATTTTTTTAAATAAAACATCTGATTGGATATAGGCCATAGTTTTACCTGCATTTGTCACGTTATTTTTATGTGCAACTTTAAGATTCTAAAAATAAGTGACTGAACCAACAGGCTCCTTAGTAAGTAATGAACTGTTCTCTATCAATGCCGTATGAACTGCCTGAGAAATGTTACTCTACTCACTCCTGTCAGACGTTAGCTGTCAGACGTTAGCTCTGAAATGTTGAACCTTAAAAAAAAATATGAATTTTTAATGGTGAGCGAGTGTTGCAATGTTCAATAATAACTTATTATTTTCTTGATTAGAAAAGTGTATTATTGAACATTCATTTTTAATGATCACTTTGAAATGGAAAAGGTGCAACACTCGCTCACCATTAAAAATGCATATTTTATTTTTTAAGAAGCTTTTTAACTTGGCTTAAATTAAATATTGAGTTAATGGTGAGCGAGTGTTGCACCTTTTGCTTTTCAAAGTGATCATTTAAAATGAATGTTCAATAATACACTTTTCTAATCAAGAAAAAAACAGCTGTATCGAGCTTGTTTTTATGTTCCGTATTATGTGTTTCAATGCTCTTTTATATGTAATCGTCTTCTGTCAATTCTGCATTTCTTCAGTTTTGTAAATTGTGAGCAAGAATCAATTTAGTCTAAGTCACCCATATCTAATCTGGGGAATTGTTTGTTTATTCATTCACCCAAGGTTTCAATAAATCTTAAACTCATAAAAAACCACCCGCCGAGTTTAGAAAAATAATTTGATAATCAACATTGCAACATACTGGTTGTAACTAAGTTTAAATATAATAGGAATAAGAAAATACCAACAACATGCCCATTGCAAGGTGTTCATGACCACAGTTATATGTTAGCATCTCTCCTCTCATTAAGGGTGTTGCTGTCGAATAGAGGACCATCTGTCTTTGGAGTCCTGATATGCCATAATGGGGGTGGGGTGTTAATAAACAGAGCCCATGGGCCCATATGTGTCCAATTAATAGTTCTTAGCTTTAAAGGGTGCGTGTTTGTGGTAAACAATGACTCTTTAATCATCTGTGGTAGGACCTGGTAGAGCCATGTGACAGGAAGAGCCACAAGTCATTACTCTGTAATGCTAATAATCATCAAGTCAAATTTGATTTGTCACATACACATGGTTAGCAGATGTTAATGCGAGTGTAGCGAAATGCTTGTGCATCTAGTTCCGACCATGCAGTAATAACCAACGAGTAATCTAACCTATCAATATCACAACAACTACCTTATACACACAAGTTTAAAAGGGATGAATAAGAATATAAAAGCATATGAATGAGTGCTGGCCGAACGGCATAGGCAAGATGCAGTAGATGGTATAGAGTACAGTATATAGATATGAGATGAGTAATGTATGGTATGTAAACATTATATAAAGTGGCATTGTTTAAAGTGGCAAGTGATACATTTATTACATCCAATTTTCCATTAATAAAGTGGCTAGAGTTGAGTCAGTATGTTGGCAGCAGCCCCTCAATGTAAGTGATGGCTGTTTAACAGTCTGATGGCCTTGAGATAGAAGCGTTTTTTCAGTCTCTCAGTCCCCACTTTGATGCACCTGTACTGACCTCGCCTTCTGGATGATAATGGGGGGAAAAGGCAGTGGCTCGGGTGGTTGTCCTTGATGATCTTTTTGGCCTTCCTGTGACATCGGGTGGTGTAGGTGTCCTGGAGCGCAGGTAGTTTGCCCCCGGTGATGCGTTGTGCAGACCTCACTACCCTCTGGAGAGCCTTGCGGTTGTGGGTGGCGCAGGTACCGTACCAGGCGGCGATACAGCCCGCCAGGATGCTCTCAATTGTGCATCTATAAACTTTTGTGAGTGTTTTTGGTGACACGCCAAATTTCTTCAGCCTCCTGAGGTTGTGTGGGTGGACCATTTCAGTTTGTCTGTGATGTGTACGCCAAGGAACTTAAAATTTCCCACCTTCTCCACTACTAAAAGCCCCTCATATTACATCCACCTTGTGTCACTGTGGTCTTCCTAGTGTGTGTGTCTATTTTAACACCAGCCCCATGACACGAGATACACCTGGTGTCCTTGTGCTTTTCCTATAGCAGTTTATTTTTTACTTACTATTGCTTTCTCCCTTAGCTGTACGGTCATTCCATTTGATGTCAATCACGTTTTGAGAATAATGCTACCACTATTCATTGCTTTATTATGTGTCCCTGAGTCGGCCACATACAGTACCAGTTAAGAGTTTAGACACACCTACTCGTTCAAGGGCTTTTTCTTTATTTTCACTATTTTCTACATTGTAGAATAATAGTGAAGACATCAAAACTATGAAATTACACATATGGAATCATGTAGTAACCAAAAAAAGTGTTTAACAAAGCAAAATATATTTGAGATTCTTCAAAGTAGCCACAATCCAGGTGACTACCCCATGAAGCTGGTTGAGAGAATGCCAAGCGTGTGCAAATCTGTCATAAAGGGATTCCTACTTTGAGGAATCTCAAATATATTTATCTCTATAATATATTTGTTTAACATTTTTTGGTTACTGTATGATTCCATATGTGTTATTTCATAGTTTTGATGTCCTCACTATTATTTTACAATGTAGAAAATAGTAAAAATAAAGAAAAACCCTTGAATGAGTAGGTGTGTCCAAACTTTTGACTGGTAATGTATCTTCGTTCCTCTTATCTCAACTATCTTTGTCCCTGGGGAGAACTACCAAGGTTAAACTATTTACTATCTGAGCTGCCTGCATGGCTTTTATAGCTAAATCTCAGGACATTGGCCTACTGGAGGCAGGCAGTTCAATTCACTTCACCATTATATTATATTGCACTTACTTGATCATACTATCTATAGTCAACATGGTCTCATTAGAATATGTCAAAATAGTGCCATGGTAAAGTGTTAACAATTCAACTGTTTATCTAAGATACGTATGTATTAGCAATAGATATGTGGCAAGGAAACGTAATATTTCTCCCTTTACATCAGTTCCTCTGGTAATGTGTATGAACCGCTGGCAAACAGATGTCCCATTCCTCCATAGACGAGACATTGAGCTAATGCTAAAGCACATTTGTATTCTCATTCCTGTTATTCCTGTCTGAAATATGACCACCATTGGCTTAAAGGACAAGCCCCTGCCATCATATATTTCTGGAAAGCTGCTTAGGTAATGCAGTTTGTACTCATTACCTTTACCTACAGGGGTATAAGAACTACAGCCTCAGTGCTGCCCCTGATCTTCCAGCTAGAGCTGTCGACCGTTCCCTACTGTTTTTCTATTGAATGCAGTGAACTCAGCAAATCTGCAGTGAAATACAGTTTCAGATACACAATCCTTTGTTGGCCCATTGCTTCTTTCATGGAATCCTATCTACATAATATTTGACACAACTTTACAGTTGATAGGTAGATTATAATAAAAAAGCAGATAACCAATCAGATAGATATAACTGACAAATGTTTGCTATAATACACAGCAATGCCAATTGGGACCTGAGCATTCTTGATCTAAATAAATAGCTGAAAATGAAGGATTCTGAATGGGGGTCTTCTCCCTTGTCATCTTCAGGAGCAGGTGCATGGCCTCAGGCACTATCCCACTCTGGCTCACTCAACAAACATTTGTGTTTTGATATTCATAGATGATAATGCCCAAACCAACCATCCATTTGGCTGAGGACACTGACATAAAAAGGGTAGGGGGCAGGGGTGGAGAAGAGACAGAGAGAGAGACAAAAAGAAAAAGGGATGTGGCAGGCATGGTGAAAGTTCTTTATGGCTGTGAATACATTAGTGGTGTCCTAATGGTTTCATTAGGACCATTCAAAGTTAGCCTTGTTGTTTTCCAATCATCTGCTCATGGAATAGATTAGGAAGAGACTACTTGGACAAAAAATACCAATTTCAGGAAGCTATCCATACATCGTACGTTACTACGTTACAGAAGAGGAATTTGAATGGGTTTTTTGAGGGGGGGGGTATAAATGCCTTCTCAAACTTGTGAACTTTCATGTGCCTTAATAGCTGACTTGTATGATATCTGTAAATATGAATACGGCTGTTAAGTTATGAGCCTCGTTGGTTGAACCCTGGAAAACTACAGACACTAGCCATGATTGGCTGAGATGAATGGACTGGACATGCAGATGGAGAAGTTCGGATTGGTCTGTCATATGGCATTCTTCCGTGAGCTGCTCAGCATGTGTAGATAATCCTTGTGACCGCTGCTTTTTTGAAAACTATAATGTTAGCCATGGAGAACTGCAAAAGTGTTGCTACTGCTCTCAACAATATTTCTTCCCTGAATTTAGCAAGCGCTATCGACAAAGATCAGTGGAAAAAAGTAGTGATGGATTCATTTCTGCACAAGTTCAGTGTGAACTGGAGTAACTTGACACAATGCAGGCCAAACAAGCTACAGAAACAAAATAGAGTTAGCTAAAGTGGTTCCAATCAGCGTGAAGCGAGTCTAGCTACATTTTCAGACATTATACATTGAAAGTTAGCTAGCTGGCTCACTAGCTAACGTTAAGTGTATGATCTGTGTAGTAATGTTATATGTATCTCAGAAATCCATGTGCATTGCTAGTTATAGCCTAATGTTAGCTAGCTACTGCCAACACACTGTCAATGCCACTGACTCTACTCCAGCCACTTTAATCATGGAAATTGATGGGAAATGATGTAAATATATCACTAGCCACTTTAAACAATGCTACCTTATATAATGTTACTTACCCTACATTATTCATCTCATATGCATACGTAGATACTGTACTCTATATCATCGACTGCATCCTTATGTAATACATGTATCACTAGCCACTTTAACTATGCCACTTGGTTTACATACTCATCTCATATGTATATACTGTACTCGATATCATCTACTGTATCTTGCCTATGCTGCTCTGTACCATCACTCATTCATATATCCTTATGTACATATTCTTTATCCCCTTACATTGTGTATAAGACAGTAGTTTTTTTGGGGAATTGTTAGTTAGATTACTTGTTCGTTATTACTGCATTGTCGGAACTAGAAGCACAAGCATTTCGCTACACTCGCATTAACATCTGCTAACCATGTGTATGTGACAAATAAATTTGATTTGATTTGATTTGAACATTGAACCTAGTTGGTTAGCCTTAGCTACCTGCAGATTCATACTACAGCATACTATGCATGTTGGCTAGCTATGTCAATCCTTTTGTATTGCTAGTAGTATGAGTTGGGATTATGCTTCACTGTGTAGATAGATACATGTCTAAACAAAAGACTCCACTTCGCCAGATGATTAAATGATCCATCAAGTTAGCCAGGTGTGTCTAGGGGTATTTATTACATTTCATGAACGTGTCTTAACAATAGTGACCCATCCACTTAGCTAGATGTCACGTGGTTCTAGCATTTCTTTCACATGACCCATAAATTTACTGTGGGTGTTGCAGTTCATGACACATTCAAACCGGTGCACCTGGCACCTACTACCATACCCTGTTCAAAGCCACATAAATATTTTGTCCTGCCCATTCAGCTGAATGGCAAACATTCTCAATTGTCTCAAAGCTTAAAATCCTTCTTTAGCCTGTCTCCTTCCCTTCATATACACTGATTGAAATGGATTTAACAAGTGACATGAAAAAGGGATCATAGCTTTCACCTGGATTCACCTGGTCAGTCTATGTTATGGAAAGAGCAGGTGTTCATAATGTTTTGTACACATTTGTGACTGACGACCTCGATTCAGTGTTATGTTGTAAAATTTGAAAATGTGTTTTTTTTACATTGGATAAAAGTATTGACTCAGAGCTACAAAATGTTATATGAGGAACAATGGGAAACTCTAAAATTGTAACCAATATTCCCTCCAAAAATGTTTGGCACTGAGCAAATTTCAGTTCTGCTGACTGCAAATTTGAATGTTGTAAAAATTCTGTGCAACTTCCAGCGTGCGTATACTGTGAACACTGAGGCTGTACCTGTTTTAAGTTACAGTTAACAGTGCCATGTAGGCTATTATGGCCATTTCATCCTAATCTAGCTCTACAGTGCCAGAGTAGCCTACCATCAACAACAATGGAGAACATGTGGCACCTGACCACACTAATGAACGTGTCATTTCCGGTCACAACGTGCAGACTTGTTTACGTGCTGCTGTGTGTTTTGTTGCTAACCTTACTTTGCTACCTGACAACTTTACGGTTTTTACTTTTTAATTACTGTTTATATTTTTTGTTTTTCCCTCACTCAACTTTTTTTCTTTCAACTTGTTCACTCCGGACGCTTTATCTGGAAATGGTTCGTCAGGACCTCCAACAGCTGAAGCTAAGTAGTAACATTAAAATGATGCCTTCTAATTGCAGTTGCTGTACTCATAATATACAGAAGAATGATCCCCTTATGGCGAGGATACCTGTGCTGCAAGCCCAGCTTCAGACGCAATCGTTAGGCAAGGGTCATTTTAGTGTATGATGAAACAGCGTCTATGTCACCAGTAAGTACAGATAGGGTATAAATTCCCCCCGCACAGTCCCCACAGTCGGATAACTTTCTCATGGCTTCTGGAGGGAAATGCTGTTGGAATGCTTAACCCGTGTCGCTCATTCGGCCGACAGTAACTTTCAACTGGTTCTCCCCATTAACTTTTTATGGCTGCAGGGGCAGTATTGAGTAGATTGGATGAAAGGTGCCCATATCAAACGGCCTGCTCCTCAGTCATAGTTGCTAATATTTGCATATTATTAGTAGTATTGGATAGAAAACACTCTGAAGTTTCTAAAGCTCTTTGAGTCAGTGGTCAGTGCCATGAGCTCTTGATGCGCGTTCATGTGAGAGTTAGCTTGAGTTCCATTGCATTTCTGAAGACAATGGAATTCTTCGGTTGGAAAGTTATTGAAGATCTATGTTAAAAACATCCTAAAGATTGATTCTATACTTCGTTTGACATCTTTCTACGGACTGTAACGGAACTTTAACATTTTGTCTGCTTGCGCGTCATGAATTTGGATTACTGGGCTAAACGCGCTAACAAAAAGGAGGTATTTGGACATAAAGATGAACTTTATCGAACAAATCAAACATTTATTGTGTAACTGGGATTCCTGGGAGTGCATTCTGATGAAGATCATCAAAGGTAAGTGAATATTTATAATGCTATTTCTGACTTCTGTTGACTCCAACATGGCGGATATCTGTTTGGCTTGATTTGTTGTCTGAGCGCCGTACTCAGATTATGGGATGGTTTGATTTTTCCGTAAAGTCTTTTTGAAATCTGACACAGCGGTTGCATTACGGAGAAGTGTATATTTCATTCTGTGAAAAACAGTTGTATCTTTATTCAATGTTTATTATGAGTATTTCTGTAAATTGATGTGGCTCTCTGCAAAATCACAGGATGGTTTGCAAGCAAAACATTACTGAACGTAACGCGCCAATGTAAACTGAGATTTTTGGATATAAATATGAAACCTTATCGAACAAAACATACATGTATTGTGTAACATGATGTCCTATGAGTGTCATCTGATGAAGATCATCAAAGGTTAGTGATTAATTATATCTACATTTCTGCTTTTTGTGACTCCTCTCCTTGGCTGGAAAAATGGCTGTATGTGTTTTTGTGACTTGGCTCTGACCTAACATAATCATATGTTGTGCTTTCGCTGTAAAGCCTTTTTGAAATAGAATATGATGAGTAGATTAACAAGAAGTGTATCTTTCATTTGGTGTACTGCACTTGTTAATGTATGAAAGTTACATATTTCAAAAAAAAATAAAAAGAATTTCACACGCTGCCTTTTCAGTGGAATGTTGTCGAGGGGTGCCGCTAGCGGAACCCCTAGCCGTAAGAAGTAAATGTTAGATCCCTCACTTCCAAGGCATTTATTGTCAATGAACAAATCACTGATCATAATCTTGATGTGATTGGCCTGACTGAAATTGACTGATGAATTGACTGTTTTAAATAAGACCTCACCTCCTGGTTACACTAGTGACCATATCCACCGTGCATCCCGCAAAGGTGGAGGTGTTGCCAACAATTATGATAGTACATTTCAATTTACAAAAAAAAAGTGTTCGTCTTTTGAACTTCTAGTCATGAAATCTATGCAGCCTACTCAATCACTTTTTATAGCTACTGTTTACAGGCCTCCTGGGCCATATACAGCATTCCTCATTGAGTTCCCTGAATTCCTATCAAATAATACTCTAAGTTTTGGTGACTTTAATATTCACATGGAAAAGTCCACAGACCCACTCCAAAAGGCTTTCGGAGCCATCATCGACTCAGTGGGTTTTGTCCAACATGCCTCCGGACCTACTCACTGCCACAGTCATACTCTGGACCTAGTTTTGTCCCATGGAATAAATGTTGTGGATCTTAATGTTTTTCCTCATAATCCTGGACTATCGGACCGCCATTTTATTAAGTTTGCAATCACAACAAATAATCTGCTCAGACTTGGAAAGACCGTGCAGTATCGAAGAGCCCTCACTGCTGCTCGATCATCCTATTTTTCCAACTTAATTGAGGAAAATAAGAACAATCCGAAATGTCTTTTTGATACTGTCACAATGCTAACTAAAAAGCAGCATTTCCCAAGAGAGGATGGCTTTCACTTCAGCAGTAATAAATTCATGAACTTCTTTGAGCAAAAGATCACAATTATTAGGGGCGGCAGGTTAGCCTAGTGGTTAGAGCATTGGACTAGTAACTGAAATGTTGCAAGTTCAAATCCCAGAGCTGACAAGGTACAAATATGTTGTTCTGCCCCTGAACAGGCAGTTAACCCACTGTTCCTAGGCTGTCATTGAAACTAAGAATATGTTCTTAACTGACTTGCCTAGTTAAATAAAGGTAATATAAAAAATTAGAAAGCAAATTATGGTCTCCTCTTTAAATCTGTGTATTCCTCCAAAGCCCCTGAGTCTGCACAACTCTGCCAGGACCTAGGATTAAGGGAGACACTCAAGTGTCTATAGCTGTTGACACAATGATGAAAATAATCATGGCCTCTAAACCTTCAAGCTGCATTCTGGACCATATTCCAACTAAACTACTGAAAGAGCTGCTTCCTGTGCTTGGCCCTCCTATGTTGAACATAATAAACGCCTCTCTATCCACTGGATATGTACCAAACTCACTAAAAGTGGCAGTAATAACGCCTCTCTTGAAAAAGCCAAACCTTCACCCAGAAAATATAAAAAATAAAATATTGAATCGGCCAAACCCATTCCTCTCAAAATATTTTGAAAAAGCTGTTGCGCAGCAACTCACTGCCTTCCTGAAGAAAAACAATGTATATGAAATGCTTCAGTCTGGTTTTAGACCCCATCATAGCACTGAGACTGCACTTGTGAAGATGATAAATTACCTTAAAACGGTGTCAGACCGAGGCACTGCATCTGTCCTCGTGCTCCAAGACCTTAGTGCTGCTTTTGATACCATCGATCACCACATTCTTTTGGAGAGATTGGAAACCCAAATAGGTCTACACGGACATGTTCTGGCCTGGTTTAGATCTTGTCTCTCGGAACGATATCAGTTTGTCTCTGTGAATGGTTTGTCCTCTGACAAATCAACTGTAAATTTCGGTGTTCCTCAATGTTCCGTTTTACGACCACGATTGTTTTCCCTATATATTTTACCTCTTGGGGATGTCATTCGAAAACATAATGTTAACTTTCACTGCTATGCGGATGACACACAGCTGTACATTTCAATGAAACATGGTGAAGCCCCAAAATTGTCCTCGCTAAGAAGCCTGTGTTTCAGCCATAAGGAAGTGGATGGCTGCAAACGTTTTACTTTTAAACTCGGACAAAACAGAGATCCTTGTTCAAGTTCGCAAGGAACAAAGAGATCTTCTGTTGAATCTGACAATTAATGTTGATGGTTGTACAGTCGTCTCAAATAAAACTGTGAAGGACCTCGGCGTTACTCTGGACCCTGATCTCTCTTTTGACGAGCATATCAAGATGGTTTCAAGGACAGGTTTTTCCATCTACTTAACATTGCAAAAATCTGAAACTTTCTGTCCAAAAATGATGCAGAAAAATTAATCCATGCTTTTGTTACTTCTAGGTTAGACTACTGCAATGCTCTACTTTCCAGCTACCCAGATAAAGCACTACATAAACTTCAGTTAGTTCTAAATACGGCTGCTAGAATCCTGACTAGAACCAAATAATTTGATCATATTACTCCAGTGCTAGCCTCCCTACACTGGCTTCCTGTTAAGGCAAGGGCTGATTTCAAGGTTTTACTGCTAACCTACAAAGCATTACATGGGCTTGCTCCTACCTATCTTTCCGATTTGCTCCTACACATACGCTACGGTCGCAAGACGCAGGCCTCCTAATTGTCCCAAGAATTTCTAAGCAAACAGCTGGAGGCAGGGCTTTATCCTCCCATGTGAGAGACGCAGACTCGGTCTCAACCTTTAAGTCTTTATTGAAGACTCATCTCTTCAGTAGGTCCTATGATTGAGTGTAGTCTGGCCCAGGAGTGTGAAGGTGAACGGAAAGGCACTGGAGCAACGAACCACGCTTGCTGTCTCTGCCTGGCCGGTTCCCCTCTCTCCACTGGGATTCTCTGCCTCTAACCCTATTACAGAGGCTGAGTCACTGGCTTACTGGTGTTCTTCCATGCCGTCCCTAGGAGGGGTGCGTCACTTGAGTGGGATCAGTCACTGATGTGATCTTCCTGTCTGGGTTGGCGCCCCCCCTTGGGTTGTGCCGTGGCAGAGATCTTTGTGGGCTATACTCGGCCTTGTCTTAGGATGGTATGTTGGTGGTTGAAGATATCCCTCTAGTTGTGTGGGGGCTGTGCTTGTCTTCTGACCCCTCCTGTCTCAGCCTCCAGTAGTTTATGTGTCGGGGGGCTAGGGTCAGTCTGTTATATCTGGAGTATTTCTCCTGTCTTATCCAGTGTCCTGTGTGAATTTAAGTGTGCTCTCTCTAATTCTCTCTTTCTTTCTTTCTTTCTCTCTCTTGGAGAACCTGAGCCCTAGGACCATGCCTCAGCACTACCTGGCATGATGACTCCTTGCTGTCCCCAGTCCACCTGGCCATGCTGCTACTCCAGTTTCAACTGTTATGCCTACGGCTATGTAAACCTGACCTGTTCACTGTGATTTCTATTATTTGACCATGCTGGTCATTTATGAACATTTGAACATCTTGGCCAAGTTCTGTTATAATCTCCACCCGGCATAGCCAGAAGAGGACTGGCCACCCCTCATAGCCTGGTTCCTCTCTAGGTTTCTTCCTAAGTTCTGGCCTTTCTAGGGAGTTTTTCCTAGCTACCGTGCTTCTACACCTGCATTGCTTGCTGTTTGGGGTTTTAGGCTGGGTTTCTGTACAGCACTTTGATATATCAGATGATGTAAGAAGGGCTATATAAATACATTTGATTTGATAACATTTTAATATGGAAATAGCTGTTCTATCATTCAGGCTACAGTAGCAGCCAAGGTGTGGTGTTATGTAGGCTGTAACGGTCTTCGTCGTTGGAAGATGAGGACTCATCGGACCAAAGCGCGTGTTCAAAGTGTTCATTCTTTCTTTATTAAAACTGAACACTTTTACAAAAATAAACAAGAGAATAACCGAAACAGACTTGTAAGGTGCAAACACTAAGCAGAAATTAACTACCCACAAAAACCCTGTGGGAAAAAGCTACCCAAGTATGGTTTCCAATCAGAGACAACGATAGACAGCTGTCCTGATTGAAAACCATACCCCGACAAAACAAAGAAATCCAAATACATAGAAAAATGAACATAGAATACCCACCCAGATCACACCCTGACCAGACCAAAATAGAGGCATAAAAAGCTCTAAGGTCAGGGCGTGACAGGCATACATTCCATGAGACTTAAAAAAAAACATGCAAGGCTTGACATTGACCTGTTTATCCACTTGTCCTTTGACAAGAAGGTGACTGAAAAAGTTGTTGTTTGATGCAAGAAATGTAAAAATAAATAATATTCCCAAACCATTATTACAATGAATAAAACGAATTATACTACACACTGGCCCTTTAAGACAAACAAAAGTTATTTTCCTGTGACATCAAAGATGTCTACAAATGTACAAGTTTTGTGCTCTTGTTGGAAGCAATCACTCCCCTAACTACAAATGATCTATAACTGGGCTAATAACTCACTAACTGTACCTGTACACAGCCGATCTGTAAATAGCACACCCAACTACCTCATCCCCATATTGTTATTTATCTTCTTGCTCTTTTGCATCCCAGTATCTCTACTTGCACATCATCATTTGCACATCTATCACTCCAGTGTTAATGCTAAATTGTAATTATTTCGCCTCTATAGCCTATTTATTGCGTTACCTCCTTACTCTTCTACATTTGCACACACTGTATATAGATTTTTTTTTGTCTATTGTGTTAGACTGTACATTTGTTTATGTGTAACTCTGTGTTGTTGTTTTTGTCGTACTGCTTTGCTTTATCTTGGTCAGGTCGCAGTTGTAAATGAGAACTTGTTCTCAACTGGCCTACCTGGTTAAATAAAGGTGAAATAAAAAATGAATAAAAAACTATCAAAGGATAGGAACAAAATGAGCACACGTGGCACATGCAGCTCTCGCTTTGATCTCAAAACAAAAACATCTACTCATGACCACTCATGCTGTAAACACAGTTCAAAGTAAATGGCACAGATCCATATATGGCAATGGTCTATTTGCATATAGGCCTACTGAAGCTCAGATTTTTTTTATGCCACTACGGTCTATATAAAGTACGGGCTGTACGGGCTGAGTAGTGCAGGTCATTGCAATGGAATCCTTCTCCAATGCGTTCTGCCTACAAAAACATCTCTTGCATAGTTTGTTTTGTTCGGTATGTTGCATTGAAAGTGGCTAAGATTGTGTTGATTTGATCACAATTGCCACAGTAAAAGGAAACACTGATGGTGTTAACAGCGAAAACTCAAGAACTGGACAGGAGCCCTTTAACTCTGTTTTGTTTATACAGCTTGTTTGGCCTGTGTTGTGTTAATTCACTCTGGTTCTCACTGACCATGTGCAGAAAGCAGCAATGTTGCAGTAACAAAACTTTTGCCCTTCTCCATGGTAAATGTTCTATCTTTCAAAAAAGACGTGGTAGCAATTATTATATACACATACTGAGCAGCTCACGTTATAGACAGAAGCATGCTACATGGCAGACCAATCCAAACTCATCTCTCAACATGTCCAGCCCATCCATGATCTTAGCCAATCATGGCTAGCGGGAAGGCTCCAGTCATTTTCCATGGCATATAATTTTGTTATTAAGGCACATGTAAGTTCACATGTTCCAGAAGGCATTTCAGCCCCAAAATATATTTTGCTAAAAAAATTATAACAATACTTTCAAATGGGTCTCCTGTGAATTAGTGACATGCGACATATGCCTAGCGTCCTAAAACGGGTCATTATTTATATATATACAGTTGAAGTCCGAAGTTTACATACACTTAGGTTGGAGTCATTAAAACTTGTTTTTCAACCACTCCACACATTTCTTGGAAACAAACTATAGTTTTGGCAAGTCGGTTAGGACATCGACTGTGTGCATTGCACAAGTAATTTGTCCAACAATTGTTTACAGACTGATTATTTCACTGTATCACAATTCCAGTGGGTCGGAAGTTAACATACACTAAGTTGACTGTGCCTTCAAACAGCTTAGAAAATTCCAGAAAACGACGTCATGGCTTTAGAAGCTTCTGATAGGCTAATTGACATCCTTTGAGTCAATTGGAGGTGTACCTGTGGATGTATTTCAAGGCCTACCTTCACACTCAGTGCCTCTTTACTTGACATCATGGGAAAATCTAAAGAATTCAACCTCCACAAGTATGGTTCATCCTTGGGAGCAATTTCCAAATGGCTGAAAGGTACCACGTTCATCTGTACAAACAATTAACACCATGGGACCACGCAGCCATCATACATCTCAGGAAGGAGACACATTCTGTTTCCTAGAGATGAACGTACTTTGGTGCGAAAAGTGTAAATAAATCCCAGAACAACAGCAAAGGACCTTGTGAAGATGCTAGAGGAAACGGGTACAAAAGTATTAATATCCACAGTAAAATGAGTCCTATATCGACATAACCTGAAAGGCTTCTCAGCAAGGAAGAAGCCACTGCTTAAAAAACAGCATTAAAAAAGTCAGACTACGATTTGCAACTGCACACGGGGACAAAGATTGTACTTTTTTGAGAAATGTCCTCTAGTCTGAGGAAACAAAAAGAGAACTGTTTGGAGGAAAAAGGGGGATACATCCATAGGTACACCTCCAATTGACTCAAATGATGTCAATTAGCCAATGAACACCATCCCAACCGTGAAGCACGGGGGTGGCAGCATCATGTTGTGGGGGTGCTTTGCTGCAGGAGGGACTGGTGCATAATAGATGGCACCATGAGGCAAGAAAATTATGTGGATATATTGAAGCAACATCTGAAGACATCAGTCAGGAAGTTAAAGCTTGGTCGCAAATGGGTCTTCCAAATGGACAATAACGCCAATGGCTTAAGAACAACAAAGTCAAGGAATTGGAGTGGCCATCACAAAGCCCTGACCTCATTCCTATATAAAAGTTGTGGGCAAAGCTGTCATCAAGGCAAAGTGTGTCTACTTTGAAGACTTTCAAATATAAAAAGATTTTGATTTTTTTAACACTGTTTTGGTAACTACATGTTTCCAATTGTGTTATTTCATAGTTTTGATGTCTTCACTATTATTCTATATTATTCTATAGAAAATAGTAAGAATAGAATGTAGAAAATAGCAAAAATAAAGAAAAACCCTTAGTAGGTGTGTCCAAACTTTTGACTGGTACTGTATATGTACAGTATAGTATTAGATTTTTTTTTATCACACATTTATAGGCATATTTGCCATATATTTTTCATGTTTTGTTCAGATATTTTTGATCAATTTCATCCATAGCAATTTATGAATATTTGTCTTGTTTATTCGAAATGTTGTGTTTCCGTGATACTCAGAGGCTAAGACATGTCCACCGACCTAAAATGTCCACCGATATGGGAGATACAGGCAATATGGGCACCTGTGTCAGACTTTTAGCTCTAACTTTGGAACGATATGGGCTACCAACTCAGTTCCAATTGCCTCTGAAAGATTATACTCTCAACTTGATATAGAGACATTGGCTGAGCCACACCCCCAGGGACCAAATATGGGGTGGCTCTGTATCTATATATTTCAGAATGTATGCATCTATCTACCTTTGTGCCAAAAATCACAAAGTTTACTATTGAGTCAACATTTTCAGCTTAGCCACGTACCACTAGTACACATGAAAGAGAGCTATTTTTGATTCCTCCATATTAATGCAGACATGGTAAATGTGACTCTTTACACGATCCTAGGCTTATAGTAATTTTTACAAGAACTGTTCTTTACAGTTTATAAAAAGACAGACTCAGAGCTTAAATGGAATATCATACACTGCAATTGGAGAAAGTAATGGGAAAGTAATGTTCCTGTGAAAGCTGATACACTTGAGAAAAAAATCTTTACTGCAAACTTTACAGTAATATACTGTTAAACCAACATTGAGGATTTATGATAACATACGGATTTTTTGTTTTACAGTAAGTTACCTGAAAAACAGGATTTTCTTTGAGAGTAATTACAATTGAAGTGCCCTGGCTTGCCAATCAGTTCAAAATATTGACAAGTGACTGGAGTGACCACCCAGGAGCCATGTGGAAGAGCCGGGACAGATCAGCTCAATCAGACAGCGGAATTGAAAGATGTTCATTTTACCAATGAGAGGATTGCATTAAATATTGTAAGTATGCATGCATACGATTGGACAAAACAGATGAAAAGGAGCTTCATATTGAATGTCCATTAGTCTCACGTGGAATTCTCGTGTCGTCACATTTTAGTCAACTAAAATAATTTGTTACAGTTATGATGACACAAGGCGAGACCCAGATGCAGACACGGGAGGCAGATGGTTGGAGTCTAACAATGTTTTTTAATCCAAAAGGAGTAGGCAATGGAATGGTCGTGGACAGGCAAATGCTCAAAACCAGATCAGAGTCCAGGAGGTACAGAGTGGCAGACAGGCTCCTGGTCAATGCAGGGAGAATGGTCAGGCAGGCGGGTACAAAGTCCAAAAACAGGCAATGGTCAAAACCAGGAGGACTAGAAAAAGGAGAAATGCAAAAAGCAGAAGAATGCGAAAACCACTGGTTGACTAGGAAACATACAAAACGAGCTGGCATAGAGAGACAGGAAACAAGAGGGATAAATACACTGGAAAAATAAGTGACACCTGGAGGGAGTGGAGACAATCACTGGGACAGGTGAAACAGATCAGGGCGTGACAACAGTTTTTTTTTTTCATGGCACCTCGTTATAGTCATTAGTTTTCATTATAGGTTGTTAACGAATATTTTCCGTTAATGTGGTCGAAATGAACATTGAAACAGCTTTTTTGGGAGGAAATCTAGAACACATTTAGAACATGCATTGAATGATCAAGGTCCCTCCTTCGTACCATAGAAAAAGAATGATTCCCTCTATTTCTATGATTGGTACAGTCTTGGACTGCCTGGAGACGTTTAATCTGCTCCACTTGATCTTTTTCAGTTTTACTATTTGTAATTCCCCATAAGTGGAAGGTTATCCTTCCATGATGGAATTGAACTGCCTGATTGAATCCCAAATGGCACCCTATTCCCTTTATAGTGCCCTATTGTTGACCAGGCCCATAGAAATATTACAGTTTCACCAGGGTCCTCTTTCCATGATGGAATTGAACTCCCTCTCTGCTCATGCATCATAAGCTAAGGCATTGACAGATAGTCAAGTGCCTTATGTGTTACATGCATCAGTGCACCCTGATGTCCGAGATCCTACAGAGCTTAGCTGGAATCTACAGGGAGATAACTTTCTAACAAAAGAATCAGCTTTACCGTGCTATCCCCATTTAGCATGCACTCTGCCAAGCAGGCTTTAATCCCAAATGGCATCCCACTCCCTATAGGGCTCTTGTCATAAGTAGTGCACTATAAATGGAATAGGGTGCCATTTGGGATGAAAATTTAGAGTGTAAGTTTCATTTCATGATTTAGGCAACAAAAGAGAATGCTGAGCTTGTTACTTACTCCTAACCAATGTTAAGAAGAACACATTGTGTTGGAACAGGAACAGCCTTTTCACTGGGTCTAATATAAGTCTCTCGTCTGAATCACATTGAATCTGTCAATAACACTTGAACACTGCATATAACGTGGAACCTATTTGTATTGAGAAGAAGTTAACATTTCAAATCAGAGGCAGGACAAATTTGTCGACAGTAACACACAAGAGCTTTCCATTTATAGAATGATACGTTTCTTTATTTATAAAGAAATATATATTTCACCTTTATTTAACCAGGTAGACTAGTTGAGAACACCTTTATTTAACCAGGTAGGCTAGTTGAGAACACCTTTATTTAACCAGGTAGGCTAGTTGAGAACACCTTTATTTAACCAGGTAGGCCAGTTGAGAACACCTTTATTTAACCAGGTAGGCCAGTTGAGAACACCTTTATTTAACCAGGTAGGCCAGTTGAGAACACCTTTATTTAACCAGGTAGGCCAGTTGAGAACACCTTTATTTAACCAGGTAGGCCAGTTGAGAACACCTTTATTTAACCAGGTAGGCCAGTTGAGAACACCTTTATTTAACCAGGTAGGCCAGTTGAGAACATGTTCTCATTTACAACTGCGACCTGGCCAAAATAAAGCAAAGCAGTGCGACACAAACAGCAACACAGAGTTAAATGGAATAAACAAGTCAACACAATACAATAGGAATACATGATAGTCTATATACAGCGTGTGCAAATGGCATGAGGAGGTATGGCAATAAATAGGCCATAGTAGCAGAGTGATAGATGAGCAGATGATGATGAGCAGATTATATGTTGTGTAAGTAGATTTGGGTGAAGGAGAATCATCTGCTCATCATCATCTGCTCATCTATCACTCCATTGTTAATCTGCTAAATTGTAATTACTTTGCTACTATGGCCTATTTATTGCCATACCTTCTCATGCCATTTGCACACACTGTATATGGACTTTTTTTCTATTGTGTTATTGACTGTACACTTGTTTATTCCATGTGACTCTGTGTTGCTGTTTGTGTCACACTGCTTTGCTTTATCTTGGCCAGGTCGCAGTTGTAAATGAGAACTTGTTCTCAACTAGCCTACCTGGTTAAATAAAGGTGTTCTCAACTAGTCTACCTGGTTAAATAAAGGTGTTCTCAACTAGCCTACCTGGTTAAATAAAGGTGTTCTCAACTAGTCTACCTGGTTAAATAAAGGTGTTCTCAACTAGCCTACCTGGTTAAATAAAGGTGTTCTCAACTAGTCTACCTGGTTAAATAAAGGTGTTCTCAACTAGCCTACCTGGTTAAATAAAGGTGTTCTCAACTAGCCTACCTGGTTAAATAAAGGTGTTCTCAACTGGTCTACCTGGTTAAATAAAGGTGAAATAGTAAAATAAATAAAAAACTCATTCCCCTTTTCACATTTTTCACTCTCTCTTTCTCTCCATCGACACTGCATTCCTCCGACAGTCATTTCTTCATTGAAGTAAGAAACTTCTTTAACTAAAATTGATGACTGAATAGATTGTTTCAAGCTGGAGCCAACCTATTCTTTCCCCTGCTTTTATATTAAACTGAATTATCCAATTTTCTATTCCAGTTTAACAGAAGGCAACAATGCCAAAATGCTTTTAGCGGAAAATTACCGGAATTGGAGATAGATTTTTTTCAGTGTTCATATTTTAAATTGTAGCAGCAATTTTCTGAGGGAATAGATAGATGCAAACAAAGGATATGTAGTCTAGTGCACAATGTGGAGGAACATTGTGCAGAGAGAGAGAGAGAGAAAGAGAGAGCTGAGACAGGTATACACAGCAGGTTTGCTGAGGATTCACAGTTTATCTTCAGTCAAACTCACTTAAACACAATAGATTCAGAATGGGAAATGGATACGTAGAACAGTTTGGAGAAGTGACAAATGTTTACTGTGCTTACAGGTTACTAAACAACTTCAGCCAGTTATTTATGATACAAGAACCAAATATACAGTATTTGGCCTATTTTCAAAAAATGTAACTTCCAAAGAAACACAGTAGGGAAATGGGAGTAACACTTTATTTGGATAGTCAGAATAGTTCATCTGTAGATGCTCTACATCTACAGATGGAAATTCTAGCAACAAAATATATATTGATACACAATTGCTTAATAAGGCTATGTTTAGAACTAGGTTTAGAACAAGGGTCAGGGTTAAGTTTAGTGTTAGGGTTGGTATATAGTCTGTAGATCAGGGGTCTCTAACCTTATTCTAGCATGAGAGCAACTTTCAAAAAATGAAATGTTGCGTAAGAACAATTGTTCTTCTAGCTTTCAAATTGGTACGTTCTTCTCTTCTACCCTGCAACTCTTCTACGAGTCGTTGGTGTTCAAGAGATTTGTTTTCTGTCAATATTCCTGGTATAAGACACGTTTAACATCTTTAAGGGGGCCCCATGAAGTCATATTTGGTAGGGGGGGTGTGTAATTCCCTATTTCCACCTGCGCTGAAATCTTTTTTTTTATCCCCATCAAAATCTCAGTTTAAGCTAGTGATATCAGTTGTTTTGCATTGGATGCGTCTCAAATCAGCCACTTCTGCCTGTGTAAGGCATTCCATATGTGGGAATTTCTTCAAATCAAATCAAATGTTATTTGTCACATATAGTGAAATGCTTACTTACAAGCCTTTAACCAAAAATGCACTTTTAAGAAAATACACCCCCAAAAAGTAAAAGGTAAGAATAATTAAAGAGCAGCAGTAAATAACAATAGTGGGGCTATATACAGCGGGTACCGGTACAGAGTCAATGTGCGAGGGCACTGGTGACGAGGCAATTGAGGTAATATGTAAATGTAGGTAGAGTTATTAAAGTGACTATGCATAGATAATAACAGAGATAACAGAGAGTAGCAGCAGCGTAGGGGGGGGGGGAGCAGTGCAAATAGTCTAGGTGGCCATTTGATTAGCTGTTCAGGAGTCTTATGGCTTGGGGGTAGAAGATGTTTAGAAGCCTCTTGGACCTAGACTTGGTGCTTGTCGTGAGGTAGCAGAGAGAACAGTCTATGACGAGGGTGGCTGAAGTCTTTGACAAATTGACTTCAAGACTATTGGAAAACCATTCCAGGTGAAGATGGTTGGGAGAATGCCAACAGTGTGCAAAGCTGTCATCAAGGCAAACTTTGAAGAATCTCAAATATAAAATGGATTTTGATATGTTTAACACTTTTTTGGTCACTACTTAATTCCATATGTGTTATTTCCAGTGGCGATTTTAGCATGTATTGCCAGCAAAGCCACTACACAACACTAACCAATACATTATTTGCACTATAACGGTGACAATCAGTGCCCACAAAATGTTAGGGCCTACATAAAGCTGTCCTAACAGCAGTCCCAACATCTTACCACTGCTACACCTGGCTATCAGCGGAAACTTGTCTGGCAGCAAAACAGTTCATTCAGCCTCATTTACTGCCTTTTAAAAATACATAGCTGATATGGCTTACTTTCTTAAACAAATGTGGTTTCTAATGACAATTGAGATGTACAAATTATGGCACAAGGGGACGACAAGCGGATAAGAGGCTATCTGTAATTTCGATAAAGATATTAATGAGCGAGCTAGGATGGACAATATAGCTATTTGTTTAGCACTTTTGAAATGTACAGCGACAAGATTCAGAACATGAGCCGTTCTTACAGTGTTCTCCCTGTATACCATGTCAGAACCATAGGATAAATAAAAGTGGGCAAATACAGGTGTCGGAAGTCAGAAGTTTACATACACCTTCGCCAAATACATTTAAACTCAGTTTTCCGCAATTCCTGACATTTAATCCAAGTAAAAATTCCCTGTTTTTGTTCAGATAGGATCACCACTTTATTTTAAGAGAGTGAAATGTCTGAATAATAGTAGAGAATGATTTATTTCAGCTTTTATTTTTTTCATCACATTCCCAGTGGGTCAGAAGTTTACATGCACTCAATTAGTATTTGGTAGCATTGCCTTTAAATTGTTTAACTTGGGTCGGTTGGGATGGTGTTTTCGGCTTGCAAGCCTCCCCCTTTTTCATCCAAACATAATGATGGTCATTACAGCCAAATAGTTATCTTTTTGTTCCATCAGACCAGAGGACATTTCTCCAAAAAGTATGATCTTTGTCCCCATGTGCAATTGCAAACCGTAGTCTGGCTTTTTTATGGCGGTTTTGGAGCATTGGCTTCTTCCTTGCCGAGCGGCCTTTCAGGTTTTGTCGATTTTGGACATGTTTACTGTGGATATAGATACTTTTGTACCTGTTTCCTCCAGCATCTTCACAAGGTCCTTTGCTGTTGTTCTGGGATTGATTTGGACTTTTCACACGCAAAGCACAATCATCTTCCTGAGCGATATGATGGCTACATGGTCCCATTGTGTTTATACTTGCATACTATTGTTTTCACTGATGGATGTGGTACCTTCAGGCATTTGGAAATTGCTCCCAAGGATGAACCAAACTTGTGGAGGTCTACAATTGTTTTTGATTTTCCCATGATGTCCAGCAAAGAGGCACTGAGTTTGAAGGAAGGCCTGGAAATACATCCACAGGTACACCTCCAATTAACTCATAATATGTCAATTAGCCTATCAGAAGCCTCTAAAGCCATGACATCAGTTTCCTGAATTTTCCAAACTGTTTAAAGGCACAGTCAACTTAGTGTATGTTAACTTCCGACCCACTGGAATTGTGATACAGGGAATTCTAAGTGAAATAATCTGTCTGTAAACAATTGTTGAAAAAATTACTTGTGTCAAAAATTACTTGTGTCTGACTTGCCAAAATTATAGTTTGTTAACAAGAAATGTGTGGAGTGGTTGAAAACGAGTTTAAATGACTCCAACCTAAGTGTATGTAAACTTCCAACGTGAA
The DNA here is from genome assembly GCF_002021735.2 of Oncorhynchus kisutch. Classification (NCBI taxonomy): domain Eukaryota; kingdom Metazoa; phylum Chordata; class Actinopteri; order Salmoniformes; family Salmonidae; genus Oncorhynchus; species Oncorhynchus kisutch. The sequence goes on along the minus strand of NC_034199.2, from coordinate 33,807,494 downwards.
CTTTAAGCAAACAATGAAAGCTCATAGAATATTCAATGATTACGTTTCTTTAAAAACAGGTTATAGTCTACATGTGCACCACCAAGTCAGAACAGTAGGCAAAATTAAGAGGGCAAAATAGACCAAATTATTATGGTGAGGCACATGGGCTACTGACATCTTACTACACAATATTCACTTAGTATTACTTTCTTAGCTACAGTATGCATATTTCCCTGGCATACTACATAATTTATGTAGCAGCATGCAAAACATTTTTGGACTCACCTTGTTGTGCTGTGCTCACTTAAACAGGAAGGTGGCGCGGCGGTCCTTTGTGGGCAAATTTTGTCATCAAAGTCTGGCATTCTCTGGATTTATGATGCTTTTAAAATAACTGCGGGCCAGATTTACAATTCCGAGTTCGATGATGCTTACTGGTGCTCTTCCATGCCATCCCTAGGAAGGGTGTGTTACTTGAGCTAGTTGAGAACAAGTTCTCATTTGCAACTGCGACCTGGCCAAGATAAAGCATAGCAGTGTGAACAGACAACAGAGTTACACATGGAGTAAACAATTAACAAGTCAATAACACAGTAGAAAAAAAAGAGAGTCTATATACATTGTGTGCAAAAGGCAACCCCCCCTTGGGTTGTGCCGTGGCGGAGATCTTTGTGGGCTATACTCGGCCTTGTCTCAGGATGGTACGTTGGTGGTTGAAGATATCCCACCAGTGGTGTGTGCTTTGGGAAAGTGGGTGGGGTTATATCCTGCCTGTTTGGCCCTGTCCGGGGGTATCATCAGATGGGGCCACAGTGTCTCCTGACCCCTCCTGTCTCAGCCTCCGTATTTATGTTGCAGTAGATTGTGGCAGGGGGCTAGGGTCAGTCTGGTATATCTGGAGTACTTCTCCTGTCTTATCCGGTGTCCTGTGTGAATTTAAGTATGCTCTCTAATTCTCTCTTTCTTTCTTTCTCTCTCTTGGAGGACCAGAGCCCTAGAACCATGCCTCAGGACTACCTGGCATGATGACTCCTTGCTGTCCCCAGTCCACCTGGCCGTGCTGCTGCTGCAGTTTCAACTGTTCTGCCTGCGGCTATGGAACCCTGACCTGTTCACCGGACGTGATTTGATGACCATCCCAGACCTACCGTTTTCAACTCTCTGGAGACATCAGGAGCGGTAGAGATACTCTTAATGATCGGCTATGAAAAGCCAACTGACATTTACTCCTGAGGTGCTGACTTGCTGCACCTTCGACAACTACTGTGATTATTATTATTTGACCATGCTGGTCATTTATGAACATTTAAACATCTTGGCCATGTTCTGTTATAATCTCCACCCGGCACAGCCAGAAGAGGACTGGCCACCCCTCATAGCCTCGTTCCTCTCTAGGTTTTTTCCTGGGTTTTGGCCTTTCTAGGGAGTTTTTCCTAGCCACCGTGCTTCTACACCTGCATTGCTTGCTGTTTGGGGTTTTAGGCTGGGTTTCTGTACAGCACTTGGAGACATCAGCTGATGTAAGAAGGGCTTTATAAATACATTTGATTTGATGACCATTCAAAACGTTTATTCCTGTCTACCGAGTTGTCTTGAACTCACTGAAGTAAAGTTTTCGCAGTTCCAAGTGAACAGTTTCCAGAGGCACAAATCATGCTTCATTGACAGCATGGCCAATGTTGAACGTTTATCATTTTAAATTTGGAAAAGAGCCTCCCAGATTTGGGACCATACAGCCACTGTCACTGATTCCTTCCAAACCACTCGTTGAATTTGTGATTTCCAACTTGTTGTGTAATGTTTATGTTCAATGACCGATGAGCACAGATTCGTTTAATCTATAATTTTTCTTAATTATTTCTCTTCATATGACAAGGATTAAAAGGGATTTGCCAGGAGATTGTCTACTTGATTCATGATGATGACTGCTAGCTAAGATTTTGTCTGAAAGTCTGATCAAAGCTACTGTACATATAACGTGATTTGATGGCATTTTATCTGTGGCCAGTGACCTTGAGCCTTCTTGGATGGGCATTTCTAATGTAACTCAATGGCACCACCCAAAGGGCTAGAATTTGAGGTCTCCTCTTAGACTTAGTGGTGACGTGGTTTACCCATGAGTGACAGAACACTGAGCCAATCACGGTGCAACACGCCATATTTTCTGCTGGCTTGCCCCACCACCACAGAAGGCACCGAGCTAGTTCTGAAACGCCTGCATTTTGGCTCTGCCTTACTCAACAAAACAAAAAAAGAGACCATGTTTGTATGAGGCTTTATTAACTCAATGAGATATCTTATTTTCACATTGTTTGCAAACCGATATGTGACCAGTATTAATGCAAAAATAATATGTTAAACAGGCAAGCCCCCCCACATTTAAAAACAAATAAAAATTTGTAAAAATGTGGGGCTCAGAACAGGTGGGGCTCTGCAAAGAGTAGGTGTGTCCAAACGTTGACTGGTACTGTAGTTCTGTCAGTTAAGCCTACTTTGCAGTAAACATTTAATTGAGCTTTTTGGGGAAAGTCTTTCTGTCTACCCACAAGACGGTTATCACCTCAACTGGCTACACACAAAGTAATAGTCAAATGCACGCAGCACACAGACAGACAGGGGCAGTATTGCTGGAAATGAATTAGCAGATCTTGTGTTAGGTTTGGCATTTTAATCCAGTCAACAGTGGCTTACCAGAGGTGGGATAATGTCAAGTTGATTAGGTAGTAGCTGGGAGCTTGCCGTGTCTGATATTTGTTAGATTTGTTTATGACAGTTTGCTGTGGAACACATGAAAATTGCATATATTTTCAGAATAATTTCATAGGTGGGCTGCGATCTACCACTGGTACAGTAGCTCGTGAACGACCTGTTGCAGTCCCCTCCTGCAAAGCATCACAGAATAATGGATTATCCAAATAAAGTATTACCGAAATGGAATAGGGAGTTTGGAGAAATGAAAACGTCTATTGTGCTCCAAAATATTGGGTAATCGTTAGCTTATACATTAAACAAGATTAGTGCTTAACAAGGTTTAGTCCTATGCTAACAGATAGCACCAAATACAGTACATCTAGCCAAATTTGTAATTTACGCTTTCCATAAAACAGATGTACATGTCTACTACATACTGTACATTTTGTATCCATTGTTCCCAACCCAATAAGAATCTGTTGATGCATGGTATGGCTACGTATAGTTCTATTCTGTTATGTCAGCTAACCTCAAACTGTCTACGTCCTGAATGGCACCCTATTCCTTATATAAAGTGCATTACTTTTGACAACAGGGCTCTGGTCAAAAGTAGTGCACCATTTAGGGAATAGGGTGCCATTCGGAACTCAGACATTGTTTCAAAGTCAATGTCAGTTCAACTTGGTGAGCAATTGAGATCAATTGCCTGGCTGAACAATTTCCCCCTATAACCTTCTTTAAATAGCACAACAACAGTTTCCCTAACCATCAACAATGTCAATGGCTACAGCTCTCTGAGATGATGGATTAGTATCTGTAGATCCGTAAATTGGATTAAATGTGGGTTTGGTGTCATCTGTCTGAACAGAAGCTTTGATTATGACAAGTGCTGAAAGACATTTGAAAAGTGCACAGTATTTCTTCCTCTATCCTCTCCTTTATTTTCCCATTACAATAAATAAGACGTGTCAAGCAGTGGAGGCTGCTGAGAGGAGGACGGCTTATAATAATGGCTGGAACGGAGCTAATGGAATGGCATCAACCCATGCATTTGATACCATTCCACTAATCCTCCCAGATTAAGGTGCCACCAACCCCCTGTGTTGTCAAGATATATTTATGATCTTTCAATCAACAATCCTTCTCTCCTTCTCCCTTTGATACATGGTAAGTCATAAGAGGAATACATCTACAACAAGGATACTGGTGGGGTAGTATCCAGCAGGCAGAAATATTTTTAAATAAAATATAATGTACTAATTACATTATTTGAACCAGCTTGTGCTTGTATAATGACTTCACTTCAACCACTTTGCCTTAGTGATGGTGGTACAAATGGTACAATATTCCCCATATAGGGCACTACTTTAGACCGAAGAACTAATAGACTATATACTGTATATAGTTAGGTTTTAAAATGCAGTAGAATCCCATCCGTCCTCCACCATGTCCAACTCTTGCTCCCCCTCTAAACATAAACTGGATTTTATGGTCAGCATTTCATCCCCAGGACCCTGAAAACACTTGATACATTGCTCAGTGTATTTATTATTACTTCTATTATTTTTATATTATTTCTTTATTTTCTCTCTCTCTCTGCATTGTTGAGAAATGCCCCTAAGTAAGCATTTGACTGTTGACACCTGATCTTTACAAAGCATGTGATTAATAAAATTAGAATTTTCTCCAAACCTGGCCTCTACTCCAACTGAAGTACCCTCCGGAAAGATAACAGAGAGCAGTAGGGGGAGGCACTAGTGAAGGAACCTCAGGAAAATAACAGAGAGAAGGATGAGGCACTAGTGAAGGAGCCTCCGGAAAGATAACAGAGCAGGAGGAGGCGCTAATGAAGAACCCCCTGGAAACAGAAGAGAGCAGGAGGAAGAGGCGCTATTGAAGGAGCCTTTGGAAAGATAACAGAGAGAAGGAGGAGGAGGCACTAGTGAAGGAGCCTCTGGGAAGATAACAGAGAGAAGGAGGAGGAGGCACTAGTGAAGGAGCCTCTGGGAAGATCACAGAGAGAAGGAGGAGGAGGCACTAGTGAAGGAGCCTCTGGGAAGATCACAGAGAGAAGGAGGAGGAGGCACTAATGAAGGAGCCTCCGGAAAGATAACAGAGCAGGAGGAGGCGCTAATGAAGAACCCCCTGGAAACAGAAGAGAGCAGGAGGAAGAGGCGCTATTGAAGGAGCCTTTGGAAAGATAACAGCGAGGAGGAGGAGCTGGTGAAGGAGCCTCCAGGAAGATAACAGACCAGGAGGCCTAGTGATGGAGACTTCGGAAAGATAACAGAGAGCAGGAGCTAGTGAAGGAGCCTCCGGAGAAGGAGGTGAATGTTAAAGACCCCTCCATATATAATGAACAAAACCATAAACACATGTAACAATTTTAAAGATTTTTATAAGTTTATATAAGGAAAATCAGTAAATTAAAATAAATCTATGGATTTGACATGACTGGGCAGGGGTGCAGCCATGGGTGGGTCTGGGAGGACACAGGCCCACCCAAATGGGTGACTGGCCAAAACACTGAGGACCCAGGCCCAGCTAATCAGAATGAGTTTTTAACCACAAAAGGGCTTTAGGGCTGGTTTCAGATTATCCCGCAGGTGAAGAAGCCGGATGTGGAGGTCCTGGGCTGGCGTGGTTACATGTGGTCTCCGATTGTGAGGCCAGTTGGACGTACTGCCAAATTCTCTAAAATACCATTGGAGGTGGCTTATGGTGTAGAGAAATTAACATTAAATTCTCCTGCAAAAGCTCTGGTGGACATTCCTGCATGCCAATTGCACGCTGCCTCAAAAACTTTATCCCAAGCATGAGTTGCACCTGTGTAATAATCATGCTGTTTAATCAACTTTTTGATATGCCACACCTGTCAGGTGGATGCATTATCTTGGTAAAGAAGAAATCCAAACACATTTATGCACAACATTTGAAAGAAATAAGCTTTTTGTCCGTATGGAAACATTTCTGAGATCTTTTATTTCAGCCATTGAAACACGGGACCAACACTTTACATGGTGCATTTATATTTTTGGTCAGTATATAGACAGCCAAGCAGGAGGTAAAGGAAAAGTAGCAGGAGGAAAAGGCAGCAGGAGGAGGAAGAGAAAGACGACTTGGCTGCAGAAGAGAAGGAGCCTCAGGACAGGAGTCTCTGGAGACATTTTCACAGAGATAATTGCTGAATCAGAAGGGATAGTGTTCCCCTGTGCAGTGTAGAGCCAGTGGAGGTAATTGGGATGGGAAGGAAGCCTGCTGACAGCGCAGTGGAACGTTTACACAGACTAATGGGCAGGAAGTAGTCACTAACACTGTTTGGAAAAGACAAAACTAGAGACAGGGAAAAGGGTCAAATGGCACCCTATTCCCTATGTAGTGCATTTTCTTTGGTCAAAGGTAGTGCACTAAATAGGGAATGGGTGCCATTTGGGACACATACAGAGTGTGATGTTTGGTTGGAGGTAGGAAGGAGGTAAACTGGGGAGACTGGCCATGTCACTCAGAGGTAGAGAGTTACAGGTGAGGGAGAGCTTTTCTTGCGTGCCTGACTAGCATTACCACGCTACTCTGGAGAAAAGTGTCTATACGCTTTGGTCAAGAATGGGGAATTGAACTCTGACACTGAAAACCCACTGTGGGCTTTGTTCAGCTTGGTATTTTAGCAGGTAGAATCCTGTAGTAAACTTTCCTACACTCCGTGGCCCAATATCGACTGTCTGTATCTACATCCCAAAAGGCACCCTATCCCCTGTATAGTGCACTACATATGGAATAGGGTGCAATTTAGGATGCATAAACTTTCTGAATAGTCCTCCTGGTGCTACTAATAAAGAAACTGTGTCAGGAGCTCTTCTTAGACCTGCCATCACCTCCTCTTCAAAGCTACACTCACAGTTAGCTGGAACAGAAAATAGCACTAAGGTAAGGTACTACACACCAAATGTATTTACTTCTTGATCCTACCGATACCGGATCCGGGAGCGTGACTACACCCTCAGGCTCATTACCATAACACAACGTTAACGATTTCTAAAAATCACAAATGAAATGAAATAAATATGCCTGCTCTCAAGCTTAGCCTTTTCTTAACAACACTGTCATCTCAGATCTTCAAAATATGCTTTTGAACCATAGAAAATCAATCATTTGTGTAAGAGTGTTGATGGCTAGCTTAGCATTTAGCGTAGCATTTAGCACAACATTTTCACAAAAACCAGCAAAGGAATCAAATAAAATAATTTACCTTTGAAGAACTTCAGATGTTTCAATGAGGAGACTCTCAGTTACATAGCAGATGTCCAGTTTTTCCTGAAAGATTCTTTGTGTAGGACAAATCGCTCCGTTTTTTTACTACATATTTGGCTACAGAAACGAAAATTCAGTCACCAAAACGTCGAACCTTTTTCCGAATTAACTCCATAATATCGACCGAAACATGGCAAATGTTGTTTGAATCAATCCTCAAGGTGTTTTTTCACATATCTCTTCATTGATATGCCGTTCGTGGAAGCATGGTTTTTCTCAGAATCCCATGGAAAAATACCAGCAGCTGAGTTTTGCGCACCAATTTCCACGCAGGACACCGTGCGGACACTTGGAAAATGTAGTCTCTTATGGTCAATCTTCTAATGATATGCCTGCAAATACGTCACAATGCTCCAGACCCCTTGGGGAAACGATAGAAAGGGTAGGCTCATTCCTGTCGCATTCACAGCCATATAAGGAGATGATGCAAATCGGAGCCTCAGAAATCCTGTTCATTTCCTGGTTGCAGAAACATCTTGGTTTCGCCTGTAGCATGAGTTCTGGGGCACTCACAGTGAACATCTTTGCAGTTCTGGAAACGTCAGAGTGTCTTCTTTCCAAAGCTATCAATTCCATGCATAGTCGAGCATCTTTTTGTGACAAAATATTGCGCTTAAAACGGGAACGTCTTTTTATCCAAAAATGAAATAGCGTCCCCCTAAGCTCAAGAGGAGACCTGGCGAAGAAGGCAGCAACAACCAATACATTACAACAACCAATACATTACAGGATTAAAACATACAACACAACATGATCCATCCTATAAAAAAAAGCATTTACGCTCCTCCGTAACAGTCTTCCATCAATATTTTTAATTCATTCAGTGGCACTAACATATCTAGTTGAAGCACATTTGTTCAATAATTGTAGGCTATTCCATGCCTCTGGTGCATAAGAAGAGAAGGCAGTCTTGCCTAATACTGTGAATGTACTGGGGACTTCAAGTAGCAACCACCTAGCAGACCAGGTATGGTAACTGCTGGTGGTGAAGGAGACCAGACTACAGGGGTAAAGAGGGAGTTTGTAGATGAACACATACAAATATATCTGGACTTCCGGCGCCGACAGAGATGGCCGCCTCGCTTCGCGTTCCTAGGAAACTATGCAGTTTTTTGTTTTTTTACATGTTATTTCTTACATTAGTACCCTAGGTCATTTTAGGTTTCATTACATACAGTCGAGAAGAACTACTGAATATAAGATCAGCGTCAACTCACCATCAGTACGACCAAGAATATGTTTTTCGCGACGCGGATCCTGTGTTCTGCCTTACAAACAGGACAACGGAGTGGATCCTATGCTGCGACCCAAAAAAACGACTCCGAAAGAGAGGGAAACGAGGCGGTCTTCTGGTCAGACTCCGGAGACGGGCACACCGTGCACCACTCCCTAGCATTCTTCTTGCCAATGTCCAGTCTCTTGACAACAAGGTTGATGAAATCCGAGCAAGGGTAGCATTCCAGAGGGACATCAGAGACTGTAACGTTCTTTGCCTCACGGAAACATGGCTCACCGGAGAGACGCTATCCGAAGCGGTGCAGCCAACGGGTTTCTCCACGCATCGCGCCGACAGAAACAAACATCTTTCTGGTAACCCCCTTTCGGAAAAGCTGACCACGACTCCATTTTGTTGATCCCTGCCTACAGACAGAAACTAAAACAAGAGGCTCCCACGCTGAGGTCTGTCCAACGCTGGTCCGACCAAGCTGACTCCACACTCCAAGACTGCTTCCATCACGTGGACTGGGAGATGTTTCGTATTGCGTCAGATAACAACATTGAGGAATACGCTGATTCGGTGTGCGAGTTCATTAGAACGTGCGTTGAAGATGTCGTTCCCATAGCAACGATTAAACCATTCCCTAACCAGAAACCGTGGATTGATGGCAGCATTCGTGTGAAACTGAAAGCGCGAACCACTGCTTTTAATCAGGGCAAGGTGTCTGGTAACATGACGGAATACAAACAGTGCAGCTATTCCCTCCGCAAGGCTATCAAACAAGCTAAGCGCCAGTACAGAGACAAAGTAGAATCTCAATTCAACGGCTCAGACACAAGAGGCATGTGGCAGGGTCTACAGTCAATCACGGACTACAGGAAGAAATCCAGCCCAGTCACGGACCAGGATGTCTTGCTCCCAGGCAGACTAAATAACTTTTTTGCCCGCTTTGAGGACAATACAGTGCCACTGACACGGCCTGCAACGAAAACATGCGGCCTCTCCTTCACTGCAGCCGAGGTGAGTAAGACATTTAAACGTGTTAACCCTCGCAAGGCTGCAGGCCCAGACGGCATCCCCAGCCGCGCCCTCAGAGCATGCGCAGACCAGCTGGCCGGTGTGTTTACGGACATATTCAATCAATCCCTATACCAGTCTGCTGTTCCCACATGCTTCAAGAGGGCCACCATTGTTCCTGTTCCCAAGAAAGCTAAGGTAACTGAGCTAAACGACTACCGCCCCGTAGCACTCACATCAGTCATCATGAAGTGCTTTGAGAGACTAGTCAAGGACCATATAACCTCCGCCCTACCTGACACCCTAGACCCACTCCAATTTGCTTACCGCCCAAATAGGTCCACAGACGATGCAATCTCAACCACACTGCACACTGCCCTAACCCATCTGGACAAGAGGAATACCTATGTGAGAATGCTGTTCATCGACTACAGCTCGGCATTCAACACCATAGTACCCTCCAAGCTCGTCATCAAGCTCGAGACCCTGGGTCTCGACCCCGCCCTGTGCAACTGGGTACTGGACTTCCCGACGGGCCGCCCCCAGGGGGTGAGGGTAGGCAACAACATCTCCTCCCCGCTGATCCTCAACACTGGGGCCCCACAAGGGTGCGTTCTGAGCCCTCTCCTGTACTCCCTGTTCACCCACGACTGCGTGGCCACGCACGCCTCCAACTCAATCATCAAGTTTGCGGACGACACAACAGTGGTAGGCTTGATTACCAACAACGACGAGACGGCCTACAGGGAGGAGGTGAGGGCCCTCGGAGTGTGGTGTCAGGAAAATAACCTCACTCTCAACGTCAACAAAACTAAGGAGATGATTGTGGCCTTCAGGAAACAGCAGAGGGAACACCCCCCTATCCACATTGATGGAACAGTAGTGGAGAGGGTAGCAAGTTTTAAGTTCCTCGGCATACACATCACAGACAAACTGAATTGGTCCACTCACACAGACAGCATCGTGAAGTAGGCGCAGCAGCGCCTCTTCAACCTCAGGAGGCTGAAGAAATTTGGCTTGTCACCAAAAGCACTCACAAACTTCTACAGATGCACAATCGAGAGCATCCTGGCGGGCTGTATCACCGCCTGGTATGGCAACTGCACCGCCCTCAACCGTAAGGCTCTCCAGAGGGTAGTGAGGTCTGCACAACGCATCACCGGGGGCAAACTACCTGCCCTCCAGGACACCTACACCACCCGATGCTACAGGAAGGCCATAAAGATCATCAAGGACATCAACCACCCGAGCCACTGCCTGTTCACCCCGCTGTCATCCAGAAGGCGAGGTCAGTACAGGTGCATCAAAGCTGGGACCGAGAGACTGAAAAACAGCTTCTATCTCAAGGCCATCAGACGGTTAAACAGCCACCACTAACATTGAGTGGCTGCCGCCAACACACTGTCAATGACACTGACTCAACTCCAGCCACTTTAATAATGGGAATTGATGGGAAATGTAAATATATCACTAGCCACTTTAAACAATGCTACCTTATATAATGTTACTTACCCTACATTATTCATCTCATATGCATACGTATATACTGTACTCTATATCATCGACTGCATCCTTATGTAATACATGTATCACTAGCCACTTTAACTATGCCACTTTGTTTACATACTCATCTCATATGTTATACTGTACTCGATATCATCTACTGTATCTTGCCTATGCTGCTCTGTACCACTCATTCATATATCTCATTCATATATCTTTATGTATATATTATTCTCTATATTCTTTATCCCCTTACACTGTGTATAAGACAGTAGTTTTTGGGGGGGAATTGTTAGTTAGATTACTTGTTCGTTATTACTGCATTGTCGGAACTAGAAGCACAAGCATTTCGCTACACTCGCATTAACATCTGCTAACCATGTGTATGTGACAAATAAAATTTGATTTGATTTGATTCTGTGCATATAAAGTGAGGTAAAGTGACTTGCAGGCCTGATGTCTCTAAACCTTGAGTCTCAGGCCACTGACTAGCACAGGAAGCTGCTGAGGGGAGAACGGCTCATAATAATGGACTGAATGGCACAAATGTAATGGCATCAAATACCTGGAAACCATGATTCAGCTCGAGTCATTACCACGAGCCCGTTCTCCCCAATTAAGGTGCCCCCAACCTTCTGTGCTGTATAGGGCAAAGTTCTCAAAATAAGGCCTTATGAAGTAGGTATTGTGTTCAATAATGGAATATTAATGATAACATATTTGCTTAGGATCTCACTTGGTGAAAGCCACAGGACAGAAACAATGAATGAATACAAATACCATGTCTGTGTCACTAACAAATAGAGTCATGGCTGGTAACTCTGCAATTTGCTCAAAAGACAAGGCACTCTGGGAATTATGAAAATGAGGATTTAAACTAAGCAGTGCGTTAATTTAACACTGGACCAGTGGTCAATTTAATGCTCAAGGCTTGATTCAATCAGATCCACTCTAGCCAAAATCCGCATAGCTGATGCTTTGAAGGTTTCGGAGGTGGAACTATTTTAGAGTTGTAAAATCCACAAGCATTATACCTAAAGTGGACATTGGCTGCACTGATTCGCATTAAGACGAATCCCATGCAGCGTTGTTTACAAGTTTGAACACTGGAATGTGAGATGTAATCTACACCTCGATTATTTTGTTTTTTGTTTTTCAATTTTAACGTTCTGAAATGTGGGTGCCCATGTGGGTACCCACTGAAAGTTGGAAAAGCCACTAGTAAGCACCTGGGCCAATACAGCTGAAACACCTTCCCACTAATGACATGGCAACCAGCACAGGTGTAACACATAATGACTGATGAGGTGACACCAATCTGTGCGCTCTACGTGCTAACGAGCTATATATGCTAAAGTCCAACCTCCAAACATAAAGGGAAAAAACAAAACCTGTAACAATAGCCTACACTTTCTCGTTCTGAACTTCTAACTCGAATGTGATGGGTGTGACTTCGAGACAATAATAACAAGAGCAGCTGCTTACTGATTTGACAGTTCCAACTCCGACAAAACATGAGCTAAGCGGGTGTCGGCTATCGCTGGTTAACGCTTAATCTGCTTGAATCCAGGCCTCAGTGTATATTTAACACTGGAGAATGTGCTGTGTAGTAACATACCCCCCAAAAATAGGTTACAATGTAATTCAGAGGAAAAGGTGGAAAAATTCCCAGAGCAGATTCGCAAAGACCTGTCGTGTTCATTGTCCACAGTTTGTGCCTCAGTCACATTTGGACAGAAAACAACAGTCAAAAGACTAATACAATTCATGGATGCTCTTTTCCATTCACTCACAAATCAGCTGGAGCAGTAAAACTTCATGTAGATGTATCATCCCTCCAGCAGGTTTATGTGTGTTGCAGAACCAGCAGCATCCAGGAACCTCCTCAGTCAGGAAGCCTGGGCTCTATATGGGAACAGTATCGTCATTAGCATCAGCCTTCCCCTTGCAGCTTTATATGATGATGGAGGCTGTGGTTAATGCTGTTGATGTCTCTGTCTTTTTCCTCTTTTTTTTAACCAAATTGAATATGTAAGGCATTCATTACTTTCATTCTGATTGTAAAATAAATCTGTAAATTTATTTGTCCTTTTGAAATCAACTATAGGCAAATGTAATACAGTTTGATTGTGATAATATGCAATGTCCTTTGACAGCGGTCCCGCCATATTCTTTATGAGCACTTTATTCATCAAAACATTACAGTCAACTTTTGTTGAGCAATGACAGGAATAATACATGTCTGAATGCAAAGTAGAAAAGGCCTACTTCCTGCTCTGTCAATGTGCTGACACTTCACGCCTCAGCAATATAAATCTTTCTACATCAGCCACTTATTGGAACAGTAAAATGTACTTTTTATTTTGTTTCTAACAGAGACTGTGTTCTTGTACTAACCCCACTCACACATAACAAAAGTGCAAGCTGAAAAAAATAGAAATCAATGACAGCTTTAAATATAAAAGTGAGGCAACAATCTCCATTTGAACAAAGAAAAAGAGTGTAAAAGCATTTGCTGGGTATCTGGCTAACCATGATAGACAAATGAGCCTTGTTCTTATTGAAGCCTATGTTCCTACCAACAGAGGGAATCCAGGGCGCACACAAACCAGTAGGGAGAAAGGCACAATTCTGATTGCTGCATGGTGACAAGTCCAGAGTTGAAGAGTGTTCCTCTTTGATTGTATTGGGGACCCTCTACTATCCTCTCCCTCTGTCTATTGGGGGACAATTAGGACGGTACAAAACAGTCAGGGCCGATCATCGTTGTGTTAGATAATGAGAAAAATCACACACTCGCGAGCACTGGTATTTCTCTATTCATTTCACAGGATCAAAATATCATTCTTCACTGGCCTTACTTCTTAAATAACAAATTATGCTGTATGTGGATCATCACAGCTCCTGGGGTGTGTCATAATCAAGTTATATAATGCAATGGAGATTGTATAATCAAATTAAACATTCTGTGTGGGTTCGCTAAAGATGGGAGTTCTGCATATGGCCAAAAGTTATTCCCACACATACAGTAAATGAAAAATCAACACTGGGTATCACTGGCCCATTTGGTGTGTAGTACCTTACCTTGGTGCTATTTTCTGTTCCAGCTACCTGTTAGTGTAGCTTTAAAGAGGAGGTGATGGCAGGTCTAAGAAGAGCTCCTGACACAGGTTCTTCATTAATAGCACCAGGAGGACTCCTCAGAAAGTTTATGCAGAGGTGGCATGCAAAGCCCTATGAGCGCTGGTCAAAGTAGTGCACTAAACAAGTGATAGGGTGCCATTTGGGACGTAGATACAGACAGTCGATATTGGGCACGGAGAGCAGGAACGTTTACTACAGGATTCTACCAGCTAGAAAATCAAGCTGGGTATTTACTGTTGGAGTTAAATTTCCCATTCTTCCCCAAAGTATATAGACACTTTTCTCCAGAGTAGCGTGGTAATGCTAGTCAGGCACGAAACAAAATCTCTCCCTCACCTATACCTCTCTATCTCCGAGTGACATGGCCAGTCTCCCCAGTCTACTTTCTTCCTACGTAATTACAACCAAACATCACACTCTGTATCTTCCCAAATGGCACCCATTCCATATTTAGTGCACTACCTTTGACCAAAGTGCACTACATAGGGAATAGGGTACTATTTGACCCTTTTCTCTGTCTCTAGTTTTGTCTTAAACAAACAGTGTTGGTGACATTCCATGCTGCCCATTAGTCTGTGTAAACGTTCCGCTGCGCTGTCAGCAGGCTTCCTTCCCATCCCAATTACCCCCACTGGCTCTACACTGCACAGGGGAACACTATCCCTTCTGATTCAGCAATTATTCAGCACAACCATTGGTTAGGCAGCATACACATTTTTTTTGTTTTATCAGCAAGGTCGGTGCACAGGGTTGGAATATCCATTGCCGTGTGTAATGCAGCCTAGTTTCATTTACACAATCCCAGCAGCTATCTTAGAAATATAACTTTGCTCAGTGCTTCTCTGAGTATGCACTTCATAGCCAAGGCTATGGATCTAGAAAATAGTAAAAATAAAGAAAAACACTTCTGACTGGTACTGTATATATATTTTAGTCAAGCAAAAGCAAATTGTTAAAAATCCAAAACTGAAAAAGTATTCAGACACTTTACTCAGTACTTTGTTGAAATGCAAAAAAATCTAAAAACCTGTTTTTGCCTAGTCATTATGGCGTACTGTGTGTAGATTGATGAGGGAAAACATATTTTCACCCATTGTAGAATAAGGCTGTAACGTAACCAAATTTGGAAAAAGTGAATGGGTCTTATTCTAAAAATGTTTTTTTTATTTTTATCATCAGCAATCTAGCCACAATACCCTATAATGAGGCAGGGAAAACATTGTAAACTGATTTTTTTATATTTTTTGATGCAAATGTATTAACAATAAAAACAGATACCTTATTTACGTATGCATTCAGATCCTTTGCTATGAGACTCGAAATTGAGCTCAGGTGCATCCTGTTTCCATTGATCATCCTTGAGATGTTTCTACAACTTGATTGGAGTCCACCTGTGGTAAATTCAATTGATTGGACATGATTTGGAAAGGCACACACCTGTCTATATTTGGTCCCCACTTGGAGTGGGCCAATTGGCACCTAAAGATGCTGGAACCATGGGATAGAATATTCTCTGTTCTAAAGAAACCATAATTGAACTCTTTAGCCTGAATGCCATGCTTCACATCTGGGATAAACCTGGCACCATCCCTACAGTGAAGCACGGTGGTGGCAGCATCATGCTGTGGAGATATTTTTCAGTGGCAGGGTCTGGGAGACTAGTCAGGATCGATTCAAAGATGAACGGATCAAAGTACAAAGAAATCATAGATGGAAACCTGCTCCGGACCTCAGACTGGGGTGAAGATTCACATTCCAACATGACAACAACCCAAAGCACATGCAGGAGTGGCTTCGGGACAAGTCTCTGAATGTCCTTGAGTGGCCAAGCCAGAGACCAGACTTGAACCTGATCGAACATCTCTGGAGAGAGCTGAAAATAGCTGAGCAGTGATGATCCCCATCCAAGCTGACAGAGCTTGAGAAATACAGGTGTGCCAAGCGTGTAACGACAGACCCAAGAAGACTCGAGGCTGTAATCACTGCCAAAGGTGCTTCAACAAAGTACTGAGTAAAGGGTCTGAATACTTATGTCAATGTGATGTTTCAGTTTATTTGATACATTTGCAAACATTTCTAAAAACCTGTTTTTGCTTCGTCATTATGGGGTATTGTGTGGAGATTCATGACGGGAAAAAACAATTTAGTCTATTTTAGAATAAGGCTGTAACATCACAAAATTTGGAAAAAGTCAAGGGGTATGAAAACATTCGGAATGCACTGTATACACACTGAGTGTACAAAACATTACGGACACCTTCCTAATATAGTTGTACCCCCCCGTCCCTTCTGACCTCAGAACAGCCTGAAAAACCCAGCAGCGTTGCAGTTCTTGACGCAAACCGGCGTGTCTGGCACCTACTACCATACCCTGTTCAAAGGCACTTAAATCTGTTGTCTTGCCCATTCACCCTCTGAATGACGTACATACACAATCCATTTCTCAATTGTCTCAAAGCTTAAAAATCCTTCTTAACCCGTCTCCTCCCCTTCATCTACACTGATTGAAGTGGATTTAACAAGTGGCATCAATAAGGGATCATAGCTTTCATCTGGATTCACCTCGTCAATCTTTGTCATGGAATGAGCAGGTGTCCTTAATGTTTTGTACACTCAGTGTATATACTAAAGATATATATATAAACTGAACAATTACACGTGATAAAATAGTACATAATTTCACATACTAGCCTCTTTGCCAACCGTGTAAGGTTGCCACACCTGCCAGATGTACGCTACCCAAAATGTGCCTCAGGGTGCCATATTGCCACCCCGACTAAACTTTCAGACTAAGAGTCTTGGCACCAGTGGTAGCTGGGTAATTGTTTTCTGAATGTACATTACAGTTCAAATTGCCAGTGCACTTTCGCAAGGAGAACAAAATGAATGAGATAAAGACTCTTTAATCAAAAATACCTTCCTTTCTCAGTCCAGAAAGCTACATTGATTCAATAGGTTTTTGTCCTGACCTCGTCCTCTATCAGAAACAGGCTCTCTTGTATGAATTAATAAATAATTATTTGTATTATATTTTTTTTAGGTTAATGTGTACAGACTTTGCTGGGCATTCACTTGACAGTATAATATTATACTACTTTACGTTCTCTATAATGCTTTCTGTTCTGGTAGCATGTTACTAAAGTGTTCATCTTCATTTAAGCCTGTTCAACAGAGCACAATCATTATAGGATCTCTGTCAGTGTGTAACCATGTTGATGGTTCATTGTTTAAAATGATTTTATTGCTCAATAAAATTCCAATGCAGAAGCAATGAATGGCGGGGACAGCTTTTCTGCACCACATCAACATACCCTTATTCGGGTAAACAACATGGCCATACCTGAGGGTTATAATGCAAAGCAGGTTGAATTAGTTCGCCAGCTAACTTTGATAAACAATGGTTGTTTGGTTGTTGAGTCAAACAAAGTGTGCCTATTTCAAGCTTAAGTTATTTCAGAATATGTTTGTAAGCACAGCACATACATGCAAACACACACACCGGTAAGTCTTTTCATTTGGTGTTGTCAAGGAGAATGAGCGATGGGAAATACCAGTGTCAAAAAACCTACTGTTTAACTTATCCAGGATGACAAGTTGATGATATGGAGCGTGTGTGTGTTTGCAGCATACAGGCAGCCTCACCATTGGGTCCGACTATAAACAGGTTTCTCTCCTATCAATCCAGACGCCTCTCTCTCTCTCTCTATTCCAACAGATTAACAGAGCAATATCCCGCTGTCACACATGCACACACACAGATACTGTAGATCATTATTTCATGACTTAACATCGTGGAGCTGATCATTACATTATCCAGCGTTGCCTGAGAGGAGTTGACTGTCTGTGGGGCTATGGTCTGTAGGGCTCTGGTCAAAATTAGTGCACTATATACAGTGCCTTCGGAAAGTATCCAGACCCCTTGACTTTTTCCACATTTACTGTCAATCATAATGCACTTGGGTACTTTTTGGCCCGTCCTGCAAATTATCTTGGCATGCATAACTTGCAATTTAATTAGAACTTATAGGATACTTTAAATGTGCTTATCGCACAAACTGTTTTTTTTTTTTATCCTGTCATTTTATACTCACGATCGTCGTATTGAGTAGACCAAAGCGCAGCGTTGTGTGAATGCATACTTTAATTAAAGATGAAAAAAAACACGAAGTACACTAAAACAAACAAAACAAACTAACGGATTTCTTGCGGTGAAGGAGAGGCGGGCCAAAATGCAGCGCGGTTAGTTTTGTCCATCTTTAATAAAGATGAAAATACAACAATCTACAAATCAAGAAACGTGAAAAAAAACGAAACAGTCCTATCTGGTGCCACAAACACAAAGACAGGAACAATCACCCACAAGAGACCTAAAGAATATGGCTCCCTATATATGGTTCCCAATCAGAGACAACAATAAACACCGGCCTCTGATTGAGAACCACTCTAGGCAACCATAGACTTACCTAGAGTACTACTCTAAACATAATCCCATAACTACAAACAACACCAGACAAAACAAACCACATAAATCCCCATGTCACACCCTGTGTGAATACCTAAGGCCAGGGCGTGACACAAACAAAGACTGCTAACGAAACACTGTGCTAACGTGCAACATCACATAGACAATAACCCACGAACCACAATACAAAACAGGCTACCTAAATATGGTTCCCAATCAGAGACAACAACACACAACAGCCACTGATTGAGAACCATATCAGGCCAAAACACATAGAAACAGACTAACTAGACATGCAACATAGAATGCCCACTCATATCACACCCTGACCAAACAAAACAAACAACGCAAATAATAGTCAGAGTGTGACACTTTTAATGTATTTCTACAGCTGAACTGCATTTCGTCAGT
Organism: Oncorhynchus kisutch; assembly: GCF_002021735.2. Taxonomy (NCBI): domain Eukaryota; kingdom Metazoa; phylum Chordata; class Actinopteri; order Salmoniformes; family Salmonidae; genus Oncorhynchus; species Oncorhynchus kisutch. The sequence goes on along the minus strand of NC_034199.2, from coordinate 33,788,757 downwards.
AAATATACAACAAATTGTATTCAGGAAGTATACAATTCCCCAAAAAATTGGAATTGGGTTTACTTTCTGAATTGACTGGAACATAAATGGAATTGACCTCAATGTTGGTTAGCATAGTTGGGATGAAACCACACCTGGGAGTTAACTCACAACTTTGTAGATGATTGTAACCTGAATTGCCTACTTCGCCACCAGGTCTGTGGCCATGACAGAGATCAGCCACATATTTGTTGGCAAGAATACATTTCTGGACTTTGCTAAAGGTTTCCCGGAATCAAGTCAATATTTATCAGATTATCTGACAACACCAACTAAAAAGTAGCCGTGCTCAGGCTTATATGTAATCAGATCAAGCATAAAACACATGATAGCTGACACCTGCATAGCTGGTGTTTTGGCAAGTTTGAGGTATAACTGCGTTAGAGCTGTCAAATCGGTGAGTGACTGCTCGTATGGTCATTGTCACAAAGCCACACCCATCCTACTTGAGTTAGAAGTTCAGAACAAGAAAGTGTAAGCTATATAGAAATAATGACATTCAAATTGAAAATCATGAGGATTTCTATCAGCCTTATCGAGGTGTGGATTACCTATCACATTCCAGTGACCAATTTCTGGTAATGTAGCTCCGTGCAGCCAATGGCAATTTCCACTTCAGATATAATGCTGGGAGATGCTTGTGGATTTCATAACCCTAACATAGTTCACCTCCAAAACAACAACTATGCAGGTGTCCACTAGTGTGGATCTGATAGAATCTAGCCCCCAGCTTGTAGAAATGCTCTCATTATTTATTTAAACGCATTAATGTCTCAGCAGTGCCAACAAATGGTTATTTGTTACCAAGAACATACAGTATATACACACTCTCAAAAATATGAGTATGATTACAGTAGAGTGTTGTTCCTTGGTGTACAAAATGGCCTAAACGTACACATAAGGTAACTTCAGAGGTACACATAGGAACTCACATGGTATTGGTCCGTGCCTTTTAGGATACATGTCTGGATAATCTAGTATAATCGTACAGTTGTCTACCCAATATATTAATTATAAAGCTGCGATCATAACCATGTGGGTGGTGAGAATTTACCAGTTGTGAAGTCGTAAATACCATTTGGATGCATTCACGTGCTTTGAAAAAGTTGGGAAACTTTTAACTGGCTAATGGCCAACAAGCTGCATCAACCATAAACTAAAAGTACAGTTATCATGCTTGCCAACAATTTATAGAGTTTTAAAAAAACTATGAATATATTGATTTTTCTAAATGTTTTGTTATTACATTTAACTGCCGCAAATAATGTTAGAGGTAATTTCCTTAGTGGGTGACCTTATAGGTTAGCATGTGGGAGAGCCTGAAGCTTAGCGACAATAGACACGTTTCCCACTAGTAATTACCAGATGGAGGGCCGTTCAAGTGGATTTCTTCCAGTTGTATGTGGTAAATTCCCACTTCCTACTTTTGTCACTAACACAGCATTAGTTACATTCATTAATGCAACTAACGCAGCATTTGTTACACTCATTAGTGCAATTTGAAATGTAGGTGGGGTCAGTGTGCTGGTGGGGGCTCATTAATATATTTGGGGACAGTTTCAACAATTTACCACTTCAGATCGGTTTCTAAATAGCAAAAGGGGTTGGATTTTATTTGAATGATAGCTTAACTCACAAATCCATTAATTCATGTGAGGCCAGAGACTTTTATGGGAGGAGTAACCATTTTTTTTACCACTGTGGTCTAAAAATGACAGCTATGTTCTAAGTCCCACTATGGACTTGGGCTTATGACATGAACACTGGTTCTAAACCAAAGATCTGTTTTAAGCAATAGATTTCGTGAGATGGTGATGGCAATACATTTGAATACTAACATCACCAATCTGAGTTTAATAGGATGTGTATCTCCTGTAATGCTTGTGTGGTGCAAATGTTAGTCTGTGTAATGTAGTAACTCGTTCTTTCCACCATAGGGAAATGTGAGTAATATAGCTTAATTGCATAAGTCAAATGAATTCAATAATTTAATATATGATGATAGTAAATGTAGCACAAACACATTTTTACAACAAGGAGATCTATTTATTCCTACTTTAAACATGAAGAGTTTAAAAATACCAAGCACACTAGAGTAGAGCATCAATAGGATCTGGACGCTTTATCTGGACACGATTCGTCAGGACCTCCAACAGCCGAAGCTAAGTAGTAACATTAACATGATGCCTTCTAATTGCAGCCGCTGTACTCGCCTTACGGCGAGGATAGTTGTGCTGCAAGCCCAGCTTCAGACGCAATCGTTAGGCAAGGGTAATTTCAGTGTAGGAAAGGATGAAACAGCGTCTGTGCCACCAGTAAGTACAGATAGTAGTATAAATCCCCTGGCACAGTCCCCGCAGCCGGACAACTTTCTCACGGTTTCTGGAAGGAAATGCTGTAGGAACGCTCAACCGGTGTCGCTCATTAAGCAGCGGGTCGGAGTCAGAGGCCAATTCTTCTCTGGTCTCTACTCATCCCGTTACGGGGTCTGAGACGCCGAAGCTTCCCACCATTAGCTCTGACAAATTGAAAACTCTAGTCATTGGTGACTCCATTACCCGCAGTATTAGACTTAAAGCGAATCATCCAGCGATCATACACTGTTTACCCGGGGGCAGGGCTACCGACGTTAAGGCTAATCTGAAGATGGTGCTGGCTAAAGCTAAAACTGGCGAGTGTAGAGAGTATAGAGATATTGTTATCCACGTCGGCACCAACGATGTTAGGATGAAACAGTCAGAGATCACCAAGCGCAAAACAGCTTCTGCGTGTAAATCAGCTAGAAAGATGTGTCGGCATCGAGTAATTGTCTCTGGCCCACTCCCAGTTAGGGAGAGTGATGAGCTCTACAGCAGTCTCACAACTCAATCGCTGGTTGAAATCTGTTTTCTGCCCCTCCCAAAAGTTAGAATTTGTAGATAATTGGCCCTCTTTCTGGGACTCACCCACAAACAGGACCAAGCCTGACCTGCTGAGGAGTGACGGACTCCATCCTAGCTGGAGGGGTGCTCTCATCTTATCTACCAACATAGACAGGGCACTAACTCCTCTAGCTCCACAATGAAATAGGGTGCAGGCCAGGCAGCAGGCTGTTAGCCAGCCTGCCAGCATAGTGGAGTCTGCCACTAGCACAGTCAGTGTAGTCAGCTCAGTTATCACCATTGAGACCGTGTCTGTGCCTCAACCTAGGTTGGGCAAAACTAAACATGGCGGTGTTCGCCTTAGCAATCTCACTAGGATAAAGACCACCTCCATTCCTGTCATTACTGAAAGAGATCATGATACCTCACATCTCAAAATAGGGCTACTTAATGTTAGATCCCTTACTTCAAAGGCAATTATAGTCAATGAACTAATCACTGATCATAATCTTGATGTGATTGGCCTGACTGAAACATGGCTTAAGCCTGATGAATTTACTGTTTTAAATGAGGCCTCACCTCCTGGCTACACTAGTGACCATATCCCCCGTGCATCCCGCAAAGGATGTGTTGCTAACATGTGTTGCTAACATTTACGATAGCAAATTTAAATTTACAAAAAAAAAGACGTTTTCGTCTTTTGAGCTTCTAGTCATGAAATCTATGCAGCCTACTCAATCACTTTTTATAGCTACTGTTTACAGGCCTCCTGGGCCATATACAGTGTTTCTCACTGAGTTCCCTGAATTCCTATCGGACCTTGTAGTCATACCAGATAATATTCTAATCTTTGGTGACTTTAATATTCACATGGAAAAGTCCACAGACCCACTCCAAAAGGCTTTCGGAGCCATCATCGACTCAGTGGGTTTTGTCCAACATGTCTCTGGACCCACTCACTGTCACAGTCATACGCTGGACCTAATTTTGTCCCATGGAATAAATGTGGTGGATCTTAATGTTTTTCCTCATAATCCTGGACTAATCGGACCACCATTTTATTACGTTTGCAATTGCAACAAATAATCTGCTCAGACCCCAACCAAGGAACATCAAAAGTTGTGTTATAAATTCACAGACAACACAAAGATTCCTTGATGCCCTTCGACTCCCTCTGCCTACCCAAGGATGCCAGAGGACAAAAATCAGTTAACCACCTAACTGAGGATCTCAATTTAACCTTGCGCAATACCCTAGATGCAGTTGCACCCCTAAAAACTAAAAAAAAATCTCATAAGAAACTAGCTCCCTGGTACACAGAAAATACCCGAGCTCTGAAGCAAGCTTCCAGAAAATTGGAACGGAAATGGCGCCACACCAAACTGGAAGTCTTCCGACTAGCTTGGAAGGACGGTACCGTGCAGTCCTGAAGAGCCCTTACTGCTGCTCGATCATCCTATTTTTCTAACTTAATTGAGGAAAATAAGAACAATCCGAAATTCCTTTTTGATACTGTCGCAAAGCTAACTAAAAAGCAGCATTCCCCAAGAGAGGATGACTTTCACTTTAGCAGTGATAAATTCATGAACTTCTTTGAGGAAAAGATTATGATTATTAGAAAGCAAATTACGGACTCCTCTTTAAACCTGCGTATTCCTCCAAACCTCAGTTGTCCTGAGTCTGCACAACTCTGCCAGGACCTAGGATCAAGAGAGACGCTCAAGTGTTTTAGTACTATATCTCTTGACACAATGATGAAAATAATCATGGCCTCTAAACCTGCAAGCTGCATACTGGACCCTATTCCAACTAAACTACTGAAAGAGCTGCTTCCTGTGCTTGGCCCTCCTATGTTGAACATAATAAACATCTCTCTATCCACTGGATGTGTACCAAACTCACTAAAAGTGGCAGTAATAAAGCCTCTCTTGAAAAAGCCAAACCTTGACCAAGAAAATATAAAAAACTATTTGCCTATATCGAATCTTCCATTCCTCTCAAAAATTTTAGAGAAGGCTGTTGCGCAGCAACTCACTGCCTTCCTGAAGACAAACAATGTATACGAAATGCTTCAGTCTGGTTTTAGACCCCATCATAGCACTGAGACGGCACTTGTGAAGGTGGTAAATGACATTTTAATGGCATCGGACCAAGGCTCTGCATCTGTCCTCGTGCTCCTAGACCTTAGTGCTGCTTTTGATACCATCGATCACCACATTCTTTTGGAGAGATTGGAAACCCAAATTGGTCTACAAGGACATGTTCTGGACTGGCTTAGATCTTATCTGTCGGAAAGATATCGGTTTGTCTCTGTGAATGGTTTGTCCTCTGACAAATCAACTGTAAATTTCAGTGTTCCTCAAGGTTCCGTTTTAGGACCACTATTGTTTTCACTATATATTTTACCTCTTGGGGATGTTATTCGAAAACATAATGTTAACTTTCACTGCTATGCGGATGACACACAGCTGTACATTTCAATGAAACATGGTGAAGCCCCAAAATTGCCCTCGCTAGAAGCATGTGTTTCAGACATAAGGAAGTGGATGGCTGCAAACTTTCTACTATTAAACTCGGACAAAACAGAGATGCTTGTTCTAGGTCCCAAGAAACAAAGAGATCTTCTGTTGAATCTGACAATTAATCTTAATAGTTGTACAGTCGTCTCAAATAAAACTGTGAAGGACCTCGGCGTTACTCTGGACCCTGATCTCTCTTTTGAAGAACATATCAAGACCATTTTGAGGACAGCTTTTTTCCATCTACGTAACATTGCAAAAATCAGAAACTTTCTGTCCAAAAATGATGCAGAAAAATTAATCCATGCTTTTTTTCACTTCTAGGTTAGACTACTGCAATGCTCTATTTTCCGGCTACCCGGATAAAGCACTAAATAAACTTCAGTTAGTGCTAAATACAGCTGCTAGAATCCTGACTAGAACCAAAAAATTTGATCATATTACTCCAGTGATAGCCTCTCTACACTGGCTTCCTGTCAAAGCAAGGGCTGATTTCAAGGTTTTACTGCTAACCTACAAAGCATTACATGGGCTTGCTCCTACCTATCTCTCTGATTTGGTCCTGCCGTACATAGCTACACGTACGCTACGGTCACAAGACGCAGGCCTCCTAATTGTCCCTAGAATTTCTAAGCAAACAGCTGGAGGCAGGGCTTTCTCCTATAGAGCACCATTTTTATGGAACGGTCTGCCTACCCATGTCAGAGACGCAAACTCGGTCTCAACCTTTAAGTCTTTACTGAAGACTCATCTCTTCAGTGGGTCATATGATTGAGTGTAGTCTGGCCCAGGAGTGGGAAGGTGAACGGAAAGGCTCTGGAGCAACGAACCGCCCTTGCTGTCTCTGCCTGGCCGGTTCCCCTCTTTCCACTGGGATTCTCTGCCTCTAACCCTATTACAGGGGCTGAGTCACTGGCTTGCTGGGGCTCTCTCATGCCGTCCCTGGAGGGGGTGCGTCACCTGAGTGGGTTGATTAACTGTTGTGGTCATCCTGTCTGGGTTGTGCCGTGGCGGAGATCTTTGTGGGCTATACTCAGCCTTGTCTCAGGATGGTAAGTTGGTGGTTGAAGATATCCCTCTAGTGGTGTGGGGGCTGTGCTTTGGCAAAGTGGGTGGGGTTATATCCTTCCTGTTTGGCCCTGTCCGGGGGTGTCCTCGGATGGGGCCACAGTGTCTCCTGACCCCTCCTGTCTCAGCCTCCAGTATTTATGCTGCAGTAGTTTGTGTCAGGGGGCTAGGGTCAGTTTGTTATATCTGGAGTACTTCTCCTGTCCTATTCGGTGTCCTGTGTGAATCTAAGTGTGCATTCTCTAATTCTCTCCTTCTCTCTTTCTTTCTCTCTCTCGGAGGACCTGAGCCCTAGGACCATGCCCCAGGACTACCTGACATGATGACTCCTTGCTGTCCCCAGTCCACCTGGCCATGCTGCTGCTCCAGTTTCAACTGTTCTGCCTTATTATTCGACCATGCTGGTCATTTATGAACATTTGAACATCTTGGCCATTTTCTGTTATAATCTCCACCCGGCACAGCCAGAAGAGGACTGGCCACCCCACATAGCCTGGTTCCTCTCTAGGTTTCTTCCTAGGTTTTGGCCTTTCTAGGGAGTTTTTCCTAGCCACCGTGCTTCTACACCTGCATTGCTTGCTGTTTGGGGTTTTAGGCTGGGTTTCTGTACAGCACTTTGAGATATCAGCTGATGTACGAAGGGCTATATAAATACATTTGATTTGATTTGATCTGTACAACAGGCTGAACATTTGACTACCCTACAATTAAGAGCTGCACTGGGATCCGCCCCATTTTTCAATTCCCCCCTAAAATGACACACCCAAATCTAACTGCCTGTAGCTCAGGCCCTGAAGCAAGGATATGCATATTCGTGGTACCAATTGAAAGGAAACACTTTGAAGTTTGTAGAAATGTAGGAGAATATAACACAATAGATCTGGTAAAAGATAATGCAAAGAAAGAACCAACCGTTCTTTTGTATTTTTTTTGTACCATAATCTTTGAAATGCAAGAGAAAGGCCATAATGTATTATTCCATCCCAGGTGCAATTTAGATTTTGGCACTAGATGGCAGCAGTGTATGTGCAAAGTTTTAGACTGAGCCAAAGAACCATTGCATTTCTGTTCAAAATTCAAGACTGCCCAAATGTGCCCAATTTGTTTATTAATAACTTTTCATGTTCAAAATTGTGCACTCTCCTCAAACAACAGCTTGGTATTCTTTCAATGTTTTAGCTTCTGTAAATTGGACAGTGCAGTTTGATTAACCAGAATTTAAGGTTGCTGCCAATGTCAGATATGTCTAAGTCCTGGGAAATATTCTTGTTACTTACAACCTCATGCTAATCGCATTAGCCTACGTTAGCTCAACAGTCCCGTGGAATGGACACCAATCCCGAAGAAGTTTTAAAGCAGTATCCAAATCCATAGGATGTAGTGAGTACAATATAATAAAAATATCTAGGAAAACCAAAGTTCCAAAGGCTGGGTCTAATATAATGTATAAGAGGTCATACAATAAGTTTTGTAGTGATTCATATGTTGATGATGTAAAGAATATTTGCTGGTCTGTTGTGTGTAATGAGGAGCATCTATATGCTGCACTTGATGCATTCATGAAACTACTTATTCCAGTTACTAATAAGCATGCACCCATTAAGAAAATGACTAAAAACTCTTACATCCCCTTGGATTGATCAGGAATTGAACAATTGTATGGTTGAGAGGGATGAGGCAAAAGGTATGGCAATTAAGTCTGGCAGCCCAACTGATTGGCAAACGTAATGCACATTTTAAAAATCATGTGACTAAACGAACAAAAAAGAAAAAGGAACTATACTATGAAACAAATATAAATCACATAAAGAATGATAGTAAAATGCTTTGGGGCCTTAAATTACATTTAACATCCAACTTGGCTCCTTCATTCATTGAATCAGATGACTCATTCATCACAAAGCCCACTGATATTGCAAACTACTTTAATGACTTTTTCTTTGGCAAGATAAACAAACTTAGGGATGACATGCCAGCAACAAACGCTGACACTACACATCCAAGTATATCGGATCAAATTATGAAAGACAAGAATTGTACTTTTGAATTCCATAAAGTCAGTGTGGAAGAGGTGAAAAAATTATTGTTGTCTATCAACAATGACAAGCCACCGGGGTCTGACAATCTGGATGGAAAATGACTGAGGATAATACTAGACGATATTGCCACTCCTCTTTGCCATATCTTCAATTTAAGCCTACTAGAAAGTATGTGCCCTCAGGCCTGGAGGGAAGCTAAAGTTATTCCGCTACCCAAGAATTGGGGGTAGATGGGTAGATGTTTAGGCCACTTTCTTTTTACATTTTTACTAATGACATGCCACTGACTTTGAGTAAAGCCAGTGTCTATGTATGCGGATGACTTAACACTATACACGTCAGCTACTACAGCGACTGAAATGACTGCAACACCCAACAAAGAGCTGCAGTTAGTATCAGGGGAGGCAAGGAATAAGTTAACCCTAAGTATTTCTAAAACTAAAAGCATTGTATTTGGAACAAAACACTCACTAAACCCTAAACCTCAACTTGTAATAAATACTGTGGAAATTGAACAAATCAAATTTATTTTTCACATACATATGGTTAGCAGATGTTAATGGGAGTGTAGCAAAATGCTTGTGCTTCTAGTTCTGATCATGCAGTATATCTAACAAGTAATCTAACCTAACAATTTCACAACAACTACCTTATACACACACACAAGTGTAAAGGAATGAATAAGAATTTGTACATAAAAATATATGAATGAGCGATGGCCGAACGGCATAGGCAAGATGCAGTAGATGGTATAAAGTACAGTATATACATATGAGATGAGTAATGTAGGGTATGTAAACATGAAATAAAGGGGCATTATTTAAAGTGGCTAGTGATACATTTATTACATCCATTTTTTCATTATTAAAGTGGCTAGAGATGAGTCAGTATGTTGGCAGCAGCCACTCAATGTTAGTGATGGCTGTTTAACAGTCTGATGCCCTTGAGATATTAGTCTGATGGCCTTCCTGTGACATTGGGTGGTGTAGGTGTCCGATTTCAAAGTGTCCGATTTCAAATAGGCTTTTCAGCGAAAGCACTACAAACGATTGTTAGGTCTCCACCAAACCACAATAAGCACAGCCATTTTCCAGCAAAATATAGCATTCACAAAAACCAGAAATAAAGATAAAATAAATCACTAACCTTGAATTATCTTCATCAGATGACACTCATAGGACTTCATGTTACACAATACATGCATGTTTTGTTTGATAAAGTTCAAATCAGAGTTTACATTGCCGCGTTAGATTCACTATTTCCAAAAACATCAAGTGATTTTGCATAGCCACATCATTCAACAGAAATACTCATCATAAATGTAGATGATAATACAAGTTATACACATGGAATTATAGATATACCTCTCCTTAATGCAACCGCTGTGTCAGATTTTTTTTAAACTTCACGGAAAAGAAATGCATGCAATAATCTGAGACAGCGCTCAAAAGTAAAAACACCACAGCCGCAAAGATGGCGTCAACATAAGCAAGAAATTACATGATAAATATTCCCTTACCTTTGATGATCTACATCAGAAAGCACTCCAGGAATCCCAGGTCCACAGTAAATGTTTGTTTTGTTGGAAAATGTCCGTTATTTATGTCCAAATACCTTCTTTTGATAGCGCGTTTGGTGTACATATCCAAACGCTAATTCTGGTCAGCATTATATCGGACAAAATCTTCAAAAAGTGATATTTTCCCTGTTGGAGAGTCAACTGGATTAAGCAAAAGTAGGTCAAGAAGGTGAGGTCTGGTGTAGCCAGACCTCACCTAACATGAGAGTTCCAGATGGAATAGCATCAAAGACTATGGCAAACTCTCTAGGTGTTACAGGGATATTGAAACGAGATTATTGAACCAGTTCTTTAAAAAATAAAGACTTGTTTCTATACAAATGGCCTTATTGTTCCAAATGAAATACCTATGCAGGGATTTTTTTTAATATATTAACAACCAAGCTAAGAATATGTATGAAATGCAGATAATTTTGCATGAATCTTATCAATGTTATAGTTACAAAGTAACATAAAATTGAGGATATAATGAGCGATGCAATTCCAAATTGAAGTAGGATTCTTTAAAAAATGTTTAGCCCAATTTATCTTAAAAGTATTATTCAAAGTAGGAAAATCTAAAAAATTGAGTCCACCATATTCATAACGACAGATTTCCTAATATAATGTGTACGATTTTTGCAGATGAAGTTGAAAAGCACCTGGTCAACTCTTTACCAATTTTGTTGTCAAGATATTGGGACTGGGCTGCGTATGAGGTCTGGAGATACCTTCAGCTTCAGAACGCAACACTCAACCTTTCAAGGATAATCCCTCTGCAACCAATGGTTCAACTTCTTTTTGTTTTTTTCAATAATAGGTAAAACATGTAATGAGCATCTTTCCTGTTGATCCTTAGATATGGTAATCCCAAGGTATGTTACTTTTTCCTTGACTGGAATATTGCATTTAGAGGGTATCACACACTCTTTAACTGCAAACAATTCACACTTATTAAGGTTTAGGCAAAGACCAGATGCTTTGGAAAATACACTGCTCAAAAAAATTAAGGGAACACCTAAACAACACAATGTAACCCCAAGTCAATCACACTTCTGTGAAATCAAACTGTCCACTTAGGAAGCAACACTGATTGACAATAAATTTCACATGCGGTTGTGCAAATGGAATAGACAACAGGTGGAAATTATAGGCAATTAGCAAGACATCCCCAATAAAGGAGTGGTTCTGCAGGTGGTGACCACAGACCACTTCTCAGTTCCTATGCTTCCTGGCTGATGTTTTGGTCACTTTCGAATGCTGGTGGTGCTTTCACTCTAGTGGTAGCATGAGCCGGAGTCTACACCCCACACAAGTGGCTCAGGTAGTGCAGCTCATCCAGGATGGCACATCAATGCGAACTGTGGCAAGAAGGTTTGCTGTGTCTGTCAGCGTAGTGTCCAGAGCATGGAGGCGCTACCAGGAGACAGGCCAGTACATCAGGAGATGTGGAGGAGGCCGTAGGAGGGCAACAACCAGGCAGCAGGACTGCTACCTCTGCCTTTGTGCAAGGAGGAACAGGAGGAGCACTGCCAGAGCCCTGCAAAATGACCTCCAGCAGGCCACAAATGTGCATGTGTCTGCTCAAACGGTCAGAAACAGACTCCATGAGGGTGGTATGAGGGCCCGATGTCCACAGGTGGGGGTTGTGCTTACAGCCCAACACCGTGCAGGACGTTTGGCATTTGTCAGAGAACACCAAGATTGGCAAATTCGCCACTGGCGCCCTGTGCTCTTCACAGATGAAAGCAGGTTCACACTGAGCACATGTGACAGACTGGAGACGCCGTGAAGAATGTTCTGCTGCCTGCAACATCCTCCAGCATGACCGGTTTGGTGGTGGGTCAGTCATGGTGTGGGGTGGCATTTCTTTGGGTGCACCAGAGGTAGCCTGACTGCCATTAGGTACCCTTGTGAGACCATATGCTGGTGCGGTTGGCCCTGGGTTCCTCCTAATGCAAGACAATGCTAGACCTCATGTGGCTGGAGTGTGTCAGCAGTTCCTGTAAGAGGAAGGCATTGATGCTATGGACTGGCCCGCCCGTTCCCCAGACCTGAATCCAATTGAGCACATCTGGGACATCATGTCTCGCTCCATCCACCAACGCCACGTTGCACCACAGACTGTCCAGGAGTTGGCGGATGCTTTAGTCCAGGTCTGGGAGGAGATCCCTCAGGAGACCATCCGCCACCTCATCAGGAGCATACCCAGGCATTGTAGGGAGGTCATACAGGCACGTGGAGGCCACACACACTACTGAGGCTCATTTGGACTTGTTTTAAGGACATTACATCAAAGTTGGTTCAGCCTGTAGTGTGGTTTTCCACTTTTATTTTGTGTGACTCCAAATCTAGACCTCCATGGGTTGATAAATTTGATTTCCATTGATAATTTTTGTGATTTTGCTGTCACCACAATCAACTATGTAAATAAAAATGTTTAATAAGAATATTTCATTAATTCAGATCTAGGATGTGTTATTTTAGTGTTCCCTTAATTCTTTTGAGCAGTGTATATTTATCAAAACGACTGCTCTAGGAATCTGGTCAGCATCTTTCAAAAAGAGGGTTGTGTCATCTGCAAGTTGACTTATGATAATATCTCTGTCTGCAATAGAGATCCCTTTTAAATCACTGGAATTAACAAAACTTGTAAGAAGTTGGGTTGCAAGCAGGAAGAGGTAGGCCGAAATTGGGCAACCTTGCCTAATTCCTCTTTTCAAATCCAGGAGAGGTGCCATGCTTTAATTTAATTGAACTGTTCCCATTCATATAAAGAGTTAAGAGTACTACAAAATAATTCCCCAAAACCAAATTTCTCAAGGGAGAGAAATAGAAACTAATGTTCCACTGTATCGAAGGCTTTATAAAAGTCTAAGAAGACAATAAAACTATCTTTGAAGATTAAATCAGAATAGTCAATAAGGTCTAACACCAGTCGGATGTTATTAGATATATGTCTATTCCTCATAAAGCCAGATTGGGTCTCTATAATTGAGTCCAATACTGCCTTCATTCTTTTTTGCAAATATAGAGGCTAATATTTTGTAGTCATTGTTGAGCAGACAGATTATCGAGTAGAAGCAAGTCTTTCTTGGGCTTAAATGTAATCAGACCTTGTGTCAAACTGGGAGGGAGAGCATTACTTACAATGCTTTAAGAAAAGACCTCCAACCGAAAAGGGGCCAACTGTTGAGAAAAAGTTTTGCAGCTTCATATTTAAAAAGCTCCCAGTTATTACTGTATGAATTGTCATTTATAGCTTTGTTCCAAAAGTGTTGTCCATATATCTTAAATTGTTTATCTCCGTCTTGACCAACTCATGTTTTAATATAGAGCTATTAAGCTTCCAGTAGGATGTTCCCCCAAGGCCATTACCAGAGATTTAAAAAAGTTGAATGTCAACATAAATAGCTCTGATCAGTAAGGAGAGTGGCCAGGATGTTAACAGAAATACCCTGTTAAATTATTCTTTAGAGTAATAACTCCAGTAGAGTGTTCAGAAACATGAGAGAGCCATACATCATTACCCCACTGAGATCTCCAGAAGTTGACGTAAGTAGCAACTGAATGAGACTCTTGAAAAAAACATACATCTGTTTTCAGCTGTTTGAAAAATAATACTTTGGGCTTTACATTATTTCTTAACCCCCTTGCATTGAGAGACACAATAGACAATGACAAAGTGGAATATAGAACAAAGTACTATGAGCTAAACAACAATCGCAAAGAATATAAGTAAACCAGCGTTGCATACCATATAGATATAAATGATTTAGAGAGAATAATTTCGCATAACAAAGCTAACTGCCAGATCAAGAAACAATAAAGAGCTTGCTTACTGCCTATACTGCAGGTAAACATTTCAGAAGTGAGAAAAAAAAAAAAGCAAATATCCATTACTCCAGTAGTCCTGCACAGTTAGAACGAAGGTTAAATCACCTTAGAGCCGGGAGTGGGATCTGCTCACATCAGAGGGGCTATCTAAGTAGCCTATGTTGACCACCGACCACAGTCTATGACAGTCCTCAAGGAGGAAGGTTGATTTCGGATCCATTGATGAAAGCGCGGCATCCGATGAAGTAAGCTGTTTTCCCTTCTTTTCGTGCTTTTTCCACAGCTGGCCACAGTTTCTCTCTCCATTCTCTGGCTGCTTTCGAGAGGTCTTCAGCAAAACGTAGATTGTTATCATGTAGGAAAGTACATTTCTTGGCTGCTTTCCAATCGGCATCCATGTAGATCCGTGATGTGAACTGGAGAATGACACCTCTAGGCTTGGAGTCACCCTGCGTTCTCGTGCCATGGCGATGTACAGTGTCGACAACATCTGCTAGCTTAGCCTTCTCCACAGGTAGGATAGCTTGGCAGACTTTGATGGTCTCTTGCCGCACGTTCTCCCCATCTGCTTCGGGAACTCCATATAGTCTCAGATTCCACCGCCTGGAGTAGCTGTCAAGTTCCGCAATTCTTCTTTGGCACAAGTCCATCTTTCCCTCCTCCTTTTCGACATGCTTTTCGATGTTGGCTACCTTCTTAACATCCTTGATTTCCATGCATGCAAAGTCAGTTTTTTTTAAGCCCTCGATTTTCATTGCGTTCTCAGCTCAGGGATTCAATCCAGCAATCCTTTGGTTACTGGCCCAACGGTCTAACCACTAGGCTACCTGCCTCCCCAAATTATGATATAATTTTAAAAGTTTATATATATTTTTTTAAATTAGAGCTTTTTTATCAATTAGTATAGTTGAGTTTTACCATAATATTTCAAATAACCGAAAGTGAGCAGTTGTAATCTGAAAAGGGAAAAATACATTCTTACTAATTTGCTGGAGAACCAGTTCGGATTTAAGAATACCTTTTGTATGACTGACACCTTTAGTGAGAGGTCTAATGCTTTAATATTTAATAATTTTCATATTCAGTATTTAAATATGACCATGTGGACCTTGATATTAGATGGATGCGAGAAAAGACCCAGTTCACCAGCAACCCTCAATCCCCTTCGGGTGCGGCCGTGCCTAACGAGGAAGGGGGGGATGGAGCGGGTCGGCTAGACCGCAGGCGACATGGAGATGCGGAGGACCGAGCTCGGGCGAGAGCCGTCCCTACCCTCCTGGCCCAGAAATCAATACCGCAGGAAGGGAGAAGAGGGCGTGGGCCCTCTACCCTACCCAGTCCTCAGAGAGTCAAAGATACTCCTGTCATTTACCCGTGCTTCATAGCAAAATTCCTCTTAAGAGAATCACCATTACAGTTACACCAACTGGTAGGCTAATCACACAATGGTAAGAGAACTGGTGAAGAAAGTTACCCCTCTACATGCACATTTCATCTATTTACATATGACAATAGCAACAGGAAAATTATTCAAGTGATATAAGTATTTGATCTGACTTAGTCTGATCTCCACAAAAGCCAACCTAACTAAGAAATACATTTCGCTGGTTGCCATGGTGAATAATCCAATAATAATTGGTATTAGATATATGTCATGAACGTCGTAGTGAGGAGACCAAGGCGCAGCATGATATGAATACATGTTCTATATTTAATGAGGAACAAACACTGAAACAAACGACCGTGCTATATAATCTAAATGTGCAGATCCAGGCAACTAGACATAGATAACCCACAAAATACCCAAAGAAGATGGCTGCCTAAATTTGGTTCCCAATCAGAGACAACGATAAACAGCTGCCTCTAATTGCGAACCAATCTAGGCAACCATAGACATACATAAACACCTAGATGGTAAACAACCCCATAAACCTACAAAACCCCTAGACAGTACAAAACACATACATCACCCATGTCACACCCTGACCTAACCAAAATATATTTAGAAAACAAAGAATACTCAGGTCACGGCGTGACAATATAAAATGACTTTCTAAATGAATATACTGGCAGATACATAACATTCCCTTGTACAGTAGCAGATCTAATTACATTTAGAGGATTCAAAATTAATATTATTTATAAAATTATAATGCAGGGGTAATAAAAATGTAACGTTTTAAAATATATATGTAGTCTTGCTTGTCTCAGAGCAGCGCGAAAAGGTGCTGAAATAGTTAGCCACACACGGGTAGGCTATTGCTTGTTGGGGGGATTTTCACACCTACAGTAGCCAGGGTATTAAACTAATCGTTGGCTAACAGGTCGGCTCTCGGAACTCATTAACACGTTACTGTGTGTGTTTCGATTTCCTCTCTCTCAAGCACTTGCTGTCTTGACCTCTGAATGCTTGACTATGAAAAGCCAATTGCCATTTACTCCTAACTTGCTGACCGGTTGCACCCTCTTTAACCACTGTTTATATTATTGGACCATGCTGGTCATCTATGAAATTAGCTTTTATGGCCATGTACTCTTATAATCTCCAACCAATGTGCACCTTCCTCTGATGAACAGCAACATGTCGGTGGACTCGGTAAGATGGACGGCAAAGGCAATCAACATCACTCTAATTACAGTCAGAAGACAGTTGAGGGTACTTATGGAAAGGCTCTGTAAGACACAAACACATATATATATACACACACACACACACACATACATATATATATATATATATATATATAGTGGGGAGAACAAGTATTTGATACACTGCCGATTTTGCAGGTTTTCCTACTTACAAAGCATGTAGAGGTCTGTAATTATTATCATAGGTACACTTCAACTGTGAGAGATGGAATCTAAAACAAAAATCCAGAAAATCCCATTGTATTTAAGTAATTAATTTGCATTTTATTGCATGACATAAGTATTTGATCACCTACCAACCAGTAAGAAGTCCAGCACTCACAGACCTGTTCGTTTTTCTTTAAGAAGCCCTCCTGTTCTTCATTAATTACCTGTATTAACTGCACCTGTTTTAAGTCGTTACCTGTATAAAAGACACCTGTCCACACACTCAAACAGACTCCATCCTCTCCACAATGGCCAAGACCAGAGAGCTGTGTAAGGACATCAGGGATAAAATTGTAGACCTGAACAAGGCTGGGATGGGCTACAGAACAATAGGCAAGCAGCTTGGTGAGAAGGCAACAACTGTTGGTGCAATTATTAGAAAATGGAAGAAGTTCAAGATGACGGTCAATCACCCTCGGTCTGGGGCTCCATGTAAGATCTCACCTCGTGGGGCATCAATGATCATGGGGAAGGTGAGGGATCAGCCCAGAACTACACGGCAGGACCTGGTGAATGACCTGAAGAGAGCTGGGATCACAGTGTCAAAGAAAACCATTAGTAACACACTACTACAACTGAATTCTACCGTCAAACTCAGGGTTTATTAATAAACACACGGTAATGGGGGGGGGGGGGGGGGGGGGGGGAGCAGGGAAAGGGGCTGAGCTGGACCCAAGGAAAGAAACAATACGTATTCAAAAACACCCCTAAGTTAGACTAGCCTACTTTAACAACAGCTAACTAACTAAACAAAAATACAGTGGGTGGTCCGCCCAGCTCTAACTAGTGTATTTAACAAAGTTTACCTACGGGTAGTGTATGCCCATGGGCGACTTGTCTTAGTTCCCCCTTTTCCCACCAGCAAACAAACACAAACACCATAACCAAAAACAATACTCACTGGTGAGGACAAAGTGATATGGAGGTGCTCAAACAAAAGATAGCTCAATACATAGAGAGTGAAGCAGAGAGATCTACAGACATGGCATTTACAGAGAGGTTGAGCTCCACAGCAAACAACTGACAGGGTTTTTAAACAAAGGGAAAGGAACGGTGATTGGGTAGGAAACAGGAGGTGTGTCTTCTGATTGATGATTGGTGACTGATTGGGGAGTGATGATTTTCACCTGTGAGGGGAGAAGGAGAGAAAATAAACACACACACAGGATACACACACAGGATACTTGTATCCGTAACAGCCGTCATGGATTAAAATCCTGCAGCGCACGCAAGGTCCCCCTGCTCAAGTGAGCACATGTCCAGGCCCGTCTGAAGTTTGCCAATGACCATCTGGATAATCCAGAGGAGGAATGGTAGAAGGTTATGTGGTCTGATGAGACAAAAATAGAGTTTTTAGGTCTAAAATCCACTCGCCGTGTTTGGAGGAAGAAGAAGGATGAGTACAACCCCAAGAATACCATCCCAACCATGAAGCATGGAGGTGGAAACAACAAACTTTGGGGATGCATTTCTGCAAAGGGGACAGGACGACTGCACCGTATTGAGGGGAGGATGGATGGGGCCATGTATCCTGAGATCTTGGCCAACAACCTCCTTCCCTCAGTAAGAGCATTGAAGATGGGTCATGGCTGGGTTTACTAGCATGACAACGACCCAAAACACACAGCCAGGGAAACTAAGGAGTGGCTCCATAAGAAGCATCTCAAGGTCCTGGAGTGGCCTAGCCAGTCCCCAGACCTGAACCCAATAGAACATCTTTGGAGGGAGCTGAAAGTCCGTATTTCCCAGCGACAGCCCCGAAAACTGAAGGATCTGGAGAAGGTCTGTATGGAGGAGTGGGCCAAAATCCCTGCTGCAGTGTGTGCAAACCGTGTCTATTGTCCTACTAATAGCCCTTGTGAAAAACAAGGGTTTGAAAACATGTTTTCAAAAGGCCTCCATGCAGGGCAGACAGAGAGTTTCCCCCTTCCACTTGCCTCTTCCATTTATTCCAATAGTAATTCTTTATGGTTTTCATTGTAAATGAGGGCATAAACTGGATTGAGATGCCAGCAGAGTAAGTAGACCTTTAATGTAGTAAAATAAAGGTTAAATTAAAATATGGGAAAAAAACTATTTTAACAGCACATTAGTCAACACTAGTGAGACTCATGTCGACTACGGTAGGCCTACAGTATGTAAAAAATGCTTTTCATCTCTACATGTAGGTCTCCTGATTTAAACATGATCGAACTTGTTGCAACTAAATTGTAGTTGAAATAAACATTTGCATGTTTGCCTGGCATGGATTGTGACTCCACCTCGTTCCACGTCCTCATCAACTCCGCCAATGCCGCCTGACTCTCCACCAATGACGTGTCTCTCCGCCAATAACTACATTTTGAAGATTGGAGGATTCTAAATGAATATCTAAGGGGCATTTTTAGTTTGGGCAAATCTGGTATGTGAGAATATCTAAGAGTCAAAGGGTTTTTATATAATTATAATGCAGGGTGAATAAACGCTTTGTAAATAAGGATGCATTATGAAAGGAAAATGACATGCACAAGACACGGTGGTATATATTTTTATTTATCACACATTTCTTTAACCGATTTTGGACTTTAACTTCTTATGGCTGCAGGGGCAGTATTGAGTAGCTAGGATGAGAGGTGCCCATAGTAAACGGCCTGCTCCTCGGTCATAGTTGCTAATATTTGCATATTATTATTTCTTTACCATAAGCTGCCTCCAACACGATTTTAGAGAATGTGGCAGTACATCCACTGACCTCACAACTCCAGACCACGTGAATTGGGTCGTGTGGGCGAGCGGCTTGCTGATGTCAACATTGTGAACAGTGTGCCCCATGGTGGTGGTGGGGTTATGGTATTGGCAGGCATAAGCTATGGACAACAAACACAATTGCATTTTATCTATGGAAATTTGAATGCAGAGAGATACCGTTATGAGATCCTGAGGTCCATTGTCGTGCCATTCATCAGACACTGTCACCTCTTGTTTCAGCATGATAATGTTGCAAGGATCTGTACACAATTTCTGGAAGCTGATGTCCCACTCCTTCCACGGCCTGCATACTCACCAGACATGTCAACTGTTAAACATATTTGGGATGCACTGGATCGATGTGTATGACAATGTGTTCCAGTTCTCGTTAATATCCAGCAACTGCGCACAGCCATTGAAAGAGGAGTGAGACAACATTCCACAGGTCACAATCAACAGCCTGATCAACTATATGTGAAGGAGATGTGCTGCGCTGCATGAAGCAAATGGTGGTCACACCAGATACTGACTGGCTTTATGATCTACTCCCCTACCTTTTTTTAAAGATATCTGTGACCTAGTGTTATGATTTTTATGAATAATGACTAAATGATTTAACATAAAGGAATGTATGTGTGTCGAAAGAGAACAAAGAGGAGCATTAACCTATGTTTGAACCGACCCGGCTGTAACTCTGGGGAGATAAGATAAGACAGGGAGAGTACCTCCAGAGCTCTCGTATCTGGGGGAGACATGAACTGTCA
Organism: Oncorhynchus kisutch; assembly: GCF_002021735.2. Taxonomy (NCBI): domain Eukaryota; kingdom Metazoa; phylum Chordata; class Actinopteri; order Salmoniformes; family Salmonidae; genus Oncorhynchus; species Oncorhynchus kisutch. The sequence continues at coordinate 33,768,489 of NC_034199.2, read as the reverse complement.
GCTGAGTGGTAATAAACTGTGGTGAGACTCATGAGAAAATCCCTATGTTGGTGTGTATGTATGTGTGTAGGGTAAGAGAAAGTTAAAAAAGGAATGTCTTTGTATATGTACAGCAGCGCTCTCGTAAATAAACCTTGTTGTTGACTAAGGTAGACTGGCCTCTGACTGTTTCATTTTAATAAGAACCTTACAAATTCTTAGTAACAGACAGAGTATTTTAATTGAAGTTCAGTTTATGAACATTGAGAACAAAATTCTCATAACACCTAGAGATGCATATCTGTATTCCCAGTCATGTGGAACCCATATTTTAGGGCCTAATAAATTCATTTTCATTGATTGATTTCATTGTATGAACTGCATGCATGCATTGCATTGTAACATTGGCTGAAATAGTACTCACGCATAACTATTTCATGTTTCTAAATGATTTCTTTATTCAGATGAAAGGTACTGCTATGGGATCCCCCATGGCTCCAAACTATGCTCATTTGTATGTGGGTTACATGGAGAAACAGTCTATTTTCAATCCTCTCAAAAATGTTTTCTTGCCTCACATCATTATTTGGAAACGGTATATTGATGATATTTTTGTTCTATGGAGGGGTGATGCAAAACAGCTCCAGGCGTTCCATGCTTTTCTTAACTCCTGTTCTGAGCGTCTGAGATTTACTATGCAATCTGATACACGTCAAATCAGTTTTCTTGATCTTCTGATCTTGTGTGAAGATAATGTTCTATACACTGATCTTTACAGGAAGCCTACTGATCGTAACAGTTTGTTGAGGGCTGATAGTTGTCACCCACTTCCCTTGAAAAATAGTTTGCCCTACAGCCAATTCTGTCGAATCAAAAGAATTTGCAAAAAACAATCCGATTTCGACAGAAATATGGCTGAGAGGCAAAGAAAGTTCAAGGAGCGGGACTACAACAATGATCAGATTAATATTGCCATTGAGAAAATTCTAAACAAAACGAGACATGACCTTTTTCAAGGTCAGTCTCGCAAAAAGACGCATTCTTGCATTCTAACTACCCGCTATTCAAAGTGCTCTGAACAAAGAGAATTGTTCACAAACATTGGCACATCCTAAAATCCGATGATAGTCTCGGTAATGTGTTTTCGGACCTTCCCCTGGTCGTATTCTCGCAGGGCAGAAATCTCAGAGACCAATTGGTAAACTTTGATTTACCACCCCAAGATATTCCTGAACAACATCTATTTGCTCCCCTACCGGATGGAAATTACAAATGTAATGGCTGTGCTCAATGCAATGGCACTTATAAATGTACATCCTTCAAACACCCACAAACAGGGAAATCGATCCCAATAAAAGTTGTTATTACGTGCTCCACTAAGGCAGTTATTCTTCTTATAACTTGTCCTTGTGGTAAAAATTATGTAGGTAAAACAAAGTGCGAATTAAAAGTACGTATCTCAGAGCATCGTAGCACCATTAGGTGTAAAAACGTTACTTATCCAGTTGCGGCACACTTCTTGGAGGCAGGCCACTCGATTTCGTCTCTGCGTTATATTGGCATCGAACATGTCACCCTCCCTAGGAGAGGGGGTGACCTTGATAATTTATTGTTAAAACGAGAGGCTGCCTGGATCTTCGGTCTCTACGTAGACTTTGATCTTAAGCCATTCTTGTGATTATTATGACTTTGCCATTGTAATTGTTTGTAAACTTGTGTAGTCAAATTAATCTATGATCGTATGCTATCCATTTGTTGTTTGTATGCTGTTCTTTGTATGACATTTTTATATTTGATTATTAACCAATGATATTAGGCCACTCTTGGCCATGATTACAGACACCTGTGTCTTTTGACACTATATAAACAAGTCATCCCGCAGTGTTTGATTATACCCTGAAGAAGACAGCTTGGCTGTCGAAACGTTGGTATTACATTTTTGCATCTGAGCTCCTAGAGTGTGCGGCTCTCTTTTATTTTCAAATTGTATGAACTGTAACACAGTAAAATATTTTTAATTGTTCCATATTGTGTTCATATTTTTGTTCAGTATAGTATGAAATAGTATGATCCTGGTGGCAGTAACATCTATGCTCTTTCCAACCAAGATTGTGTACGTTCAATATCCCCAAATAATGAATCTCTATGTCAAGTGTCCTTGAGCACTGATAGTTTTACGTTGATGTTATGTTGGTGGTGATAACTGAACAATTATTTACTCGATTCTGGGCAGCTTTAGAAAAGTACAGAAATGCATTCTTGCCTATAAATCTGTGGCTATATCCCTTTCATGCACACAGATCTGGTGGTGCAGCTGTAATAGCAGGACATTTCAGGTTGCTGGAGTCCCAAGGGTGGTCACAGTACAAGATTATACACAATTGTTTTTACATTAATTGAAAATGGAACACAGCAGCATACTGTCATTTTATAGAATGAATGCCTGCACGGTTCAGTTGCAGTGATTTAAGACACTGCATCTCAGTGCAAGAGGTGTCACTACAGTCCCTGGTTCAAATCCAGGCTGTATCACATCTGGTTCTGATTGAGAGTCACATAGGGCGGTGCCGGGGTAGGCCGTCATTGTAAATAAGAATTTGTTTGTAACTTGCCTAGTTAAATAAAGGTTAAATAAAAATATTTAAAGTTGTTGTATAGACAGCTTGATAGTTTAGCAACAGAACCGACGCATGTGCAACTGTGAGGTGAAACAGACAGGGTTTGCTTAGATTGTTGATAACATGTAAACTGTTTATTGAAAACAAATACATTATTATAGTTGTTGGTTAGCTAGCTAGCAATTTTATGCCATAGACGTGACATCAGTCAAAACACCTCAAAACAGGATACAAAATACAAAAAGATACAAAAAGATAAAACGAGACATGATTCCCCACATGGTAGCTTCTTGTGATTGTTGCTAGCTGTCTGGCCATCCAGAATCACACCCAACGGACTTCTGCCCCATTGAAGCATGCACATGTATTTTGTGATGTTATCAGCTAACCCATCTATATATTTATTTTATTTTTACTGTAACATTAGGCAAAGTGCAGAAATGTATTCTTGCCAATCTCTGATGTGTCCACAGACCTGGTGGCACAGCAGGATGGTCAGCTTGCTAGCTACCAACAGGTTGTGAGTTCAAATCTGAAGTTAGGTTTAGTCCCAAGTATTCAGCATACTGTCTATTAACCTCAGTGTTTAGATACAGTAACTTGTTGTATATTTACCTAATTTTCACCAAAACTAGACAAAAACCTCCAGAGAACCATGACACAATGCTCTAAGAACATCCGAAAAATCTCTGGAAGAAACTGGGCACGAGACAAAACCTGCATGGGACCATGACCACCTCTTATTCCAAGATGGCATAGCAGTTCAGACGTCTTTTGTACTCGTCTTGTCGTGTCCCGTATATATATATATTTACAACTTTTTTCACATAATTTTTTTTAATTTTCCAACAACTCATCTTCAAAACACTCTCCTGCAACCAGCCTCACCAATTTATATTTATAAAAAAGTATTATTTACCTAAAATCTGTAATCCTCCAAGAAGCTAGCCAGAAACTCCAAGAAGCTAGCCAGAGGCTAGCCCAGAAGCTAATCCAGAAGCTAATCAGAAGCTAGTTCAGAAGCTAGTTAGCTTCTTTACTGGCAAATCGTTAGTATTCAGCTAACCACGGATTGTGGTCATCAGCTATCCTTTAGCTCGAAAATCTATCGCCAGTTTTGTACGGCGCAGAGCGGCTTGGAACGGAACATTCCGGACCAATTTTTCTCTCCATGTCCCTGGATTTCAACCGCTCTCTGGACATTCATACCTGGATCTCACAGCTAGCTAGCTGCTCTCCGTGTGACTATCGGCTTTCGTCGATTCCGGAGCAAACATCAATTAGCCAGCTCCGTCAATCACTCCTGAGTTCCATCAATCACTCCTGGGCTGCAGTCACCTATCCGGACCCGTTTTACTGCCTACGCGGAGCCCCACCGGGCCTTCACAACTGGACTGCCGACGTCATCTACCCGAAGGAGTTATCCGGCTGGCTCCTCCATCGCGACGTTACCTGAACGCCCATCTGCGGCCTGCTAACCGTTAGCTGTCTTATCGGCTGCTATCTGAATAGACAATCGGACAATTTATTTATTTATTTTTATTATTATTATGTTTTCTTCTTGGGCCTCTATAACTATATCTATTGTTTTTATTTTTGTTGTTGTTGTGTGATTTGGATTAATAACCTGTACCACACGGAACCCCACTAATCTACTGACGGAACGCAAGAGGTGGCTAATAACAGACCTCCATCCTATGCTAGCTTGCTACCGATGGCCTGGCTAGCTGTCTAAATCGCCGTGACCCCCAACCAACCTCTGCACTCACCGGACCCTTTTGATCACTCGACTAAGCATGCCTCTCCTTAATGTCAATATGCCTTGTCCATTGCTGTTCTGGTTAGTGTTTATTGGCTTACTTCACTGTAGAGCCTCTAGTCCTGCTCACTATACCTTATCCAACCTATTAGTTCCACCACCCACACATGCAATGACATCTCCTGGTTTCAATTATGTTTCTAGAGACAATATCTCTCTCTTCATCACTCAATACCTAGGTTTACCTCCACTGTATTCACATCCTACCATACCTTTGCCTGTACATTATACCTTGATGCTATTTTATCGCCCCCAGAAACCTCCTTTTACTCTCTGTTCCAGACGTTCTAGACGACCAATTCTTATTGCTTTTAGCCGCACCCTTATTCTACTCCTCCTATGTTCCTCTGGCGATGTAGAGGTGAATCCAGGCCCTGCAGTGCCTAGCTCCACTCCTATTCCCCAGGCGCTCTCTTTTGACGACTTCTGTAACCGTAATAGCCTTGGTTTCATGCATGTTAACATTAGAAGCCTCCTCCCTAAGTTTGTTCTATTCACTGCTTTAGCACACTCTGCCAACCCGGATGTTCTAGCTGTGTCTGAATCCTGGCTTAGGAAGACCACCAAAAATTCTGAAATTTTAATTCCAGACTACAACATTTTCAGACAAGATAGAACTGCCAAAGGGGGCGGTGTTGCAATCTACTGCAAAGATAGCCTGCAGAGTTCTGTCCTGCTATCCAGGTCTGTACCCAAACAATTTGAACTTCTACTTTTAAAAATCCACCTCTCTAAAAACAAGTCTCTCACCGTTGCCGCCTGCTATAGACCACCCTCTGCCCCCAGCTGTGCTCTGGACACCATATGTGAACTGATTGCCCCCCATCTATCTTCAGAGCTCGTTCTGCTAGGCAACCTAAACTGGAACATGCTTAACACCCCAGCCATCCTACAATCTAAACTTGATGCCCTCAATCTCACACAAATTATCAATGAACCTACCAGGTACCTCCCCAAAGCCTTAAACACGGGCACCCTCATAGATATCATCCTAACCAACTTGCCCTCTAAATACACCTCTGCTGTCTTCAACCAAGATCTCAGCGATCACTGCCTCATTGCCTGCATCCGTAATGGGTCAGCGGTCAAACGACATCCACTCATCACTGTAAAACGCTCCCTGAAACACTTCAGCGAGCAGGCCTTTCTAATCCACCTGGCCGGGGTATCCTGGAAGGATATTGATCTCATCCCGTCAGTAGAGGATGCCTGGATTTTTTTTTTAAATGCCTTCCTAACCATCTTAAATAAACATGCCCCATTCAAGAAATTTAGAACCAGGAACAGATATAGCCCTTGGTTCTCCCCAGACCTGACTGCCCTTAACCAACACAAAAACATCCTATGGCGTTCTGCATTAGCATCGAACAGCCCCCGTGATATGCAGCTGTTCAGGGAAGCTAGAAACCATTATACACAGGCAGTTAGAAAAGCCAAGGCTAGCTTTTTCAAGCAGAAATTTGCTTCCTGCAAGTCCATGAAGAATAAGAACACCTCCTCCAAGCTGCCCACTGCACTGAAGATAGGAAACACTGTCACCACTGATAAATCCACCATAATTGAGAATTTCAATAAGCATTTTTCTACGGCTGGCCATGCTTTCCACCTGGCTACTCCTACCCCGGTCAACAGCACTGCACCCCCAACAGCAACTCGCCCAAGCCTTCCCCATTTCTCCTTCTCCCAAATCCATTCAGCTGATGTTCTGAAAGAGCTGCAAAATCTGGACCCCTACAAATCAGCCGGGCTAGACAATCTGGACCCTTTCTTTCTAAAATGATCTGCTGAAATTGTTGCCACCCCTATTACTAGCCTGTTCAACCTCTCTTTCGTGTCGTCTGAGATTCCCAAAGATTGGAAAGCAGCTGCGGTCATCCCCCTCTTCAAAGGGGGACACACTCTTGACCCAAACTGCTACAGACCTATATCTATCCTACCATGCCTTTCTAAGGTCTTCGAAAGCCAAGTCAACAAACAGATTACCGACCATTTCGAATCTCACCATACCTTCTCTGCTATGCAATCTGGTTTCAGAGCTGGTCATGAGTGCACCTCAGCCACGCTCAAGGTCCTAAACGATGTCTTAACCGCCATCGATAAGAAACATTACTGTGCAGCCGTATTGATTGATCTGGCCAAGGCTTTCGACTCTGTCAATCACCACATCCTCATCGGCAGATTCGACAGCCTTGGTTTCTCAAATGATTGCCTCGCCTGGTTCACCAACTACTTCTCTGATAGAGTTCAGTGTGTCAAATCGGAGGGTCTGCTGTCTGGACCTCTGGCAGTCTCTATGGGGGTGCCACAGGGTTCAATTCTTGTACCGACTCTCTTCTCTGTATACATCAATGAGGTCGTTCTTGCTGCTGGTGAGTCTCTGATCCACCTCTACGCAGACGACACCATTCTGTATACTTCTGGCCCTTCTTTGGACACTGTGTTAACAACCCTCCAGGCAAGCTTCAATGCCATACAACTCTCCTTCCGTGGCCTCCAATTGCTCTTAAATACAAGTAAAACTAAATGCATGCTCTTCAACCGATCGCTACCTGCACCTACCCGTCTGTCCAACATCACTACTCTGGACGGCTCTGACTTAGAATACGTGGACAACTACAAATACTTAGGTGTCTGGTTAGACTGTAAACTCTCCTTCCAGACCCATATCACACATCTCCAATCCAAAGTTAAATCTAGAATTGGCTTCCTATTTCGCAACAAAGCATCCTTCACTCATGCTGCCAAACATACCCTTGTAAAACTGACCATCCTACCAATCCTCGACTTTGGCGATGTCATTTACAAAATAGCCTCCAATACCCTACTCAACAAATGGGATGCAGTCTATCACAGTGCAATCCGTTTTGTCACCAAAGCCCCATATACTATCCACCATTGTGACCTGTACGCTCTCGTTGGCTGGCCCTCGCTTCATACTCGTCGCCAAACCCACTGGCTCCATGTCATCTACAAGACCCTGCTAGGTAAAGTCCCCCCTTATCTCAGCTCGCTGGTCACCATAGCATCTCCCACCTGTAGCACACGCTCCAGCAGGTATATCTCTCTAGTCACCCCCAAAACCAATTCTTTCTTTGGCCGCCTCTCCTTCCAGTTCTCTGCTGCCAATGACTGGAACGAACTACAAAAATCTCTGAAACTGGAAACACTTATCTCCCTCACTAGCTTTAAGCACCAACTGTCAGAGCAGCTCACAGATTACTGCACCTGTACATAGCCCACCTATAATTTAGCCCAAACAACTACCTCTTTCCCAACTGTATTTAATTTATTTATTTATTTTGCTCCTTTGCACCACATTATTTTAATTTCTACTTTGCACATTCTTCCATTGCAAAACTACCATTCCAGTTTTTTACTTGCTATATTGTATTTACATTGCCACCATGGCCTTTTTTGCCTTTACCTCCCTTCTCCCCTCATTTGCTCACATCGTATATAGACTTGTTTATACTGTATTATTGACTGTATGTTTGTTTTACTCCATGTGTAACTCTGTGTCGTTGTATCTGTCGAACTGCTTTGCTTTATCTTGGCCAGGTCGCAATTGTAAATGAGAACTTGTTCTCAACTTGCCTACCTGGTTAAATAAAGGTGAAATAAAAAATACAAAATAAAATGACTGTTTAAATTGAATGAATGTCAATTATGCCTTTTAAAGTGAAATATTCTAAATGACATTTGACACCTTAGTTTTCACATATACTCAAATGGTATCACATGTGAAGTGTCATGATATCACATGTTGAAATTTTGCATCCCCATGATTACACATTTATTTCTCATTAATTGCACATGGGATCATGTTCTCACATGTGCTCACATGTTGTCACGTGTAGTTTTATGTTGTGATATGTTGCGTCACATGTTGTCACATGTTGTCACATTAACTTTACATTAAATCATGGGTTCATGTGAAATTTGTATGGTTTTTCCGTAAGGGTTATTTGGTAGCTTATGACTCATGGCTTCCCGCTGAAATAGGCATTTACAGACAGTATTGTTAGTTAGATAGTCACAGAAAGGAGAATAAATTGTTGGGGGATTATTTTTAACTTGATGGCCTCAAGCTCATATGAATTCACATTTTTACGTGCAAAAAAGTACATAATACTGATGATTAAACTGTACATCTGGAACTTAATAATTTAGACATTAATGGAGAAAAATGGCAGATATGCATGTAGGTCTTGGGAGTGCAAATTTATGTAAGACATGCTACAACATTCTTTCCATTTTTATGATGTTCACTTTTGCAAAACAAAATACAACTTTTTGGCGAAACTATAACAAACTGTAAATACCTGTATAACAAACTGTAAATACCTGTATAACAAACTGTAAATACCTGTATAACAAACTGTAAATACCTGTATAACAAACTGTAAATACCTGTATAACAAACTGTAAATACCTGTATAACAAACTGTAAATACCTGTATAACAAACTGTAAATACCTGTATAACAAACTGTAAATACCTGTATAACAAACTGTAAATACCTGTATAACAAACTGTAAATACCTGTATAACAAACTGTAAATACCTGTATAACAAACTGTAAATACCTGTATAACAAACTGTAAATACCTGTATAACAAACTGTAAATACCTGTATAACAAACTGTAAATACCTGTATAACAAACTGTAAATACCTGTATAACAAACTGTAAATACCTTCTATGGCTCCTATTCTATCTGTGAAGGATGTTTATCATTTGTAATTTATGCCCCACAAATTTCAAATTCTACAAAACAGCGAGTCAACTCATAATAGATCCAGTGAGTATTAGGGAAGTGTATGGGATCAATATCATGCCAAATGTATTCACAAATGTAAATCACCAATCCACAAATGTAAATCACCAACCCACAAATGTAAATCACTAATCCACAAATGTAAATCACTTTCCACAAATGTAAATCACCAACCCACAAATGTAAATCACCAATCTACAAATGTAAATCACCAACCCACAAATGTAAATCACCAATCTACAAATGTAAATCACCAATCTACAAATGTAAATCACCAATCCACAAATGTAAATCACTTTCCATAAATGTAAATCGCTATCCACAAATGCAATTCACTGTTCACAAACAAATACCTTTTGATTTGTATTTGTAAATCGATATATCGCTTCACACATTGACAACTGTCAAAGATTTACCCCCCCCCCCCCACAAACACACACACGCACACACACATGCACACACATTGCTCTATATATGCTGCAAAGCATCTGCCTTTGACAATCCAGCCTGACGTCAGACAAAAGATATTGGTCTTGGAGCTGAAATACGATTTTGGAACTCTATCCATTTCTATATCCTGACAGAGCCAACGGTAATATCTCCAAAATGAAATAAATGATATAATTTATCATGGCAGCTAGTCTCCTCTTGTTTGAGATGTATAGGCCAATTCAATCAACTCTGGCCAGTCATCCATCTATCAGGCATCAGTACATTCTAATATAACTAAGGGTCATATTTTAGGTGGGTAATCTAACTCTGTTCTATATTACTCCTTCACAGCATCTTAAAGTGGAGGGGCCACATCCGTATTCTTCTTCTTTATCTCTTCCTATGACATCAGCAGGGTGCACATTATATGAAGTTCATCCACTGGTTATAGAATAGATGGGAAGAATGGGACACACAAGAGAAGGGCTATAGAATGGAATGGAAATGTCACACCCTGCTCTGTCTCCACCCCACTCCAGGTGACACCCATCTTCCCCATTATCCCCTGTGTATTTAGACCGGTGTCCTCTGTCTGTTGCCAGTTCGTCTTGTTTGTTCAAGCCAACCAGTATTTTTTGTCTCACTTCCTGCTTTTTCCAGTTTCTCTTTTCTCGCCCTCCTGGTTTTGACCCTTGCCTGTCCTGACTCCAAGCCTTCCTGCCTGACCACTCTGCCTGACCCTGAGCCTGCCTGCCGACCTGTACCGTTGCCCATCTCTGGATTACCAACCTCTGCCTTACCCTGAGCCTGCCTGCCTGCTGCCTGGTACTGTTGCCCCACCTCTGGTTTACTTTCCCCTGCCTGCCTTGACCTGTCTATTGCCTGCCCCTGTTGGGATATTAAACTATTGTTTATTCAAAGTGGTCTGCATCTGGGTATTACCTTCATACCTGATAGTTACAATGGAACACACAAGAGAAGGGTTAGAGAATGGAATGGAACAATATAACATACTAGAGCAGGCTTATAGAATAGAATGGAACACACTAGAGAAGGGTTAGAGAATGGAATGGAACAATATAACGTAATAGAGCAGGCTTATAGAATAGAATGGAACACACTAGAGAAGGGTTAAAGAATGGAATGGAACAATATAACATACTAGAGCAGGCTTATAGAATAGAATGGAACACACTAGAGAAGGGTTAAAGAATGGAATGGAACAATATAACATACTAGAGCAGGCTTATAGAATAGAAAGGAACGCACTAGAGCAGGGTTTCCCAAACACGGTCCTGGGGTCCCACCAGGGTGCACATTTTGAGTTTGCCCTAGCACTACACCGCTGACTCAAATAATCAAAGGTCGATGATGAGTTGCTTATTTGAATCAGCTGTGTAGTGCTAGGGCAAACACCAAAACGTGCACCCAGTGGTCCCAGGACCGAGTTTGGGAAACCCTGCTCTAGAGAAGGGTTAGAGAATGGATTGGAACACGCTAGAGAAGGGCTATAAAATGGAAAGGAACAGTGGAACACAGTAGAGAATGGTTATAGAATGGAATGGAACAGTGGCTCACACTAGAGAAGGGCTATAAAATGGAAAGGAACAGTGGAACACACTAGAGAATAGTTATAGAATGGAATGGAACAGTGGCTCACACTAGAGAAGGGCTATAAAATGGAAAGGAACAGTGGAACACACTAGAGAATGGTTATAGAATGGAATGGAACAGTGGCTCACACTAGAGAAGGGCTATAAAATGGAAAGGAACAGTGGAACACACTAGAGAATGGTTATAGAATGGAATGGAACAGTGGCTCACACTATAGAAGGGTTATAGAATGATATGGACCACACTGATCCCTCCGTTACAGAGACAGAGGTCCTCAAGGTTAGGGCATCCCTCCATCTTTGGGTCAATTTCGTAAATTACGTATCAAGGCCAGGGGGGAAAAAACTCTCCATCTTTGTCCCTTTCAAAGTCACTACATGAAGGCCAGCGACAGAACAAACCCCTCCATCTGTGGGTGTATTTTGTAGAACAAACACTATAATACAAAAGTATGTGGACACCCCTTAAATAAGTGGATTCGGTTATTTCAGCCACACGAGTTGCTGACAGGTATTTAAAATCGAGCATACTGCCATGCAATCTCCACAGAAAAACACAGAATGGCCTACCTGAAGAGCTCAGTGAATTTCAACGTGGCACCGTCATCGGCTGCAACCTTTCCCGAGTGGTGCAGTGGTCTAAGGCACTGCATCTCAGTGCTAGAGGCGTCACTACAAGCACCCTGATTCGAATCCAGGCTTTATCACAACTGACCATGATTGGGAGTCCAATAGGGCGGCACACAATTGGCCCAGCATCGTCCGGGTTTGGCCGGTGTAGGCCACCATTGTAAATGAGGATTTGTTCTTAACTGACTTGTCTAGTTAAATAAAGGTTCAATTTAAATTAAAGCTAAAACAATTCCAACAACTCAGTTTGTCCAATTTCTGGTCAGCTGTAAGTGCTATGATTGTGAAGTGGAAATATCTAGGAGCATCAACAGCTCAGCTGCAAAAGTGGTTGGCCACACATGCTCACAGAACAGGACCGGCGAGTGCTGAAATGCATAAAAAACATCAAATTACCTCTGAAAGGAACATCAGCACAATAACTGTTTGTCGGGAGCTCCATGACTGAGCAGCCGCACACAAGCCTAAGATCACCATGTGCAATGCCAAGTATCAGATGGAGTGGTGTAAAGCTCACCACCGTTGGACTCTGGAGTAGTGGAAAAGCGTTCTCTGGAGTGATGAGTCATATTTCACCATCTGGCAGTATGACGGATGAATCTGGGTTCGGTGGATGCCAGCAGAACGCTACCTGCCCCAAGGCATAGTGCAAACTGTAAAGTTTGGTGGAGGAGGAAAAATGACATTCTAGACATTTCTGTGCTTCCAACTTTGTGGCAACAGTTTGGGGAAGGCCCTTTCCTGTTTCAGCATGACAATGCCCCAGTGCACAAAGCGATGTCAATACAAATTGTTTGTCAAGGTCGGTGTGGAAGAACTTGACTGGCCTGCACAGAGCCCTGACCTCTACCCCATCGAACACCTTTGGGAAGAATTGGAATGCCGATTGGGAGCCAGGCCTAATCGCCAACAGCAGTGCCCAACCTTACTAATGCTCTTGTGGCTGAATGGAAACAAGTCCCCACAGGAATGTTCCGACATCTAGTGAAAGGCCTTCCCAGAAGAGTGGAGTCTATTAAAGCTGCCTAAGTGGGGACCAACTCCATATTAATGCCCATGATTTTGGAATGAGATGTTTGATAAGCTGGTGTCCACATATTTTTGGTCGTGTAGTGTATGTATACGAGGGCCAGTGCCATAGAACAAAATATTCCAAAATTAATTTGACCTCGGATACGGAGTGGAGAGAGATCTGAGTGGTGAAGAGAGAGCTGAGCAGGGGTTATAAAAGGCATTTCACTCAGACAAGCACATCAGGAATCCTATAGGATTCACACTGTCATTCTCAGAAGAGGCCACCAGGACCAGCCCAGACTGTTTTAGTTTTTTCATACAACACTGTTTTCCAAGTCTGCAACCCAAATACCACTCTATTCCCTACTTTTTATCAGGGCCCATATGATTCTGGTCAAAAGTAGTTCACTATGTAGGAATTAGGATGTCATTTGGGACACAGACAAGAGCCCCCATCCATCCCTCCGTCCCTCCATCCCTTTGCTCCTTCTACATTTTATTTTAGAGAAAGAAATACTCCTACTCCAAACCCCCCCATGTTTCAGTGCACTTATGAAATCAATTAGGACTTTGATGGCTCCATCCAACTATAGACCAAAAAGCACAACATAATTGAAGTCGTCGCGTGTTGAGTCATGCAGTTAAAAGCATTATGAATAGACAAACACCATTTTCTTTCAATACAAAGAAACACAAAAATGAAGATTTTTCTGCTGTTGGTCTGCTGTTTCCAATGATTTCACGGATTCAATGACGTCAGTGCATGCATTGGTTTCACAGATACATGTATATACTTTCATCTCCTCCCAAGATGCATTTACTGCAGGCCTAAATATGTACACTGAGTGTAGAAAACATTAGGAACACCTTCCTAATAGTGAGTTGGACTCCAATGGCTCATGTTGACTCCAATGCTTCCCACAGTTGTGTCACGTTGGCTGGGTGTCCTTTGTGTGGTGGACCATTCTTAATACACATGGGAAACCTTTGGGTGTCAAAAAAACAGCAGTGTTGCATTTCTTGACACAAACTGGTATGCTTAGCATCTACTGCCATACCCTGTTTAAAGGCACTTAAATATTTTGTCTTGCACATTGAATGGCACACATACACAATCCATGTCTCAATTGTCTCAAGGCTTAAACATCCTTCTCTAAACTTTCTCCTCCCCTGATTGAAGTGGATTTAACAAATGACATCAATAAAGGATCATAGCTCTCAACTGGATTAACCTGATCAGTCTATGTCATGGAAAGAGCAGGTGTTCATAATGTTTTGTACACTCAGTGTATGTATACCTAGTGTAGCAAAGGTCCCTACTGTACACTAGAATGTGCTTAGTTAAAGTATGTTTGTTCTGCATGATCACCATTATGTTAAGTCTTTTGATCTGTACTACTCACATGGGTGGTAAGCTCTCCACTTTAGCATTGAAATGCCTCAGTGTACACATTCTCCCAAGCAGAACATATGCCTGCACGGCTGCTTGCCTTGCCACTGCATTATGCCTTAAGTCCTACACTACTGTATGCTCCCCTTGGAACAAGCAGTGCTCTGTATCCTTCCTGCCTGAGTACAGAATAAGACTTCTCTTCACTTTGTTGCCTCCCTCCCTGTGTGGAGGCTAAGTGCATCTGATGTGATATTTGCCAGTTCAGGGATCACTGAAGTAGCCAGGAGAATTGTCCCACTGTACCAGTCTAAATCCCAAACGCCTGGCCCTGGAAAAATGTTGTATTTACATGCATGATATTTAAAACAAAGCCACTATTTAAAAGAGAGGCAAAGCACTGTGTTGTACAATGGCATATTTGCAACTTTTATTTCAGGCTCAACACACTTCACATCTCCTATCCCGTCTCTCACTGACTTTAATCATTTATTTATTTCCCTGGCGATCAAGCATACCATAACGTGGCCTGAATGCAGAGTGTGGAGATCAGAGACACTGGATGACATTGACTCGTTCCACAGAGAGAGAACCGTGCTCTTCTATCAGCACAATGCTGTCCAAACATCTAGTTATCACTACCTTTAATAAAGCTACCAGGGTTTGCCTTGAATATAGACACTTGAGTAATACTTTACTTGACACCCAGTGTCATAATATGCTATGACATGATCAAAACCATATCATAATGTCAAAACAACTGACATAACTCAACAAAACCTGTCATAATATGGTCATAACACTGTCATGACCTATGTATTTACACCTGTTGTGACGTACTGTGTTATTTAATGGCTGGTTATGACAAACACATAAGTGTATCAAAACCCACATTCATTCAATTTTATTTTTTTTACTTGCCAAGAAGATTCCTTTCGTTTAAAGGTTTGTTTCTTGAATCCTTTGTTGTTGTTATAATGATTTTTATTTTCACCATATTTGAAATAACTTATAGAACATACACTTTATGACACTGTCATGAAGCATTATGACCATACTGTGTAAACCTTACTTGGTGTCAGAGTCATGTGTATAGGTGGCAGGGAAGTCAGGCGCAGGAGAATCAAACTGAGTGTAATGGAGTATTTAATAACAAATAAACAAAACACACTCCAAACACTAAATGTAACAATAATTAAGTGGGTACGAGGACCCGTCGCGGACCAATACAAAACCAACACAACACTGAATAACAAACCATCTCTGACAAAGACATGAGGGGAAACAGAGGGTTAAATACACAAAAGGTAATGAATGGGATTGAAACCAGGTGTGTAGGAAGACAAAACCAATTGAAAATGAAAAATGGATCAATGATGGCGAGAAGACCAGTGATGACGACCGCCGAGCATCGCCCGAACAAGGAGAGGCTTCGACTTCAGTAGAAGTCGTGACACTTGGACTAAGAAAATGCACTTTATGAAACTATCAAGACGCATTATAAATACAGTTGAAGTCGGAAGTTTACATACACTTAGGTTGGAGTCAATAAAACTCATTTTCCAACCACTCCACAAATTTCTTGTTAACAAACTACTTTTAACAAGTCGATTAGGACGTCTACTCTGCATGACACAAGTAATTTTTCCAACAATTGTTTACAGACAGATTATTTCACTGTATCTCAATTCCAGTGGGTCAGAAGTTTACATACACTAAGTTGACGATGCCTTTAAACAGCTTGGAAAATTCCAGAAAATCATGTCATGGCGTTAGAAGCCCCTGAAAGGCTAATTGACACAATTTGAGTCAATTGGAGGTGTACCTGTGGATGTATTTCAAGGCCTACCTTCAAACTCAGTGCCTCTGTTGCTGGTATTTTGACCTCTGTCATTGCCAACAAAGGGTATATAACAAAGTATTGAGATAAACTTTTGTTATTGACCAAATACTTATTTTCCACCATAATTTGCAAATAAATTCATTAAAAATCCTACAATGTGATTTTCTGGATTTTTCTTACTCATTTTGTCTGTCATAGTTGAAGTGTACCTATGATGCCTCTCTCATCTTTTTAAGTGGGAGAACTTGCACAATTGGTGGCTGACTAAATACCTTCTTGCCCCACTGTATAAATAACCTTTATGGAACAAACGGAACATTTGTTGTGTAACTGGGAGTCTCGTGAGTGAAAACATCCGAAGATCATCAAAGGTAAATGATTCATTTGATTGCTTTTCTGATTTTCGTGACCAAGCTTCCTGATGCTAAGTGTACTTAATGTTCTGTCGTGCGATTGATAAACTTACACAAACGCTTGGATTGCTTTCGCTGTAAAGCATAATATATCAATCTAACACGACAGGTGGATTAACAAAAGGCTAAGCTGTGTCTTCCTATATTGCACTTGTGATTTCACGAATATAAATATTTGTAGTTATATTTATTGAATGTAGGCCTATGCTATTCAGCGGTTGTTGATAAACATTATCCCGTTAGTGGGATTGCAGCCATAACAAGTTAAATAGTACAAACAAAACACCATTCTCAACGTCAACGTCAACAGTGAAGAGGTATCTCCGGGAGGCTGGCCTTCTAGGCAGAGTTGCGAGAGAAAAAAAAGCCATATCTCAGACTGGCCAATAAAAATAAAAGATTAAGATGGGCGAAAGAACACAGACACTGGACAGAGAAACTCTGCCTATATGCCCAGCATCCCGGACCAAGTCCATTTTATGACAAGAACTGCGCAAGTAAGCAAAGAGAAATGCCAGTCGATCAGTAGTTTAAGACATGAAGGTTAGTCAATCTGGAACATTTCAAGAGCAGTCACAAAATCCATTAAGCGCTAGGATGGAACTGACTCTCATGAGGACTGCCACAGGAAAGGAAGACCCAGAGTTACCTCTGCTGCAAAGGGTAAGTTCATTAAAGTTATAAGCCTCGGAAATTGCAGCCCAATAACAGAGTTCAAGTAACAGACACATCAAATGTTCAGAGGAGACTGAGGGAATAAGGCCTTCATGGTCCAATTGCTGTACAGAAACCACTAGTAAAGGACACCAATGAGAAGAAGATACTTGCTTGGGCCAAGAAACCAGAGCAATGGACATTAGACCGGTGGAAATCTGTGCTTTGGTCCAAATTTGAGATTTTTGGTTCCAAACGCTGTGTCTATGTGAGATGCAGATTAGGTGAACGGATGATCTCCACATGTGTAGTTCCCACCATGAAGCATGGAGGAGGTGTGATGGTGTGGCGGTGCTTTACTGGTGACACTGTCTGTGATTTATTTAGAAATCAAGTCATACTTAACCAGAATGGCTACCACAGCATTCTGCAGTGATACTCCATCCCATCTGGTTTGCGCTTAGTGAGACTATCATTTGTTTTTCAACAGAACAATGACCCAACACACTTCCAAGAAGAAGAGTGATGAAGTACTGCATCAGATGACCTGTCTTCCACAATCACCTCACCTCAACCCAATTGAGATGGTTTGGGATGAGTTGGACAGCAGAGTGGAGGAAAAGCAGCCAACAAGTGCTCAGCATATGTGGGAACTCCTTCACGACTGTTGAAAACTCACTCTGTAGTATCTGTGATCTACATCTGTTTATATGAGTTACTATGCTGTTACTAAGCAGTAACTCATTACGGCAGTGTTATGTTACAACACCTAATAGGAAATGCACATGCACACTATTGGGCCTGGAACTGTGGAGCACGAGAGGTTTTGACTAAACGAGACAAACCATTCTCCCGTCTCCTGCCTGGTCTTTTCTCCACAACATAATTATTACAGTGGCGACGAGCTGATTAAGCTTCTTAAACGGACATTGCTTGAAGGGAAGAATGTTAATGAAACTCAAAATAATTATGTAAATCGTCAGTTTTTTTTTCGCCAGTAGAAAAGGCTAAGCACTGCTAGTAGGTACAGTATTCAGGAGCTGCCAAGTAGCAAGCCTATTGGAGTCCAGAATAGTGACACTGCCCTCTGGTGATTAAATTAAAAACTTTCATTGAACCCATTGAAATTAAGCGATCACAGTGGAGAAATATTGTTAAAAAAAGGAAGAAGAAAAGTATTACAAATAAATGCAGTGAATTAAGTAATTGCAGAAACCTCTGAAATGAAGAAAGTAAAGAATTAGATGAAAATTCAGAAAATTAAGGAATACAAGGAATGAGGAAACTGAACAATTAACTGAAAATGGTACCAGACTATGAGTACCAGAGTTTGAGGCTACTAAAGAGGATTTTGATTCCTATTTAGAGCATTTTGAGCGTTGGCTGGCTGCAAATTAAATCAAAATTGACAAGAAAGCAGGCTGAGGATTGGATTGCCGAAAGGTCTCTTTGAACCACTAAAAGCAGTGGAGTTGACCTATGCAGAACTGACTGAAACTCTTCCAAGGGGTGGCAGGGTAGCCTAGTGGTTAGAGAGTTGGACTAGTAACCGGAAGGTTGCAAGTTCAAACCCCCGAGCTGACAAGGTACAAATCTGTCATTCTGCCCCTGAACAGGCAGTTAACTCACTGTTCCTAGGCCGTCATTGAAAATAAGAATTTGTTCTTAACTGACTTGCCTAGTTAAATAAAGGTTAAAAAAAGGCATTTCAAGACTAAGCCAAATCTCATTGCAGAACATTTCAAATTTGACCAACATCACCAGAGTCAAGGGGAAACTGTGGCTGACTACATCCTTGCTTTGAAAAGGCTGGCAGGTACATGTGAGTTTGCATGATTTCTTGAATTTATTTGTTATTTTACTATTTCACCTTTATTTAACCAGGTAGGCCAGTTGAGAACAAGTTCTCATTTACAACTGCGACCTAGCAAATATAAAGCAAAGCAGTGCGACAAAAAAACACCACACGTCCCGCTAGGGCACCTCCCCCCACTGCTCAACTGACACAGTAGCACACAGAACGCAAAAAATATTCTTAGAAATATTTAACCTCCACACATTAACAAGTCCAATAGCTCAAATGAAAGATAAACACCTTGTTCATCTAGCCACCAAGTCAGATTTCTAAAATGTTTTACGGCGAAAACATAGCACATATTTATGTCAAACCACCACCAAAGATAGGCTAATTTACATAGCCATTTTGTAGAACAATAGATGCAATCACAAAAGCAGGATTAAAAGTAAAATAATTCACTAACCTTTTGAAAATCTTCATCAGATGACAGGAATAGGACATGTTATACAGTACATTTATGTTTTTTTCAATAATATGCTAAATATATCCATAAATCACGGTTTACATATAAGGTCATGGCTAAAAAATGCTACAACAATGCCTGGAGAAATTATGGTAACTCTGCCAGATAACAGAAATACACATCATAAACGTTGACTAAATATACATGTTCTACATATACTTAGAAAGATACACTTCTTCTTAATAAAACAGCTGTGTTACATTTATTTTTAACTTTACAGATTTCGTTCACTAGGCTATAATGTGAGTCGGCGCTCAGGAATTAGCATTTTGGCTCCTCCACAGAAACCCAAATTTAACACATAAATGTTCCCTTACCTTTGCTGTTCTTCCATCAGAAGACCTGGAAGGGTTTATACTTACCAAAAACAGCTTTAGTTTTGAAGTCTGTGTCTTTCGGTTATCAAACACGACATATTTCGGTTGAAATGCAGCCAAAAAGTAAAGTTAGTTCGCACCAAAACGTCGAAATTACATATTATATGTCGACTAAACTTGTCAAACTTGGTTCAGAACACAGCGTTAGCATGCTATATAGCTTCACTGCAATTCTCAGGACAAAGAGAAACACACGCATCGTTTAATCAATCTTGAAAGAAAGACACCACAGGCGCAGAATGCGCGTGAGATCTTGCTCGACCGAAAGGATTCGGCAGTCATTAATCTCGTGAGCGCGCGATTCACACAATGAGAAGCCCCATTGAAAGCGGACACCGCGCTGAAGGCATAGGAACTGTTCCCAGGACCGTAGGTGCTTGGGAAGGGTGGGGGCAATGACGTCAAAGTTGGGCCAACTTTTTGGATGACAAGAGAGAGTTTGGGAGAATGAGTGCCCTGAGAGTTCTGCTTTACTTACAGACATAATTTAAACGGTTTTAGAAGCTTTAGAGTGTTTTCTATTCAATAATATTTATTATATGCATATATTAGCAATTTTTTACAGATTTTTTTTCTGTTTACTATGGGCACGCATTTCATCAACGGGGGCAGTTTCTGCCCTAGCCTTAACAGGTTTTAAGAAAGCCTGGACTAGACTCGAGGTTCAGTCTGTGCCCACCCACCAAAGGCTTCCCCGGTTCCTGTTAACTTACCATAACACACCACACACAGTAACGGAATGTACACCAGCTGAACTGTTTCTGAAATGCCAACCACGTACCCACCTGACATTGTTGAAACCAGACTTATCAAGCACTGTGGCAAAGCACCAGCTACAGCAGAAGAAAGCTCATGACAGACACTCAAAGACTGTCTGTCTGAGAATTCAAAGAGGGAGAGAGGGTGATGGTACATGATTTAAGTCACCCCAAGCGCCTGTGGAACTCAGGTGTGATCTTGCAACGCAGAGGACCTTTGACTTTCCAAGTTCAATTTGGTCATCGCCATGTCAACGTTCATGTGGATCATCTGCTACGATCCAACGCCCCAGTAAAGACATGTTGAGTGAACAATAACAACCCCCAGGACTATTCTCCTGACTGTGGACGTACGGGAGAGACAGAGCCTGACCTTCCACCCGAACCTGGCCCACCACAGGAAGCCCAGGAGGAGCGGAGATATTCTATTCGACAGCGAAGGACAGCTCAAAAGCTTGACCTGTGAGTTGAGCTGATTAAGGAGGTAACAGACAGTAAAATAAACAAACAGTTTAAAATGTCCTAGATAAAAGGAAAGAAAAAGGACATTACTTGGGTTAGTTTTTAGGACACCACAAATTCCATCTTCGGGGCAGAATAATCCCCTGGAAATGTGCTGGGCTCTGAAAAGTCTGCTTCACTCCAGTAATTTAAAAATGTTTAAGATTGCATTGTTCAGGTATTGCATTAGTAGTTCCCTAACGTATTTACCCCTTTCTCTGAGAGTTAAGTATAGTATCTGGGATCTACATCTGTTTATATTAGTTACTATGCTGTTACTAAGCATTAATGTATTACGGCAGTGTTACGTTACAACACCTAATAGGAAATGCACATGCGGTCGGCGGCTGTGGAGCACGAGAGGTTTTGACTAAATGAGACTAACTGTACTCCCGTCTCCTGCCTGGTCTTTTCTCCAAATCACAAATATTACACATTCCAGGTGAATATGGTTGGGAGAATGCAAAGAGTGTGCAAAGACGTCATCAAGGCAAAGGGTGGCTACTTTGAAGAATCTAAAATCTAAAATATTTGGTTTGATTTGTTTAACACTTCTTTGGTTACTACATCATTTCTTATGTGTTATTTCATAGTTTTGAGGTCTTCACTATTATTCTAAAATGTAGAAAATAGTACAAATAAAGAAAAACCCTTGAATGATGTTGTGTGTCCAAACTTTTGACTGGTACTGTACCAATATTCCATAATATATGTAATAATATATTCCATTGAGCAGACACTTTAATCCAAAGGGACTTATAGTCATGTGTGCATACATTTTTACATATGGGTGGTCACGGGAATCGAACCCACTATCCTGGCATTTAAAGCAGCATGCGCTACCAACTGAGCTACAAAGGACCATCACAGAGCATAGAAGCCAGATAGGCCTATCACATTTATGTCAGTCATCAGTCAAAAAGAGGGTGTCTTGTCCTGCTCCTGAAATAAGTTCCTGCATTCATCCCACGTAGGCTATGCTGCAATGCCATGTTTTGCCTTGTGCTGGTAGGTTTTGTGTTTTTCTACAATCTTATGTAGCTGTCAGAACTACAACTAAAATAGCGTTAATATACAGTATGTCAAAACAGGTGTAAATATATGTGTCATGACAGTATCATGACCATATTATAACAGGTTATGACAAGTTATATCCGTTGTATTGACATTATGACATGGTAATGACCATGTCATAACGTGTAATGATGCTGGGTGTCAAGTTAAGTGTTACACCTGTCCTACCAGGCAAAGTCATGACCGTAAGAGGGAGGGTGAAGAGGACGGAACCATGGAAATTTAGAAGAGTGAAAATAAGCCTTTGTTGAGTTAAGTGGAGGTCAACAGATCAATAAATACAGTACATATATTATAGAATTTAAAACATATTGCAGCTCTTCTCAGAACCCTGTATGAATCTTTAAGGTTTACGCTCATGTTTATTGAACATCGTTGTATTTATGTGAAACACACATCAAATGTGATGCCATACAATAGTTAAAAAGACGGGTAAATAAAATATACCAATAAGGCTAACACAGACAGTGCATGAAGAATTGATGTGGTCTTCCCACTGGGAATACAGAGTGAACAGTAACAGGCATAATGAAAATCCTCAGAACTTTTCTTTTTTCCAGCGGAACTTTGAAGTCTTTGGAAGGTTCTACAAAATTCTTGGAATCTAACGTAGCTAGCATATCTACAAGCAGGGATATCAGAACATGTTGAAGGCATTTCAAAAGAAATGTGTATTTCTTAGAAACTGGGAGAAGATAAAGGGAGCTCAAAATAATCGTTGACTGTCATCTTTGTGGAATTTAACCAGGTATTTACCACTAAGCACCTTATCTCTCACTGTCATGTTATTAACTTTACTATTGTCGGTGCTTGCAGAGCAAAACACATTTCAATATTTGCATGTAAGTTATTGTATCAGATATACAACTGTAGGTATACAGTATACAAACTGAAAGAGAGAAGTGGATGAAAAAAAAACTATAATCAACAATAACTGCATGTCCCAAACAATCAAACTAAAACAAACGGTGAAGAAAGATAAACAGTAAACTAATATTTTCTGGTGAGATTACAAATAGATGACACCGATCTAGAGGCAATAGTAAGAGGTTCAGTGTAACTTAGTTCAGCTCAGCTCTACGGTCATGGAGTTTAGGCATCTCCAGACCTGTCTGCCATGGCAATCTAAGTTTAGCTCAATTATCTGCCTCAGGGGCAGCAGGAGGCACCCTCTATTTTATTACTTTTGTGTTGAAAATCTCAATAGCACCCTACTCCCTTTAAAGTACACTACTTTTGACCAAGGCTAGTAGTGCAATATATAGGGAATAGTGTGCCATTGGGACACTTCATCTATGTTGTATGCACATTATGGCCTTGTTTTTGGTGGTGGTGTGAAGTTGTTTTTCAAGTTTCAAAATGTATTTGTCACATGCACAGCATTCTTTAAAAAAAATATATACATTTTACCAGGCAAGTCAATTAAGAACAAATTCTTATTTTCAATGACGGCCTAGGAACAGTGGGTTAACTGCCTGTTCAGGGGTAGAAGGACAGATTTGTACCTTGTCAGCTCGGGGGTTTGAACTTGCAACCTTCTGGTTGCTAGTCCAATGCTCTAACCACTAGGCTACCCTGCCGCCCCATTAGATGGCTTGTGTTGGATAAGTACAGTCCGACAGTGGTCCTGTTCATATGTTGCACTGATATTGACATGTGGTGCAGCATATGCGGTAATACAAACAAAAGTCTCAGCCCTGGTTGCACCCCAAATGGCATCCTGGTCAAAGGCATGAATTAGGGTGTCATTTGGGACACCTATGTTACAGAGAGCAGTGAGTGGAGTGAGTCAGTAGTGCAGAAAGGTTGCAGACTGATGAGAAGCTCAGAGAACACAGCCCGTTGATCATAGCAGCTTGACATAGTGCACTACCTTTGACCAGGGCCCATAGTTCAATTTGTCTCCAGTTCAATTTAACGAATAAGCAAATATGAATGCTTTGCTGATTCCAGTCAGACAGATTCCCTGTTCAATTGTTTTCCTGTTTTAATTGAGTCACAGATGACTGAATAACTAACTGTCCCCCTCTGAGCATAATAGTCTCTGTCTCTCTTTCTCTCTTTCTCTCTCTGAGTAGCAGGATGGCTCAATGAAACATCACATTTACTAAGGGAATGGAGCTCCCTTAGTACGTCAATGTAGTACCTCTTACTTACAGACCTCCCAAATGGGGTGGAGCGGCCAAGAGACCAGAGGAGGCAGAACGGAGTGCTCAGGTTTGGATGTAGGTATTGAGCAGGGTGACATGGGAGAACTTGGTTGAACACCAGACGGGCTGTGGCATTCTGGATAACTTGCATGGGTTTGATGGCACAAGTGGGGTGCCCAGCCAACAGAGATTTGCAGTAGTCCAGAAGGTATATGACCGTCTATATACAGTGAGCGCAAATGAGGTAAGAAAAGGGAGGTAAGGCAATAAATAGGCCATGGTGGCAAAGTAATTACAATATACTAATTAGACACCAGAGTGATTGATGTGCAGAATATGAATGTGCAAGTAGAGATACAGGGGTGCAAAGGAGCAAGATAAATACAAAAATACAGTATGGGGATGAGGTAATAAAAAATACCAGAGAAATGCCATAGAAAGGCACCCAGAATCTTGTTTCCTCTTATTCCCCCCAGCCATCTGCGCGAGAGAGAGAGAGAGAGAGAGAGAGAGAGAGAGAGAGAGAGAGAGAGAGAGAGAGAGAGAGAGAGAGAGAGAGAGAGAGAGAGAGAGAGAGAGAGAGAGAGAGAGAGAGAGAGAGAGAGAGAGAGAGAGAGAGAGAGAGAGAGAGAGAGAGAGAGAGAGAGAGAGAGAGAGAGAGAGAGAGAGAGAGAGAGAGAGATAAACATAAACAACAGAGGCCTGAGGATTTGTCAGTATATAGTGCAGGAATTAACAGATTTGCAGTAGGCAATTACTGAGAGATTGCCAAACCTCATGCACTCAATAAACCAAAGAGCAGACAGAACACAATCTGATTGGGATTATGATGTCGTCATTTCCATATTTCCGTCATTTAACCCCGCCACCGCCTGCAGGTGTTATTGAATGAGAAAAATCATGATGGGTTATATGTACAGTGCACAGACCCCTTCACTTTTTCCACAAAATGTTTGTTACGTTACAGCAATACTATGAAATTATTTTTACCTCTCATCAATCTACACACAATACTCCATAATGAAAAAGCAAAAAAACTGACATTTTAGGTATGTATTCAGATCCTTTACCCAGTACTTTGTTGAAGCACCTTTGGCAGCAATTACATCCTTGAGTCTTCTGGGGTATGATGCTACAAGCTTCGCACCTGTAATTGGGGAGTTTCTCCCATTGTTTTCTGCAGATCCTCTAAATCCTCTCATGTTCGATCGGGTTTCATCTCTGACTGGGCCACTCAAAGACATTCACAGACATGTCCCGAAGCCACTCCTGCGTTGTCTTGGCTGTGTGCTTAGGGTCGTTGTCCTGTTGGAAGGTCAACCCTCGCCCCAGCGCTCTGGAACAGGTTTTCATCAAGGATCTCTGTGTACTTTGCTCTGTTCATCATTCCCTCAATCCTGCCTAGTCCCCCAGACCCTGCTGCTGAAAAACATCACCAAAGCATGATGCTGCCGCCACCACGCTTCACCATAGGGATGGTATTGGCCAAGTGATGAGCTGTGCAGATGGGACGCTTGGCATTCAGAACAAAGAGTTCAATCTTGGTTTTATCAGACAAGACAATTTTGTTTCTGAGAGTCCTTTAGGTGGCTTTTGGCAAACTCCAAGTGGCCTCTCATGTGCCTTTTACTAAGGAGTGGCTTCCGTTTGGCCACTCTACCATAAAGGCCTTATTGGGGGAGTGCTGCAGAGATGGATGTCCTTCTGAAATGTTGGACCATCTCCACAGAGGAACTCTTATCAGAATGACCATCGGGTTCTTGGTCACCTCCCTAACCAATGCCCTTCTCCCGATTCCTCAGTTTGGCCAGGCGGTCAGCTCTAGGAAGAGTCTTGGTGGTTCTAAACTTCTTCCATTAAAGAATGACGGAGGCCACTGTGTTCTTAGGGACCTTCAATGCTGCAGAAATGTTTTGGTACCCTTCCCCAGATCTGTGCCTCGACACAATCCTGTCTCGAGGCTCTGTGGACAATTCCTTCGACCTCATGGCTTGGTTTTTGCAGTATATACTTGTAGACAGGTGTGTGCCTTTCTAAGTAATGTCCAATCAATTGAATTTACAACAGGTGAAATCCAATCAAGTTGTAGAAACATCTCAAGGATGATCAATGTTTTTATTTTTAATAAATTTAGACCAAAAATTATCATGATGGGGTATTGTGTGTAGATTGATGAGGGATAAAAATTAAATATAAATGTTGAATAAGGCTATAACAGTTTGGGGAAAGAATGAGGGGTCTGAATAGTTTCCGAATGCAGTGTATTAGTTCACAAACCTGCACGTTCAATATTTCAATTGGGAATGCTACTATTAGAATGTTCTCAAGGTTTTTTGTATCAAGTTGGCTACCATGCCACACATGTGGGTGGATTTCTGCCTGTCATTGAGCTTCTTTTAACACCAAATTATTGCCAAAGTATTTCAATTTGAAAGGTATACAATTTCAGCTCATTCAGAATGTTCCTTTCACTCAGCAGCAGCTCTTCTCTCTAAAAGGTTGATCAATCATCATTAGAACCCTCATCTCACCGTCATTGACGGGTCCTGTCAACCTTGCATTGTGGAGGTATCGGCTATTGTCGAGCAGGCATATGTATAGCAGATGCCCAGTTTGCATCCCAAATGACAACCTATTCCCTATATAGTGCACTAGTTTAGACCTGAGCCCTGTTTTCCCTGGTCTAAAGTAGTGCACTATAAATGGAATAGGGTGCCGTTTGGGATGTAGCCCCAGAGAACAGTACAGTTAAGCTAAGGTTTGCTTTACTTTCTGTTGTCATTCACAAAGACACCTTAAAAGGGAATGGGATTGAGTGGATGATGCCAGGTTGGCACTGGGAATGATTGATGGGGTACAGTACATTGAGGTACATCTCCTTACCCAGGCAGAGTAGGGTACAATAATGCTGTCGCAGCAGACAACACAACACGCACGCACACACACACACACACGGTGAGTCAAGTTGTCTGTCTCAGTTTACCATCATACGACAAGACCGGCCGGACCTCACATTATGAATGACGCTGATTCTGTTCCCTATCTTTTCTACTGTACATTAAACAGTTAACAAATATGCTTAATAAAACAAAGAGAGAAACCAAAAGTGGTGTGATGCCCTCTGCTGAAGCTAAGGTCTGACTGCCATATATAAATCCCTGTGTTTGTTTTTGGATTCAGCATATCCAGGGCTGGGACAACATGGTCTCATTGGAATATGTCAAAAAGAGTGACATTTAACCACATTGGTTATATATCACCATAAATGACGTATTGGTTGTATGTCACATGCAGTGACGTTTTACATATACTGCATGTTACTATCCTTATGTATTTCATTCAGACTCTGCTTGAGTTTGTTTAACCTCTTGCTCCTACTTGAGACGCAGACGTCCCAACTAGAGCTCTGGAAATGCAAATGCGCTACGCTAAACGCTAATAGTATTAGTTAAAACGCAAACGTTCATTAAAATACACATGCTTGGTATTGAATTAAAGCTACACTCGTTGTGAATCCAGGCACCAAGTCAGATTTTTAAAATGCTTTTCGGCGAAAGCATGAGAAGCTAATATTATCTGATAGCATGTAACACCCCAAAAGACCCTTAGGGGATGTAAACAAAATAATTAGCATAGTCGGCGCTACACAAACCGCACAATAAAATATAAAACATTCATTACCTTTGACCATCTTCTTTGTTGGCACTCCTTGATGTCCCATAATCAATACTGGGTCTTTTTTTCGATTAAATCGGTCCATATATAGCCTAGATATCGATCTATGAAGACTGTGTGATAAACGGAAAAAAATAGCGTTTCATAACGTAACGTCATTTTTTTAAAGTTAAAAAGTCGACGATAAACTTTCACATAACACTTCGAAATACTTTTCTAATGCAACTTTAGGTATTAGTACACGTTAATAAGCGATAAAAATCATCAGGAGGCGAAAAAATGTCCGGAAAAAACTCAGCCAATACATCAAGTTGGAGGTCGGAGGGAATCGGTTCCCTTGGGTCGGTTCTACCAAGAATCAAATCCGAAGCAAATGAGAAGACTCTATACATCCTGTGGAAGCTGTAGGTACTGCAACCTCGGCCTCATTTAATACGGTTCACCTTTAACAATGGGTTGAAGTGGCGCATGGATATTTTTTTCCACTTTCAGTGATCAGATTTTCCTGCGCTTTTCGATGAAACAGACGTTCTGTTATAGTCACAGCCGTGATTTAACCAGTTTTAGAAACGTGAGAGTGTTTTCTATACACACATACTAATCATATGCATATACTATATTCCTGCCATGAGTAGCAGGACGCCAAAATGTTGCGTGATTTTTAACAGAATGTTCGAAAAAGTAGGGGGTAGGCTTAAGAGGTTTTAAAAGAAAGCATGGCTCATTGTTAGCTGTCTTATGTACATTGCATGCATAAGGGTGAGTATACATTTTGTCCCACTGAGGTGTATTGTCCCTGTAGCTGAGGGAAAAGAAGACCTCACAGGAAAAGCCAGCGTATCAGACAGAGACCATTAGAGCCTGTGATTTGGCTCTTGTCCTCAGGGATGCCTGAAGAGAATCTGTTATGGCTGTTCCCTCCCCACCCCCATAACTCTCCCTATCTTCTCCACTTTCTAGTCCCCCTCTCCTCCCCTAAGCTCCACCTTTCCACCTTTGCTCCCCTCTGTTCCCTGCCTCATCTCACCCTCTGCTCCCCCTCCCTCCCCTAAGCTCCACCTCTACTTCCCTGCTCCTCCCCCAAAGCTCCACCGCTACTCCCACTCTTCTCCCCCTAAGTTTCACCTCTACTCCCCCACTCCTCCCCCACAGCTCCACCTCTACTCTCCCTCTACTCCCCCTAAGCTCCACCTCTTCTCCCCCTTTCCTACCCCTAAGCTCCAACTCTCCTCCCCCTAAGCTCCACCTCTACTCCCCCTAAGCTCCACCTCTGCTCCACCTCTACTCCCTCTAAGCTCCACCTCTACTCCCCCTCTTCTCCCCCTCTACTCCCCCTAAGCTCCCCCTCTACTCCCCCTCTTCTCCCCCTCTACTCCCCCTAAGCTCCACCTCTTCTCCACCTCTTCTCCCCCTCTCTTCCCCCTAAGCTCCACCTCTACTCTCCCTCTTCTCACCCTTTTTGAGAAGTATTCTTTACCATTACTAGACATTCCACAACACCACGGACAGACAGGATGCATCCAAATTCCCAAATGGCCCCTTATTCTTTTTCAGTGCACTACTTTTGACAAGGGCCTAATGGCAATAGGGTGCCATCTGGAACACACCCACAGATCCATCCAACCTTTCTCTATATAGATTTATAGCCACGGCAATTGGACTGTCAGAGACATTGAATCTTTTCTCTGAGGCCCCCCTCATCAATCACAATGTAGACCCAAGGACATATTTTCTGTTACAGACATCTGCCATGCAGTCACAACTCAAATTGATTGACAATTTCTTCTTGCTCTGTCAGCCATTGTGTTCCTCACATCACAATGGAGTGGCTACGGTTCTGGATTTTCTTGAACCCAACTTGCTAAAAATACTGAGATTTCTGCGAATGTGGGGTGTTAAGGAATCTTTTATCAATAATGACTAATTATGTATACATTTCAATCAGGACTGACTAATCAGAATACTATTATGTTACTGTATAGATCTTTTAATCCTAGTACTGAATATAATGTGTGTAATTATAATCAAGAATTAGAACAAAGAATGTCTGTTCCTTGGTAGAAACGAATGAACTTATCGTCAGACTGGCTATCTACACAGGGAGGCTTTGGCCTAGTCATAAATTATCTAAACTGGTGGAGGATGATGTAGGAAGGCTTGAGAACTATACTGCCATTGTACCGGAGTGAAGGAGGGACGGGACAGTTTGAAACCTAATGACGCCATTTTCAGTTTATAACCTGTTGTAAATTGTATCATGTTTAATACTCTCGAGAATAAACCCTAGTGTTTGATTTTGAGACTGATCTCCGCCCATTTTATGCAAATAAGTTTCTTACAAATCCTTAGAAATGGGCTGAGTGTATTAATTGAATTGGGTAATAAACATATAGGAATTTAATTCCT
Source organism: Oncorhynchus kisutch (assembly GCF_002021735.2). Taxonomy (NCBI): domain Eukaryota; kingdom Metazoa; phylum Chordata; class Actinopteri; order Salmoniformes; family Salmonidae; genus Oncorhynchus; species Oncorhynchus kisutch. The sequence goes on along the minus strand of NC_034199.2, from coordinate 33,738,045 downwards.
CTAACAATTGGTCCTTCGAACACCGGGTCTAAATACCTGTCTCTGCCATCTGAAGGTCGTACGCCGAACATCGTGCACGGGCGGGTCTAGTCCCGTTATTTTAAGACTTGGCCTATGAATTGAGGTTAAAGAACAGGCCGGTATACACCCCAGACTGACAGGGACGGTGACTATATCCAACGAACATTGCTTTTCCCAGTTGGCGACAAGGTCAGTACCCTATATTCTCGATTCTGGGGGGAATGATTTAAGTTATCTTTGATTTGATGTTCTAAAAGGTTTAGAATTTATCAAGAATAGGAGCTTTGCTATTCCAAACCGATCCAATGGGTTGTGTATGACCGATATACACTGGGTTTTGTATATACACTGGCATGTTCGCGACAACCTGGGGTTAAGTGCACACCATAAATAAACTAGCTTAATAGATCCGGGTGCCTTGGAGGCCAGAGGGGTTATTAAGACGGGACAGGCAGTCCAAATGAGGAGGAGAGGGAAGCCAAAATCTAGAGGAATGGGATAAAAGCCAAACCTCTAGACAAGAGGTTCCAGGAGAGAGGGAAATCATCATTTAGTGAAGTGAGATACCAGATATTGGTGTACTTTAAAAGTCCTATGATGCAACATGAAATAGGAGGTTAACTAGGGATTTACGATCCCTGGGTAATAGCTTATAGTTGTAAGGGTGAGACATGGTATCTGATCGAGAGTCAAAGCTATAGACAACGTTTCCACAAAGGAGAAAACAAAGGAGAGAACTAGGTAAGGGTAAACAACACATACATGGAACATGGAAATACATACACATAGATAGTAAGTACGAACATTGCTACTAGGAGCGGCAAGGATTTATTAAACATGAGTAGTGAATCCTCAGAGGAGGTCCCGAAATTAACAGGGGATGAGAAATATATGCAGGAAGAAGATAAGAGGAACACCTATTTTAGCCAGACATGGAGGAGAAAGTACGAATTTGATGAACGTTTAAATAAAGAAAAACTGGAATCAATGATTAAATAGGGTTAGTGGAGACAAGACAGATAAACAACGGGCAGAGGGGCTAAATACAGCTAGGATATGGTTAGCCGAGGCGAGGAAGAGAGCTGAGAACAAAGGGAAATGAAGAGAGGCACCCAAAGTCTGACTCAGACAAAGACGATGATGAACCTTGAATAGAAACTGATACCGCTAATATAATCAGGGTTATTTAATATGTATAATATGGTATGGAACAAGAATGTAAAGGGGTGGTGTAAACTTTGACCAGTTTTCATGGCATTCTCAGGTGGTCTGATCAGCCACAGGGGAGACATTTGAATATGAATTTGTGGTCATGGGTGGTACTTGTTTTTAAGGTAAATTAATTATAATGGAGTTTATAGCTCTTGGACATAATTATTAGTTCAGAACCACAATTATTAGTTTTGAACCACAGAGGATAGTCTTTTGAGGTTTGGACAGGACACAGTTTAAGTCAATAGGGCAGGAAAATACATGATAGAAAAGGTGATTTTATAAGCATAGTAAATTACGGTAGATAAGGTATCTCAAACTATGCAACATATATAAAATTATGGATGTGACTGATTCTTAAGTTTAACCCATGTTATTTTTAGATCAAATACAGTGGATAATACAGAAGGAGAGATTTCAGTAACACAGGAAAGAGATATGATATGGTTAGCATTCGTTTTTGCTTCAATTAACCATTAGAATATTTTTTATTTAAATAGACAGATAGGGGAAAGGGCAGACAGAGGAGTCCTCCCTGCACTGCTGAGACCTTGAAGGTTTGAGAGCAGAGAGGAAATGAACACAGATGCCTCTTAACTTCTTATTATTTGCTAACGGAAGCATTCAGTTGAAAAGGTGGCACAGGAAATTCAAAAATATTTGTTTGAAATATTTAACTTTCACACATTAACAAGTCCAATACGGCAAATGAAAGATAAACATATTGTTAACCTACCCATCATGTCCGCTTTTTAAAATGTTTTACAGCGAAAACACAACATATATTTATGTTAGATCACCACCAAATCCCAAAAAACACAGCCATTTTCCCCAGACAAAGATAGAGTCACAAACACAGAATTAGAGATAAAATGAATCACTAACCTTTGATAATCTCCATCAGATGACACTCATATGACATCATGTTACACAATACATTTGTTTTGTTCGATAATATGCATATTTATATCCACAAATATCGGTTTACATTGATGGCATGTTCAGAAATGCCTCCAAAATATCAGGAGTAATTAGAGAGATCTATATCAGATAACAGAAATACTCATCATAAACTTTGACAAAAGATACATGTTTTACATATAATTAAAGATACACTGGTTCTCAATGCAACCGCTGTCTCTTAGATATTCTCAGAAATATCTAATTTACATAATTATTCATACCCATTTGCTTTGACACTCCAAAATGAGCTCACGTGCATCTAATTTCTTTTGTTCATCCTTGAGATATCACTACAAGTTGATTGATGGCCAATTCAATTGTTTGGACATGATTTAGAAATAAACACACTGGTCTATCTTAGGGCTGAGATCCTGTTAATGGGATTGATATGACAAGAGCCAGTGAAAGTGCAGGGCGCCAAATTCAAAACAACAAAATTCCTCAAACATACAAGTATCTTCTACCATTTTAAAGGTAATCTTGTCGTTAATCCCACCACAGTGTCCAATTTCAAATAGGCTTTACAGCGAAAGCACCACAAACGATTATGTTAGGTCAGAGCCAAGTCACAGAAAAACACAGCCATTTTTCCAGCCAAAGAGTGGAGTTACAAAAATCAGAAATAGAGATAGAATTAATCACTAACCTTTGATGATCTTCATCAGATGACACTCATAGGTCTTCATGTTACACAATATATGTATGTTTTGTTCGATAAAGTTCATATTTATATAGAAAAATCTCAGTATACATTTCCGCGTTATATTCAGTAGTTCCAAAAACATCCAGTGATTTTGCAGAGAGCCACATGAATTTACGGAAATACTCATTATAAATGTTGATGAAAATACAAGTGTTATACATTGAAATATAGATAAACTTCTCCTAAATGCAACCGCTGTGTCAGATTTCAAAAAAGCTTCACGGAAAAGGCAAACCATGCAATAATCTGAGTGTGGTGCTCAGAGACCCAACAAGCCAAAAAGATATCCGCCATATTGTGCAGTCAACAGAAGTCAGAAATAACATTATAAATATTCACTTACCTCCACAATAAATGTTTGATTTGTTCGATAAAGTCCATAATTTATGTCCCAATAGCTACTTTTGTTAGCGCGTTTTGTAAACAAATCCAAAGTCACGAAGCATGTTCACTAGGCGCAGACGTAATGTCAAAAAGTTCCGTTACAGTCCGTAGAAACATGTCAAATGATGTATAGAATCAATATTTAGGATGTTTTTAACATAAATCTTCAATCATTTTCCAGCCAGAGAATTCCTTTGTCTGTAGAAAAGAAAAGCAAAGCAATGGAAAAGCAATGGAGCGCGAGGTACCTCTCATGTGAATGTGCATGACCAGCTCATGAAAATATGCCAGACCACTGTAACGGCGTTCGTCTGTTGAAGGAGAGTCGGACCGAAATGCAGCGTGGTGGTTACTCATGTCTTTTAATGAAGATATAGCGATACATGAAATAACTTAAATACAAAAAACAACAAACGAAACGTGAAAACCTATACAGCCTGTCTGGTGCTAACTAACACAAAGACAGGAACAATCACCCACAAAATACACAGTGAAACCCCGGCTACCTAAATATGGTTCCCAATCAGAGACAACGAGAATCACCTGACTCTGATTGAGAACCGCCTCAGGCAGCCAAACCTATGCTAGACACACCCCTAATCAGCCACAATCCCAATGCCTACAAATCCCCAATACAACAACACAATAAACCCATGTCACACCCTGGCCTGAACAAATAATTAAAGAAAACACAAAATACTAAGACCAAGGCGTGACAGAACCCCCCCCCCCCCAAGGTGCGGACTCCCGGACGCACCTCAAAACCATAGGGAGGGTCCGGGTGGGCGTCTGTCCATGGTGGCGGCTCCGGCTCGGGACGTGGACCCCACTCCATAAATGTCATAGTTCCTCCCCTTCGCGTCCTGGGATAATCCACCCTCGCCGCCGACCATGGCCTAATAGTCCTCACCCAGAACCCCACTGGACTGAGGGGCAGCTCGTGACTGAGTGGCAGCTCGGGACTGAGGGGCAGCTCGGGACTGAGGCAGCTCGGGACTGAGGGGAAGCTCGGGACTGAGGGGCAGCTCGTGACTGAGGGACAGCTCGGGACTGAGGGGAAGCCCGGGACTGAGGGGAAGCCCGGGACTGAGGGGAAGCCCGGGACTGAGGGGAAGCCCAGGACTGAGGGGAAGCCCAGTACTGAGAGGAAGCCCAGTACTGAGATGAAGCTCAGGCAGGTAGTTGGCTCTGGCAGATCCTGGCTGACTGGCAGATCTGGAAGAATCTGGTTGAATGGCAGATCTGGAAGATCCTGGCTGACTGGCAGATCTGGAAGAATCTAGCTGCTCTGGCTGCTCCATGCAGACTGGCAGCTCTGGCTACTCCATGCAGACTGGCAGCTCTATGCAGACTGACATCTCTGGCTGCTCCATGCAAACTGGCAGCTCTGGCTGCTCCATGCAGACTGGCAGCTTTGGCTGCTCCATGCAGACTGACAGCTCTGGCTTCTCCATGCAGGCTGGCGGCTCTGGCTGCTCCATGCAGGCTGATGGCTCTGGCTGCTCCATGCAGGCTGACGACTCTGGCTGCTCCATGCAGGCTGACGGCTCTGGCTGTTCCATGCAGGCTGACAGCTCTGGCTGTTCCATGCAGGCTGACAGCTCTGGCTGCTCCATGCAGGCTGACAGCTCTGGCTGCTCCATGCAGGCTGACAGCTCTGGCTGCTCCATGCAGGCTGACAGCTCTGGCTGCTCCATGCAGGCTGACAGCTCAGGCTGCGCTGAACAGGCAGGAGGCTCCAGCAGCGCTGTAGAGGAGGAAGGCTCTGGCTGCGCTAAACAGGCGGGAGGCTCCGACAGCGCTATAGAGGAGGAAGGCTCTGGAAGCGCTGAACAGGCGGGAGACTCCAGCAGCGCAGGAGAGGAGGAAAGCGCTGGCTGCACTGAACAGGCGGGAGGCTCCGGCAGCGCTGTAGAGGAGGAAGGCTCTGGCTGCGCTAAACAGGCGGGAGGCTCCGACAGCGCTATAGAGGAGGAAGGCTCTGGAAGCGCTGAACAGGCGGGAGACTCCGACAGCGCAGGAGAGGAGGAAAACGCTGGCTGCGCTGAACAGGCGGGAGGCTCCGACAGCGCTAGAGAGAAGGATGGCTCTGGCTGTGCTGAACAGGCGAGGCGCACTGAAGGCCTGGTGCGTGGTGCTGGAACTGGTGGTACTGGATCGAGGACACGCACAGGAAGCCTGGTGCGGGGAGCTGCCACCGGAGGACTGGTGTGTGAAGGTGGCACAGGATCGACTGGACCGTGAAGGTGTACTGGAGAGCCTGAGAGCAGGACTGGCACAGGACGTGCAAGGCTAGGTAGGTACACAGGAGGCCTAGTGCGTGAGGCTGGCACATTTTTCACCAGCCGACTAACACGCACCTCAGGACGAGTATGGAGCGCTGACCCAGGTGCCATCAAATCCCCGACACGCTCCATCGGACGAATCTTGTACCTAAAGCACCAAGCTAGCAACTCCCTCATTACTCTCCACTCCACTTTCCCCATTAACTCCTTCACAGTCTCAGCTTCGCTCACCTCTAACACCGGCTCTTCACGATTAACAAGGAGAGTTGGCTCAGGTCTATCTCCTGACTCTGCCACTCTCCCTCTGAGCCCCCCCCAATACATTTTTGGGGCTGACTCACGGGCTTTCTTCTGCGCCGTCGTGATTGTCTCTCCAACTCCATTCTCCTATAACCCTCTTCGCACTGATCCAGCGAATCCCAGGCGGGCTCCGGCACTCTCTCTGGGTCGACCGCCCACCTGTCTATTTCTTCCCACGTCGTATAGTCCCGATTTTGTAGCTCCTGCTGCCGCTGTTGTTTCTCCTCATACCAGTGTCTCTCAGCTCTCGCCGCCTCTAGTTCTTCTTTGGGGCGGCGATATTCTCCCGGCTGATCCCAGGGTCCTTCTCTGAACAATTCATCCTCCTTTCGCTGCTCCTGCTGTCGCTGCCTGTTACCACGCCACTCAGTCCGTGTGTGGTGGGTTCGTCTGTTGAAGGAGAGTCGGACCGAAATGCAGCGTGGTGGTTACTCATGTCTTTTAATGACGATATAGCGATACACGAAATAACTTAAATACAAAAAACAACAAACGAAACGTGAAAACCTATACAGCCTGTCTGGTGCTAACTAACACAAAGACAGGAACAATCACCCACAAAATACACAGTGAAACCCCGGCTACCTAAATATGGTTCCCAATCAGAGACAACGAGAATCACCTGACTCTGATTGAGAACCGCCTCAGGCAGCCAAACCTATGCTAGACACACCCCTAATCAGCCACAATCCCAATGCCTACAAAAAACCCAATACGACAACACAATAAACCCATGTCACACCCTGGCCTAAACAAATAATTAAAGAAAACACAAAATACTAAGACCAAAGCGTGACAACCACTGACTCAAAGAGCCCTTATGAGCCCCTCTTTTACAGTAGAAGCCTCAAACAATTTTCTAAAGACGGTTGACATCTAGTGGAAGCTTTTGGAAGTGGAACATGACCAATATCTCACTGTATCTTCAATTAGGGCTGAGTTGTAAATCGACCAACCTCAGATTTCCCACTTCCTGGTTGGATTTTTTCTCAGGTTTTTGCCTGCCATATGAGTTCTGTTATATTCACTGCCATCATTCAAACATAAACTTCAGAGTGTTTCCTATCCAAATATATGAATAATATGCATATATTAGCAACTGGGACTGAGGAGCAGGCAGTTACTCTGGGCACCTCTGGGCACCTTATTCATCCAAGCTACTCAATACTGCCCCCAGCCAAAAGAAGTTGAAAAGGTCCAACAGTTGACAGTGCATGTTAGAGCAGAATCTATACAATGAGGTCCAAGGAACTGTCCGTAGATCTTCCGAGATGTGTGATGAGGCATGTATATGGTGAAGGGTATAAAACAATTTCTAGGGTGTTGGAAGTTTCCAAGAGCACAGTGGTCTCCTTTATTGGGAAATTGAAAAAAATATAGAACTACCCAGTCTCTGACTGGAGCTGGCCCTCCAACCAAACTGAGCAATAGGCAATAAGGACCTTGGTCAGGGAAGTGAGCAAGAACCCAAATACTACTCTGATAGAACTACTGAATTTCTTGACTGAATTTCTTGAAAAACCTGCCAGAAGGACAACTGTTTCTACAGCATTTCCCCAATCTGGGCTTTAAGGGAGAGTGGCCAGACAGAAGCCAGTGCTGAGAAAAAAGCACATGACAGTATGTCTGTAGTTTGCTAAAAGTATTGTGAAAGCGAGATAAGGAAAAATATTCTGTGGTCTGATTAGACAAAAATGTAACTCTGTGGCTTCAATGCAAAGCACTATGTCTGGAGAAAACCAGGCACAGCTCATCACCAATCTAATACCAATAATATAATCGTGCCAGAGGGGATGGCTACCGTTTCACGGGCTCCTAACCAACTTTGCTATTTTGTTTGTTTTTTCACATTGTTTGTAACTTATGTTTTACATAAAGTTGCTGCTACCGTCTCTTATGACCGAAAAGAGCTTCTGGACATCAGAACAGCGATTGCTCACCTCGAACTGAACTGAGTCCGACGCAAAAGATACACTGCTTCCCAGAGAATAGGCCTCAAATCCCCATCAATCGCGTTAAGAAACGATGGAGATATGTCAGGTGCAATGTGAGGATTTGTAGACGAGTGAGTAAATTGCCACAACAATCAGTTCTACTGGCCAACGTGAAATCACTGGAAAACAAACTGGATGATCTATGGTCGAGACTATCCTACCAACAGGACATCAAAACCTCAAATATCTTATATTTCACCAACTCGTGGCTCATCGACGACAAGGGAAATATAGAGCTGGCTGGGTTTTCTTTGCATTGACAGGACAGAGCAGCCACAATGTGGTAAGACGAGGGTGTCTATTTGTGTGTCTATTTGTCAATAACAGCTGTTGCGCAATTTCTAATGTTAAAGAAGTCTCAAGGTATTGCTCGCCTGAGGTAGAGTACCTCATGATAAGCTGTAGACCACACTCTTTACCAAGAGAGATCTCATCTATATCATTCATAGCCATCTATCTACCACCACAAACTGATGCTGATGCTAAGACTGCCCATAAGAAAACAAGAAAATGCTCATCCAGAAGCAGTGCTGCTAGTGGCCAGCGACTTTGATGCAGGCAAACATTTTCCCTCATTTCTACCAGCATGTCATATGTGCAACCAGAGGGAAAAAAACTCTAGACCACATTTACTCCACACACAGAGATGCATACAAAGCTCTCGATCGCCCCCCATTTGGCAAATCTGACCATAATTCTATCCTCCTGATTCCCTCTTACAAGCAAAAACTAAAGCAGGAGGTACCAGTTGCTCGCTCAATACAGAAGTGGTCTGATGTGGCGGATGTTAAGTTACAGGACTGTTTTGCTTCCACAGACTGGAATATGTTTTGTGATTTATCTAATGGCATTGAGGAGTGTACCACCTCAGTCACAGGCTTCATCAATAAGTGTATCAACGAGGTCATCCCCACAGTTACTGTACGTACATACCCCAACCAGAAGCGTTGCTGCTTGCAAGGAGCGGGACACTAATCCAAACGCTTATAAGAAATCCCGTTATGCTCTCAGACAAACCATCAAACATGCAAAGCATCAATACAGGACTAAGAATGAATCCTACTACACTGGCTCTGACGCTCGTCAGATGTGGCAGTGGTTGCAACTTTTACTGACTACAAAGGGAAGCCCAGCTGAGAGCTGCCCAGTGACGCAAGCTTACCAGACGAGCTAAATGCCTTTAACGCTCGCTTTGCGGCAAGCAACACTGAAGCATGCATGAGAGCACCAGCTGTTCCAGACGACTGTGTGATCCCGCTCTCCATAGCCTATGTGAGCAAGAACTTCAAACAGGTCATCATTCACAAGGCCGCTGGGCCAGATGGATTACCAGGGTGTGTAGTCAGAGCATGCGCGGACCAATTGGCAAGTGTCTTCACTGACATTTTCAACCTCTCCCTGACCGAGTTCGTAATACCAACATGTTTCAAACAGACCACCATAGTCCCTGTGCCCAAGAATGCGAAGGTAACCTGCCTAAATTACTACTGCCCCGTAGCACTCACGTCGGTAGCCATAAAGTGATTTAAAAGGCTGGTCATGGCTCACATCAACACCATCATAGGAAACTCTAGACCCACTCCAATTCGCATACCACCCCAACAGACGACAAAATCTCATTCCCACTCCACACTGCCCTTTCCCACCTGGACAAAAGGAACTAAATGTATAAGTTTCAAATGTCTCATTGGTTAGAACAATTTAATTTGGTCCTTATCCATATTATCAACCTGGTATTAAATGTTTGCTTGGCAATTTGATTACAATTTTTCTGCAGCTTCCAACAATACTCAAAACCCAAACTTAAATAAAATAACTGTAACAATAATAATAATGTGCAAGCTTTCAGAGGGGGTGGCCCCCATTCCTCTGCTAATTAGTGAACACTCACCCACAGAAAGATTCATCGCTGACCTCAGCAGTGATATAAACCAAAACCAAGTGATAAACACCATCCAAAATAAACCATCAGTTACAGTCCTTATAAAGGTTCTCTCCAGTTTAGCCCTGATGTATGGCTGCCAGCAGAGATTGACATCGGTCCAGTACCCCAGTGCACAGTAGAAGTACAATTAAGAAATGGTTGATATAAAGGGACAGGTAAAGAGAACCAGGAAACAAATGACAAAAAGCCGAAAAGGAAAATATACTTCTACCCAAGGAACTGCATTTGTCTTCTACAGGAACAAAATCGTTATTTTGGTTATTGGACAGAACCCACGCTAGATTATTTTGACCCAGCCAATTGGGTTGCATGAATAACCAAACATATTGGGTTGTTGGGATTACTCAAAAGGGTTAATTCAACCATCAGTTGGGTATTTTTTACTTTCATTCTGGGTTGACCAAGCAGCTGGGTCTTTTTTAAAGTAATAGTTAGGTTATTTTCAGGTGGAGTACCTTATTAGGCGCATGGCTTTCTGATAGATCTCCTGTGGGAGTAAATATCATTCCTGTTCATTATGTTATGTTTACATTCTGCATATTCCGTTTTTCCTTAAGATGTTAAGCATGTTACACATCCTGCTAGAATATTAATCTTATTTATTACATATTATAATAAGGTGGTAACTATCCCAACAGTGGCATTTGCATAGGCTTTTAGGGAACTCATACACTTCTGTAAGCCTCATTGAAATTACAAAAGTATCAATGTTCAGTATTTACATGTGATAAATATACAACAGAACAGAGAAACAGGAATAATATTTACTTTCACTGGTGGACAAAGACACGTCCCTACTAAACGCATACCAGTCTTCTGATCTGACCCGCGGGGTTAAATCTCAATAACCCAGCATCAACAACCCAACCTTGCTCTTTTTAAAGAAAACAATCCAACGCTTGCAACCCAGCAGTTGAGTCAACCAAACAACACAGCATTTTCAGAGTATACAGTCAGTTAAAATGACATATAACATATAACAATGGCTAAATGTCACTATTGTCACCGTTTCAATACATGGTAATGAGACACATTTTGGTGTTACTTCTTTCAATAATCCCTTAATTTAGCCCTAGAACACCATACAGTATATGAACCTTGATTCTGGTATCACCAGCCTCTCAACAATTATCAACATGGATTAACCTGTTATGGCTGCCACCCCGATACTGGGATTAATATGACAACCACCAGTGAAAATAGAGGGCGCCAAATTCAAACCACAGAATTCTCATAATTACAATTCCTAAAACATACATATGCCTCATATCATTTTAAAGCTATTCTCGTTGTTAATCCCACCAAAGTGTCCGATTTCAAATAGGCTTTTCAGCGAAAGCACTAGAAACGATTATGTTAGGTCTCCACCAAACCACAATAAGCACAGCCATTTTCCAGCAAAATATAGCATTCACAAAAACCAGAAATAAAGATAAAATGAATCACTAACCTTGAATTATCTTCATCAGTTGACACACATAGGACTCCATGTTAGACAATACATGCATGTTTTGTTTGATAAAGTTCATATTTATATAAAAAATCTGAGTTTACATTGGCGCGTTAGATTCACTATTTCCAAAAACATCAAGTGATTTTGCATAGCCACATCATTCAACAGAAATACTCATCATAAATATAGATGATAATACAAGTTATACACATGGAATTATAGATATACCTCTCCTTAATGCAACCGCTGTGTCAGATTTTTTAAAAACTTTACGGAAAAAGAAATGCATGCAATAATCTGAGAAGGCGCTCAAAAGTAAAAACACCACAGCCGCAAAGATGGCGTCAACATATGCAAGAAATTACATGATAAATATTCCCTTACCTTTGATGATCTACATCAGAAAGCACTCCAGGAATCCCAGGTCCACAATAAATGTTTGTTTTGTTCGAAAATGTCCGTTATTTATGTCCAAATACCTTCTTTTGGTATACATATCCAAACGCAAATTCTGGTCAGCATTATATCGGACAAAATCTTCAAAAAGTGATATTACCGATCGAAGAAACATTTCAAACTAAGTACAGAATCAATCATTAGGATGTTTTTAACAAATAGCTTCAATAAAGTTCCAACCGGAGTATTCCTTCTTGTCTACGTGAGCAAGTGACTACCATGAGGAAAAAGTGCGATCACAAAACGGCTGCTTGATGGAAATCTGATATATTCTGCTCTCATTCACTCCCACAACAACATAGAAGCCTCATTATATTTTATATTGATGGTTGACATCTAGTGGAACACCTAGGCAGTGCAACATCATTCATATCTCAAGGGAATTTCATTGGGGACTCTGGTGAAACCAATCAGATTTCTGACTTCCTGTTTTGATTTCAACTCGGGATTTTGCCTGCCAATATGAGTTCTGTTATACTCACAGACATCATTCAAACAGTTTTAGAAACTTCAGAGTGTTTACTATCCAATACTAATAATAATATGCAAATATTAGCAACTAGGACTGAGGAGCAGGCCATTTGATATGGGCACCTTTCATCCAAGCCACTCAATACTGACCCTATAGCCATAAAAAGTTAAAATAGCCTCATGCATCTGTCCTTTCCCTGTGTCTGGACTAGTATTTATTGTTCTAATCTACATCCATTTCTCTATTGTGTCATAGCCCCATATTTCCTACTTCCTATTACTTCCCTTTCTTCCTTTGGACTGTCCGCTGAGGTCAAGGAATGAAATATGCTGGTGCCTAACAATATTGACTAGCTACACTTGGCTGATAAACTAATGTTGATGAGCAACATGTTTCTTGTTATAGCCCTGGGCAGTTAGGCTTGTATATATATAACCTTTCCCCATAGGCTCTGGGCTGTGGTCATGCCCCTCAATTAGAACATGTGATTTATTATGTGATCATATTTATATATCCGAGAGTGGAATAAATCTCGGACATCCTGTTTAGTCATTTATTTAAGGAACCTGCAAGTAAGCATTTAGTTGGACGGTGTATGCCATGTGTATCCTGTACATACGACTTTTATCATTCAATATGGTAGCGGCATGATCTACCAAAATGCAATCATAGTGTTTATGACTACATTGGTAACATATCATTTTGAATTCTCTCTTGTTCCAGGAGAGAATATCAAGGTTGTAGTATGATACTAACAAAGCAACAAACAAACGTGCAAAGGAAGACGTGAAGACATGTCAGGGATCAGGCTCTGATATTGAAACCTGCCAGTGACAGTTGAACCTTGTGTGTGAAAGCGATAGGGAATACATAGATAGAAGTCGTGGGTGTCTAGGTAGAGGATAGGACTCCACAGTGAATGGCTAACTGACTGGGTGTGTAAAAGAGTAGAGTAGAGTAGACAGTAGATTTTCCATCCTAAAAAGAAGAAATCGATAAACAACTCAATATCAATATGTGCAGGCCAAGAAAAACTAACAAACAGCATCTACATACCTAACTTACAGGCCACAGTAAACAAATCAGCATTCACAAAACCACATAAACCTAAGAATAACACATTTGTTCAGTATCCAACATAATCATGTAATACCACTGTCCATAAATCAAAACAATATTTCTACACTCACTCGCTCAATCAATCAGTCAAAGGGTGTAGTACTAGCTAAGATGTAAGGCCACTGAAATCAATACAGGATATTGATATATGCAAATAATTTTAAAGAGATAAGGCTATGAATCTCATTATTGTCAGACTCTTGAGTGACCTGGTCCAATCTGAGGCAATCTGGCATATTCTGTCTCATACTTCTGTAAAGCCCAGCTCTGTGGAGTGTACGGCTTAAAATGGTCCAATGGACAGATACTCCTATCTCCGCTGTGGAGCTTTGCAGCTCCTTCGTGTTATCTTTGGTCTCATTGTTGCCTCTCTGATTAATGCCCTGCTTGCCTGGTCTGTGAGTTTTGGTGGGCGGCCCTCTCTTGGCTGGTCTGTTGTGGTGCCATATTCTTTCCATTTTTTAATAATGGATTTAATGGTGCTCCGTGGCATGTTCAAAGTTTTGGATATTTTTATAACCCAATCCTGATCTGTACTTCTCAACAACTTTGTCCCTGACCTGTTTGTAGAGCTCCTGGTCTTCATGGTGCCACTTGCTTGGTGGTGCCCCTTCCTTAATGGTGTTGCAGACTCTGGGGCCTTTCAGAACAGGTGTATATATATTGAGTGCATGCGACACTTAGATTGCACACAACTAATTATGTGACTTCTGAAGGTAATTAGTTGCACCAGATCTTATTTAGGGGCTTCATATCAAAGGGGCTGAATACATATGCATGCACCACTTTTCCTTTATAAAAAAATTAAATAAAAAATTAACTTCACCAATTTTGACTATTTGTGTATGTGCATTACATGAAATCCAAATAAACATCCATTTAAATGACAGGTTGTAATGCAACAAAATAGGAAAAACGTCAATGGGGATGAATAAATTTGCAAGGCACTGTAACACAGTATGCTTTCTTGAATTTGTTCTGGATTTGGGGACTGTGAAAAGACCCGTGTTGGAATGTTTGTGTGTCAGAGCTGTGTGTAAGTTGACTATGCAAACAATTAGCGATTTTCAAATCCTTAATGTTTCTTTTAACCCTCCTGCTGTGTTCCGGTCGAATTAGACCGATATACAAGTTTTCTCTCTAAAAAATGTAGTTCATTTGTCCATACAGGGCATCTGAACACACAAATTACATTTTGATGATTTTCATAAAATTCGGGGTGTTTTATTTAACTTTTGTACACCTGTGGTGTCATTAGAAATGAATGGGTGAGTCTACAATTAGTGTATAAAATTGAGTTCAGCCACATGCCCATTCATCAGATGGACACACAGACCTCCTCTCCCAGACCCCCACATGCATGTGTTTGAGCACACACACACACAGACACACACACCTCACTCCTCTTCTTGGCTTCCATGGCAACCCACACGGGAACCTTTCCCCAATAGAATCTTACCCCAACGGGAAACACACCTGTTGGCATTCTCACAAACAATCACAACTTTGTTTCAATTAATATATAGAACTTTTCTCGCAGCTCTGGTATATAAAGCTTTTTTGAGGCCTTGCTCACAATTAATTCTGTGGCAGCACAATGACCAAATGATATACTGTATGTGAGGCTCTTAATCTTATATTTGATCATGACACTGGTGAGGAGGAGAGAGGCCATGAAACTGACAGTGAAGATGCATTAGAGGAGGAAGTGTCAGAAGTTGAAGACAACATAGAATATGATCCAGACCAAGAGACAATCCAGTGATGAGGAAGAGGGCCCTGCTGAGGTTGTTGTTACTTTCCAGTGATGAGGAAGAGGGCCCTGCTGAGGTTGTTGTTACTTTCCAGTGATGAGGAAGAGGGCCCTGCTGAGGTTGTTGTTACATTCCAGTGATGAGGAAGAGGGCCCTGCTGAGGTTGTTGTTACATTCCAGTGATGAGGAAGAGGGCCCTGCTGAGGTTGTTGTTACTTTCCAGTGATGAGGAAGAGGGCCCTGCCGAAGTTGTTGTTACTTTCCAGTGATGAGGAAGAGGGCCCTGCTGAGGTTGTTGTTACTTTCCAGTGATGAGGAAGAGGGCCCTGCCGAAGTTGTTGTTACTTTCCAGTGATGAGGAAGAGGGCCCTGCTGACGTTGTTGTTACTTTCCAGTGATGAGGAAGAGGGCCCTGCTGAGGTTGTTGTTACATTCCAGTGATGAGGAAGAGGGCCCTGCTGAGGTTGTTGTTACTTTCCAGTGATGAGGAAGAGGGCCCTGCTGAGGTTGTTGTTACTTTCCGGTCAAATAATGGCAATTTGTCCTGGTCTTCATCCCCACCTG
Source organism: Oncorhynchus kisutch (assembly GCF_002021735.2). Lineage (NCBI taxonomy): Eukaryota > Metazoa > Chordata > Actinopteri > Salmoniformes > Salmonidae > Oncorhynchus > Oncorhynchus kisutch. The sequence goes on along the minus strand of NC_034199.2, from coordinate 33,722,420 downwards.
AGAGGAGAGGTCGGCTGTCGGCTGAAAATGTTATCAGGATGACCCCAGGGCAAACGAGACACGCCATATCCTGGGTTGATGACATAAAATCCTGCCACTATTTAAAAATGTGACATGGTTTCAAAACAAATGTCCTTGTTAAACTTCGACACAAATTAGTCTGTGATAAACAGCACACTATGTTTCATCTGAGTATTTTCTATAGTCAAAATAATCCATACATTATTCTTTTTTAAACTAAAAAACAAGTTGTTTGAGCTCAGGTCAATGAGGCCTACAGGCCATAAATAGCAAATAGAAGTTCAAGACTTATAATGTTCACAAGAACTTAAGTTGATAAAAAGATCTAACACAACATTAGGTGATAACATATGTATTATTGTCACGCCCTGACCGTAGAGAGCATTTTATGTCTCTATTTTGGTTTGGTCAGGGTGTGATTTGGGTGGGCAGTCTATGTTCTATGATTTTCTATTTCTATGTGTTTGGCCGGGTGTGGTTCTCAATCAGAGGCAGCTGTCTATCGTTGTCTCTGATTGAGAACCATACTTAGGTATCCTTTTCCCCCACCTGTTTTGTGGGAAGTTAACGTTGTTTTTGTTCAGGGCACATAGCCCAAAGCGTCACGTTTTTGTTCTTTGTTTTGTCGGGCGTCATTTTTGAATAAAGGGAAAATGTACGCTTACCATGCTGCAATTTGGTCCTTCAGCCAGCCGTGACAATTATTATGAATTTATAATCAGCTATAATGGAGCAGTCATTTTGAACCGGGAACACAGATTTAATTAACATGAAACGTAACACAACAGGAGGTTAAAAAAAAGAAGTGATGCAGTCAGTCTCTCCTCAACTCTTAGCCAAGAGAGACCGGCATGCATAGTATACAATACATTTAAACTCAGGTTTTGACAATTCCTGACATTTAATCCTAGTATAGATCCACTGTCTAACGTCAGTTAGGATCTCCACTTTATTTTAAGAAAGTGAAATGTCAGAATAATAGTAGAGAGAATCATTTATTTCAGCTTTATTTACTTTCATGACATTCCCAGTGGGTCAGAAGTTTACATACACTCAATTAGTATTTGGTAGCATTGCCTTTAAATTGTTTAACTTGGTTCAAATGTTTCGGGAAGCCTTAAACAAGCTTTCCACAATAAGTTGGGTGAATTTTAGCCCATTCCTCATCAATCCATGGATGCTTAACAGTTCTGACAGTCAGTTTCTTAACAGGTGCATGTTTATCACTAATTGGAAGAAGCAATTTCATAAATCTATCAAGTGCAGCATCTGGATGCTCCTTATGAATCATATCAGACCAACAAATATGTTTAACATCATCCACATAAGAGTCACAGCAAAATATGTTGTATTATCTCTTATACACTATTTTATGCCCAGTTTTTGGAACTTCGGCTTTCCTGGGTATAGCCACTATATTGTGATCACTGGATACAGCTTTAGAACAAAGTTCTACAGCATTAGTAAAGATGTGATTGACACATGTGGATGATCTTGTTCCTGTAGTGTTTGTAAACACCTTGTTTGGTGGATTAATAACCTGAATCAGAATACAAGCACTGGTTACAGTGAGAAGCCTCCTCTTGAGTAGACAACTTGATGAAAAGCAGTCACTATTCAGGTCCCCAAGAAAGTAGACCTCTCTGTTTACATCACATATACTATCAAGCATTTCACATATATTATTTAGATACTGACTGTTAGCACTTGGTGGCCTATAGCAACACCCCAAAAGACAATGTTTTAGATGTGCCAGGTGAACCTGCAACCACAACACTTCAATAACACTTGACATAAGATCTTCTCTAAGCATTACAGGGAAATGGCCCTGAATATATACAGCAACACCTCCCCCATAAGCATTACAGGGAAATGGCCCTGAATATATACAGCAACACCTCCCACATAAGCATTTCTGTCTCTTCTACAGATATTATATCCTTGTATTGCTACTGCTGTGTCATCAAATGAATTATCTAAGTGAGTCTCAGAAATGGATATTATATGAATGGTATCTGAATGGTATCTGTTAGAAAGTTATTGATTTCATTAACCTTATTTCTAAGGCTACATTTATTAATATGGGCTATTTTCAGCCCTTTCCTAGGTAGCTTATCGGAGATAGATATATATTATATGAATGGTATCTGAATGGTATCTGTTAGTGTCACGCCTTGGTCATTGTATTTTGTGTTTTCGTTATATATTTGGTCAGGCCAGGGTGTGACAGGGGTTTATGTTATTGTATTTCGTATTGGGGTTTGTAGTATTTGGGATCGCGGCTGATTAGGGGTGTTGTATAGGCTTGGCTGCCTGAGGCGGTTCTCAATCAGCAGTCAGGTGATTCTCGTTGCCTCTGATTGGGAACCATATTTAGGTAGCCTGAGTTTCGCTTTGTCTTTCGTGGGTGATTGTTCCTGTCTCTGTGTAGTTTCACCAGATAGGCTGTATTAGGTTTCACGTTCCGTTTGTTGTTTTTGTATTTATTAGTTATTTCATGTATCGTCACTTTTTTTCTTCATTAAAGACATGAGTAACCACCACGCTGCATTTCGGTCTGACTCTCTTTCAACAAACGAAGAACGCTGTTACAGAATCACCCACCACACACGGACCGAGCTGCGTGGTTACAGGCAGCGACCGCAGGAAAAGCGAAAGGAGGACGTTATGGACAGCAATGGCATGGAGTATACGACGTGGGAAGAAATCGACAGGTGGGCGGCCGACCCAGAGAGATTGCAGGAGCCCGCATGGGATTCGCTGGAACAGTGCGAAGAAGGCTATAGGCGAATGGAGTTGGAGAAACAGACACGGCGGCGCAGAGCGAAACCTGAGAGTCACCCCAAAAAATGTATTGGGGGGGTGCTCAGAGGGAGAGTGGCTGAGTCAGAAGATGGACCTGAGCCAACTCTCCTTGTTTATCGTGAGGAGCCAAGGAGGAGACCAGAACCAGAGCCGGTGTTAGAGGTGAGCGAAGCAGAGACTGTGAAGGAGTTAATGGGGAAAGTGGAGTGGAGAGTAATGAGGGAGTTGCTAGCTTGGTGCTATAGATATCATATTCGTCCGACGGATCGTGTCGGGGATTTGATGGCACCTGAGTTAGCGCTCCATACTCGTCCTGAGGTGCGTGTTAGTCGGCTGGTGAAGTTGGTGCCAGCCTCACGCACCAGGCCTCCTGTGCACATCCCTAGCCTTGAACATCCTGTGCCACCTCCACACACCAGTCCTCCGGTAGCAGCTCCCCGCACAAGGCTTCCTGTGCGTGTCCTCGCTCCAGTATCACCAGTGCCCGCACCACGGATCAGGCCTACAGTGCGCCTCGCCTCTCCTGCTCTGTCGGAGTCTCCCGCCTGTTCAGCACAGCCAGAGCCTTCCTTCCCTCCTGCGCTGTCGGAGTCTCCCGCCTCTCCAGCGCTGTCGGAGCCTTTCTCCTCTCCTGCGCTACCGGAGTCTCCTGTCTGTTCAGCGCAGCCAGCGTTTTCCTCCTCTCCTGCACTGTCGGAGTCTCCCGTCTGTTCAGCGCAGCCAGCATTTTCCTCCTCTCCTGCGCTGCCGGAGCCTCCTGCCTGTTTGAAGCAGCCTGAGCTGCCAGTCTGCAGGGTGCTGTCAGTCTGCAAGGAGCTGCCAGTCTGCAGGGAGCTGCCAGTCTGCAGGGAGCTGCCAGTCTGCAAGGAGCTGCCAGTCTGCAAGGAGCTGCCAGTCTGCAAGGAGCGGTCAGTCTGCAAGGAGCTGTCAGCCTGCATGGAACAGTCAGAGCTGTCAGTCTGCAGGGAGCTGTCAGTCTGCAGGGAGCTGTCAGTCTGCAAGGAGCGGTCAGTCTGCAGGGAGCTGTCAGTCTGCAAGGAGCGGTCAGTCTGCAAGGAGCTGTCAGTCTGCAAGGAGCTGTCAGCCTGCATGGAGCAGTCAGAGCTGTCAGTCTGCAAAGAGCTGCCAGTCTGCAAGGAGCTGTCAGCCTGCATGGAGCAGTCAGAGCTGTCAGTCTGCATAGAGCAGCTAGATCCGCCAGTCAACCAGAATCTTCCAGATCTGCTAGTCAACCAGAATCTTCCAGATCTGCTAGTCAACCTGAATCTTCCAGATCCGCCAGCCAGCCAGGATCTACCGGAGCCTACTACCTACCTGAGCTTCCTCTCAGTACTGGGCTTCCTCTCAGTACTGGGCTTCCTCTCAGTACTGGGCTTCCTCTCAGTACTGGGCTTCCCCTCTGTTCCGGGCTGCCCCTCAGTTCCGGTCTGCCCCTCAGTCCCGAGCTGCCCCTCAGTCCCGAGCTGCCCCTCAGTCCCGAGCTGCCCCTCAGTCCCGAGCTGCCCCTCAGTCCCGAGCTGCCCCTCAGTCCCGAGCTGCCCCTCAGTCCCGAGCTGCCCCTTAGTCCCGAGCTGTCCCTCAGTCCCGAGATGCACCTCAGTCACGAGCTGCTCCTCAGTTCTGTGGGGTTCTGGGTGAGGACTATTAGGCCATGGTCGGCGGCGAGGGTGGATTATCCCAGGACGCGACGGGGAGGAACTATGACATTTATGGAGTGGGGTCCACGTCCTGAGCCGGAGCCGCCACCATGGACAGACGCCCACCCGGACCCTCCCTATGGTTTTGAGGTGCGTCCGGGAGTCCGCACCTTGGGGGGGGGGGGGGGTGGGGGGTTCTGTCACGCCTTGGTCATTGTATTTTGTGTTTTCGTTATATATTTGGTCAGGCCAGGGTGTGACAGGGGTTTATGTTATTGTATTTCGTATTGGGTTGTAGTATTTGGGATCGCGGCTGATTAGGGGTGTTGTATAGGCTTGGCTGCCTGAGGCGGTTCTCAATCAGCAGTCAGGTGATTCTCGTTGCCTCTGATTGGGAACCGTATTTAGGTAGCCTGAGTTTCGCTTTGTCTTTCGTGGGTGATTGTTCCTGTCTCTGTGTAGTTTCACCAGATAGGCTGTATTTAGGTTTCACGTTCCGTTTGTTGTTTTTGTATTTATTAGTTATTTCATGTATCGTCACTTTTTTTCTTCATTAAAGACATGAGTAACCACCACGCTGCATTTCGGTCCGACTCTCTTTCAACAAACGAAGAACGCCGTTACAGTTAGAAAGTTATTGATTTCATTAACCTTATTTCTAAGGCTACATTTATTAATATGGGCTATTTTCAGCCCTTTCCTAGGTAGCTTATCGGAGATAGATATGAAATGGAAATGTGCAAACAAAGCAAGAGAAAAAAATATACATTCAGCAGTCCATTAATCAGTTGTGTGTGTGTGTGTGTGTGTGTGTGGTGTGTGTGTGTGTGTGTGTGTGTGTGTGTGTGTGTGTGTGTGTGTGTGTGTGTGTGTGTGTGTGTGTGTGTGTGTGTGTGTGTGTGTGTGTGTGTGTGTGTGTGTGTGTGTGTGTGTGTGTGTGTGTGTGTGTGTGTGTGTGTGCCGCTGCGGGGTTGAAGCTATGAACCCATAGGCTTGGATCTCTCATCCCTTCCAGGCTTCTGGGAGGGAGGGTGGACAGTGAGCCTGTCATAGTGGATGTAATCAATGAACCCATGCGCTCTGGTAGCTTTCATCACTGATAAGTTCTCTCCTCTTCTGGCGCACAGCTTCAGGATAGTCCTTGTTGAGAAAGATATACGTTCCTCTCAAGTTCTTAGCTCTTTCCAGGACAGCTACCTTGTCCTTGAACCTCAGGAACTTGACCACTATCTGCCTGGTCCTGTCACCTGGGCCAGTGGTGCGTTATCCAGTCCTGTGGGCGTGCTCCATCTTCAATTTCTCAGAGATCATTCACCTCTCATGTGGAGATTCTTCAATTCCATCCACAACGAAGTTGTTTCGCCTTGATAGTCTGATTTATCCATTATTGTTATCACACCGAACTTATCCCCTCTCTCAATGACTAACAGATTGTTGTCATCTTGCCGTTCTCCTGTTTTAACTCATCGAGCTGACCCTGGGAGTACTGCAAACTGTTCTTCAGTTCCTCTCTGGTCAGGTTGTCCATCCTTCTGTTAGTTGAATCGACCAGTATTTGGACAAAACCTTTTAAGCTATTTTCTTATTGTTGTAACAACTGCTTGTAGAACTATTTTTGTTTGTTTAAAAGATCCTTCATGTGTGATAGAGAGACTGTCCTCAACAGTACTCCCACTGGCTTTGGTCTTTGTTATGGTAGCTAGCAACCAGAGGCGAAAATCTGATATCAACTTTGGAGGAGACAATTACATGAAATTTTCTCAAGAGCAATTCCTGAAGGGGACACCAAAAGTAGTGCTGTAACACATAGCCTACATTGTAATATGTTAAATGTATATTGAGGAACCATAATTACTACTCCTGGATAATTGATAGGTACAGTAGTTAACTGAAGGGTTGTCTCAACTTGTTTAAATCATTATAATACTACTACTAATACAAGTTATAGCAGTGTTCCTTATCAGTCCAGTATGTATGCAGGTATTTGTATTTACAACCAGCAATACCAAGCAAGGCCAGTAGGTGGTAATGGTACTGTACACTGTATAGGTGCAGGTTTCATAAGTACAATGAACATGGTGCGATCTCATCTCAAAGAATCTCCATTGAGAACCATCACAAAGTTGGGGTCCGCACTGAACTGACCTTTTTCTGATTAATTTATATACTGTAGTCATTTAATATGTGCCACTGGTTTGAGTCTATTACAACATCTTTACAAGAACAAAACGCTCAGAATAAGTACAGTTCTAAAAGCAAAATAACTACTTGTCACGTTCTGACGTTAGTTATTTTGTTATGTCTTTGTTTTAGGTTGGTCAGGGCGTGAGTTGGGGTGGGTTGCTTATGTTCGTTTTTCTATGTTGTGTTTTGAGTTTGGCCTGGTATGGTTCTCAATCAGAGGCAGGTGTCGTTAGTTGTCTCTGAGAATCATACTTAGGTAGCCTTTTCCCACCTGTGTGGTGTGGGTGATGTTTTCCTGTTTTGTTGTTTGTGTCACCATTCAGGACTGTTTCGGTTTTCGTTTTCATTCACTTTGTTATTTTTGTATTTTGTCGTGTTCAGTGATTATTAAAGTATCATGGACACTTACCACGCTGCGTATTGGTCCGATCCTTGCTACTCCTCCTCAGACGAAGAGGAGAAAATCCGTTACACTACTTCACTGAAAACCCCAAACAAATCCACAAAAATATCCTTCAGAAATACTTAGTTATTGTTCAGTCAGTGTCTCAACTCTTCAAACAACAGCTATGGACAAGTATGTCACACAAAGTATGCAATTTTAAATAAAATACAATAAATAATTAGTAAGCGTACTGTCATGTACTAAAAACTACTAAACAAAATAACAAATATCATACTATACACCAGAGGTTCTCAAATAGGGTAGGTGGACCCCTAGGGGTCCCTGGTGTAATGGCAAGGGGTCCATGAAATAAAAAAGTGTAATGAACGTATTCAGCAGCACAAGGATTCCACTAACTTTACATATAATATAGAGGGGTGGAGGTCCCTGAGGACCACTCAAAACATTGCCTGCCTTTCCTCAAAATATGCAGGGGTTCCAGTACTCAAAAAAAGAACCACTGCTATACACACTACTGAACAAAAGAACTGAACATATGTTTGAGGGTTTCAATGGATCCAACAAATTGCTGGTAGATATTTTCCCTCAAGACTGTCCAGCCTGTCTTTATGTACATTACAGACAAAATTCTGATCAGCACCTCAACTTGGTTAACCAACCCCCGCACCTCCACTGGAAGCCTCCTGAGGATCTCTGCTGCCTCTACAGTGAAAACACAACACTCCTTTTATTGATGGATTATAATGTAGCCAGGGGAAATCGCAAAACCATCTCTCTTGAAACGTCAACACTCTGTTGGCAAGATTTTGCAGTTCTATAAATAGTGGGTGTGGCTGATTTGGTTTTGTGCCATCGCTGAGGTAATATGTTGTGCCACTGTCCCCTATACTGATGCTGCTGGCAACAAGGTTGACACCTGGTCCTGCCGTGGCTGTGCCACTGTCCCCTATACTGGTGCAGCTGGCAACAAGGTTGACACCTGGTCCTGCCGTGGCTGTGCCACTGTCCCCTATACTGGTGCTGCTGGCAACATGGTTGGCACCTGGTCCTGCCGTGGCTGTGCCACTGTCCTCTGAAGTCTCTCTCCTTGGCTATTTCCCTTTCACCACCCTCACTGCCTCACAGTGCATCACCACACTGGATGGTTCCGACCTAGAATATGTGGACATCTATAAGTACCTAGGTGTCTGGCTAGACTGCAAACTCTCCTTCCAGACTCATGGTGGTAGATGAGAGTGTAGTTCTGTTCAGTTGGGAGTTCAGTTTATCGCTAACCTTATCACAGGGACTTTGAAGCACTACAGCTGCATGCTGATCTTGGAATAAACTGACGATAGCAAAGATTCCACCTTTGACGACGCCACATAAATGGAATAGGTACTAGCTAGCTTAATAGTTCATGTTTGCCCGCTAGCTCTGTAAATTCAGCTAGTGTGTGTGTAAACCCTTCCAACATAAAAAAAACATTGCTATGGCGCGATTGCCTGGATTAACCTCACGTCAGTTACGTGCATTGAGTGCCTTTCAGAAAGTAGATACGAACCCTCTGTTACCTGCCAGATAAGGAACTGGCAGTGGATCAAACCATTGTGAGGCAAAGGGCAGGGGGTTGCAATCTTTTGAAACTTCAAAATTGCGCTATTAAGTATCTATAATCAGCACAAGTGCTTTCATTGCGTATTATTCATATTATTGAAATTACATAGTTATCTTTACAGTGATATATTGGGGGGGACAAATCTTATTTTTCCCAGGATGGGGGTGTCGTGTCCTCCCCGTGCCCCCTGGGATTTCTGCCTATGCTAGCAACGTAGGTTTTGCTGTTACCCCTTGCCGTTCCAGAAAGGGCAGGTCTCAGAGAAGAGACCAACAAACAGCAGGGATCTAGACAGCCACAAACCCGGTACAATCCGTGGTCCCGGCCACAATGGCTAACCACGTCATGGGCTGTGTTCAAGTCCTCAAGAAAACCCTGCTAGCTTGATAGGCAGCTAGCTAGCAGCTAGGCTAGCTGCTACGCCAAATGCCTCCTCAGGCCCGGCCTAGTTTTTTTCCACACATTCTATTCCCCCAGATATGCAAATCTTCTATGTAGAATTAATTACATGCATGTCAATCTCTCATGGCTCCAAGTGGAAGAGAGTTTGACTTAATCATTGCTTGTTTTTGTAAGAGCTGAATGTACCGAGCTGTCTGTTTAAAATACTAGCACACAGCTCGGACACCCATGCATACCCCTCAAGGCATGTCACCAGAGGTCTCTTCACAGTCCCCATGTCCTGAACAGACAATGGGAGGCGCACAGTACTACATAGAGCCATGACTACATGGAACTCTATTCCACCTCAGGTAACTAATTCATGCAGTTTAATTAGATTTAAAAAGCAGGTAAAAATACACCTTATGGAACAACAGGGACTGTGAAGAGACACGCACCCAGGTACAAACGCTTGCACACGCACACATTGTGATATTGTTTATGGTGGTATTGAACATTTTGTGTTGTGGATATGTGGTGGTATAGGGATGTCATATGATGTACTGTCTCTGAATCAGAGAGGTGCGGGGGGCTGCCTTAATCGACATCCCGTCTTCGGCACCTGGGGAACAGTGGGTTAACTGCCATGCTCAGGGGCAGAATGACAGATTTTTACCTTGTCAGCTCTGGGATTTGATCCAGCTACCTTTCTCTTCCTGGCACAACGCTCTGACCACTAACGTGTGTGCTAATTTGGACCTAATTATCAAATGACTCAGAGTAGAGAGCCTTTGACAGTCTTTAAACATCAGTCCCCAGGGATCAGTAATACATGTATGATTCAACACGTACAATAATCACAAATTAATTGCAGGGAAGACACTATCTGATTCCATCTCACGCAGAGCATAATGAACAACTCTATTGTAATGCTGTGTGTTACCGGCCAACATTCAGAGAGAGAGAGAGAGAGAGAGAACAGGAAATCTCAATAGCGGAGGTAGAAACTGTCTCATGGACAAGGAAGCAGCTTTAAATGATTGAGAGACTTGAAGGAACACACACTACTGGCACTGAACAAATAGACTGTGAGGATTGTGTGTCCATCTGGAATTGATTTAACCACCACAAGTAAATGCAGGTCCAGAAAGGATGTATTCAGCCTAGACCTGAGGAGAAAACATTTAGGCAGTACTTTAACATTTAGGCTGTGAATTCAAATACCAACTGTGATATTATTCATTCATTCCAACCACATTATTCACATTGCTGAACCATTTTCCCAGTAACACAGTTATAAATGCTATACAATGACCTTAAAGCCACCCAATCAAAGATAATTTTGATTATAATCAGAAGCCATGGTGCCGTTAGGTCCATTTTGTAAATATTGAATAATTGTATTGTTATTTTAAAAAATATATATATACATCTATTTTTTGATCACATTCATATGGTGGTCTTCAATGTCAAAGTTACAAAACTTTGCTGTTAAATCTGTGTGTTTGCTTTGGCTAGCCAGCTAGCTGGATGGCAAATGACTTCATTTAAATAATGCAGCAGCAGCTCTGGCCTTTTTGTTTCCCCTGCCGGTTGGAAGGTAGAGACTGCTGTGTCTGAGATGCCATAGAGGCAAAGGGACTGTTCCTGACCATTGCTGATGTGTGGTTGAATTTCTGGCACTTTACTGCAGCCGATACATCACCCAGTTGGGTGCTACACTGTCGGCAATGGAGGATCAGTTACCTATGGAGGAGCGGCTACTATTGAAGAACTGGGATCGTCGGACAAATACCTGTAGATGGGACCTGATGAAGAGTTCCCGACTTTCTCCCTGGCTGTAAAGTACCATCAATGCGCCCAACTCCATTCCTTTTCCATATTTAATTTGTTGTTTGTTGTATTTTGTTAACAAGAGGACCACAATAGAAATACGTTTCTAAAAAGTTTTGTGTTATCCTCTATAATTTTTTAAATGCATTGCATCCACGTGTGGTTGTATTTTTTTTATTGTAAAAAACATAATATCATATCACCTACTGTAATCTTCTTTAGAATAAAACCACTGTGATCTTCATTTAAAATAGAATGCAAAATGGATTTAAAACCACAGTATTGCCCCCATTTTCAGTACAGATTCTGAAAATAAAAGAGAGGCATTTTTAGAGAGGAAGTATGTTCAAAACACACTTGATTTTGTGCTTCCTCTCTATGTTAAATATGAAGCAAAGGGCTGAGTGCTGATACATCCCAAATAATCAGAGGTCAAGCTTGCATAATTTCAACTTAAATCCTGCGTCCATTGCTTACATGTTTCCCCAGACAGATGGTGATTATTTGGTCTGCCTCAAAGTGTTTAACTATAGAATAGGAATCGGACACTCACGTCATCTAAGGGTGGGTGGTCCAAAGTAGGGTAGGTTTGTTTAACCTTTTCGTTTTGCTTTGGGGAGAGTTGTGTGGTTTTTTTATTGGACACAGGGGAGGGTAGTGTGTTTTTCCATTGATTACACTCTATTGCAAGGTTTTACTATAATTTCGGCCTTCCTAGCCAAATATCCTAATTTGCTTGCATGTGCCGCCATTGTTTTGGTTCTTCCCTTATGCACTGCGCTTTTCCGCGTGTTAACTTTTACTACACCACAGGTCAATAAAGTCTACCAGTATAACTCTGTCCTGCCCTCCATCCACCATTCATAGTGACAATAGTGGTCGTTGTCCAGATCTGAGACCAGATGCATCATTGTGCATGCAACAGTGAACACACAGCTCAAAAAGGTCCTCTTTTGAAGTTGTTTAGGGGACAATACAATTATCCTACCTAGACTAGCCTACAACACCACAATGCAATGACTAATTGCATTATTGTTTCAAGTGAGTACAAAATTCTACTCTTGGCTGCAGTGAAAATGGCCTTTGAATAATGATGTAAAAGTACTGGGATTTTAATGTTTCATTTAATTTGGATCAGTTGTGGGTCTACAGTGATAGATATTAGATAAATTACATATTTACATGGTTTGTTTGGTATTAATAGTTATCAATTATTAGCAAGACGTTTAGGTTCTGTTTAATTCTGTGTTTCTGTAAAGAGATGGTTTCCCTTCTAGCTTCCTGCAGTTAGTCTGCTAGAGATAGCTTGAGCTGACAATGACTTGGTGATAAAAACCTAAAAGCTGGCATTCCATAGACAAGATGTGGTGTGTGTGACCCGAGATAGAGATAGCCTGGAAGAGTTTAGAGCAATAGCTCCTTGTCTCATCTTCCTGGCATCTGGGAAACTAAGCCGGGTTGTGGTAAAACACCATGCTCTGTAGATAACCAAGGTGGCTTATGGGATATGGAACCAGTCTGACTAAGCATTTTTAGGTCATTTTTTTCATTTTCATTTAGGCTGCTCAGCTCAACAGTCAAGACTGTATGGCTGACTGGTTAGATTATTGCAATAATTAATCAATATTAAATAAAGATCATTGTTTGAAGAAATGACCAAGTCTCGCTCAGTACTGAATATACACAACACTACCTTGAACAGTTTATAAGGTCTGGAAAGGCAGAGTAGCAGGCCAGTCTAGCTGTATTTTTACTTCTGATACTAAGATGTGCTTTCTGTTGCAGATTATCACTCTCCCAAGTTGTCCTATAATGATGTGGCCACATATGCTCCCTGCAGGCCCAGTTATTCAGGAAAGCGCTCTGCTTCTTCTCCAAGCGGGCTATGCCTTATGGATCTAGAACCTGACGCTTCAATATAGACAAAATATTTGTCTTTTAACTTATAAAATGTAAACTCAGCAAAAAATAAACTTCCTCTCACTGTCAACTGTGTTTATTTTCAGGAAACTTAACATGTGTAACTATTTGTATGAACATAAGATTCAACAACTGAGACATAAACTGAACAAGTTCCACAGACATGTGACTAACAGAAATGGAATAATGTGTCCCTGAACAAAGGAGGGGTCAAAATTAAAAGTAACAGTCAGTATCTGGTGTGGCCACGAGCTTCATTAAGTACTGCAGTGAATCTTCTCCTCATGGACTGCACTAGATGTGCCAGTTCTTGCTGTGAGATGTTACCCCACTCTTCCACCAAGGCACCTGCAAGTTCCTGGACATTTCTGGGGGGAATGGCCTGAGCCCTCACCCTCCGATCCAACAGGTCCCAGACATGCTCAATGGGATTGAGATCCGGGCTCTTCGCTGGCCATGGCAGAACACTGACATCTCTGTCTTGCAGGAAATCACGCACAGAATGAGCAGTATGGCTGGTGGCATTGTCATGCTGGAGTGTCATGTCAGGATGAGCCTGCGGGAAGGGTACCACATGAGGGAGGAGGATGTCTTACCTGTAATGCACAGTGTTGAGATTGCCTGCAATGACAACAATCTCAGTCCGATGATGCTGTGACACACCACCCCAGACCATGACGGACCCTCCACCTCCAAATTGATCCCGCTCCAGAGTACAGGCCACGGCGTAACACTCATTCCTTTGAAGATAAATGCTAATCTGACCATCACCCCTGTGAGACAAAACTGCGACTCGTCAGTGAAGAGCACTTTTTGCCAGTCCTGCCTGTCTGGTGAGGACTTACTGCCTTACAACAGGCCAGTTGCAGACAGTCTGAGCACTGATGGAGGGATTGTGCTTTCCTGGTGTAACTCATGCAGTTGTTGTTGCCATCCTGTGCTTGTCCGGCAGGTGTGATGTTCGGATGTACCGGTCCTGTGCAGGTGTTGTTATTCCTCCTTGCAGCATGCCTAAGGTAAGTTCACGCAGATGAGCAGGGACCTTGCACATCTTTCTTTTGGTGTTTTTCAGAATCACTAGAAAGGCCTCTTTAGTGTCCTAAGTTTTCATAACTGTGACCTTAATTGCCTACTGTCTTTAAGCTGTTAGTGTCTTAACTACCGTTCCACAGGTGCATGTTCATTAATTGTTTTTGGTTATTTGAACATGCATGGGAAACAGTGTTTAAACCCTTTACAATGAAGATCTGTGAAGTTATTATCGAATTATCTTTGAAAGACAGGGTCCTGATAAAGGAACATTTATTTTTTTGCTGAGTTGAAAACCTTTTATATGTGGAATAAAGACAACCATTCACAATGTTTTAATTTGGTTAGGTTGCTTCAAAAACCTTCTGTAGACATCGGCACGTTAGTCCACAATATATTTCCAGCATCCTCAAAATGGCTTGACATTAACCAGGTTTCCATCCAACCTTTTTATGCAAGTAAAGTACGTTGGATAAAAATGTCACAACGGCATAGGAAAGATGCAGTTTATTAGGATGCAGTTTAAATCAATTATGATGAACTTCAAAGGATGCTGAAAGTACACGGTGAGGAGTTTGATGCTCCTTTCAATAAATATTGAAGGCCTTATTCTGGTGACATGATAATAATGATGATGCTTAATCTCGCTCTTTTGTCCATAAAAATCAATAATTTAGACTTTACCTGCACTGTATCGCCCAGCAGTTGACTAGAACTCACGTGCCAATACCAGAATGAGCACATTCGCTATGCCTTCTCAAAATGTTTTGTGACAAAACCATCAGTAGGCCTAGAGTTGAAAAAGCAATGGAAACCCATTGAACCTTTTCTAATTATATTTTTTTGTAATTGTATCCCCTTTTTCTCCCCAATGTCATGATATCCAACTGCGATCTAATCTTGTCTCATCGCTGCAACTCCCCAACAGGCTCGGGAGAGGCGAAGGTCGAGTCATGCGCCATCCAAATCATGACTCGCCATGCTGCGCTGCTTTTTAGCACCCTCTCACATAACCAGGAAACCAGCCGTACCAATGTGTCGGAGGAAACACCGTTCAACTGATGACAAGTTGCAGGCGCCCGACCCACCACAAGGACTCGCTAGAGCATGATAAGCCAAGGGAAGCCCCCTGGTCAATCCCTCCCCTAACCCGGATGATGCTGGGCCAATTGTGCGCCACCCTATTGGACTCCCAGTCACGGCCGGATCAAATCCCAGACTGTAGCGACCCCTCAACACTGCGATGCAGTGCCTTAGACCGCTGCACCACTCATGAGGCAAAACCCATTAACTTGTATTATTTTTGTTATTTTTATGTGCACTACATCTTTACGCACAGACTTTTATCAGCAACAAGTACATTTCATGCGCATATTGTTTTAACAGATTGTTCGCATGAAAATCTGTTGCCAATTGGATTGAAACCTAGCTATAGACACGTTACTTAGCTAACTAGCTAGCTAGTGCACTACATTTGTTTATCTAAACCAAAATCTAGCCTAGCTAGCTTTCATAATATGCTGGCTAGACATTCCAAAGCATATCAATGTAATTAGCCAGCTGCTATCTGGCGATTTGATTTGTAACTTTGCAAGCTAACATTAGCTAGCTAAATCTCTACCGCAGAGGCAACGTGACTAACATTATTCCAATTAGAGTCTGCTCCCATGAACATCTGCTGTGGCATCAACATCAAGCTCAGCACCAGGAACTAGTGTAAGTCGGCTTCTGGAATCTTACTAAAATCTACTAAACTTACCATGACTCCATGATGAGCAAATAAATATACTGGAGCTAGGCATAAACATGGTCTGTGTCTTGTTGTCATAGTTGGTGCGTTAACAAGTAGGCTACATGTTTTGTATTATGGAGGCTTAGTTGATTGTTCATGCAAGGCTTGAAGTCTAAATTGGAGAAAAATAGGTATTAGTAAGGATTGGATGGTGTGGGTGACTGACTGGTGTCTGTTGGGGGCAGAGGAGGCTGGTGGAAGGAGCTATATGAGGATGGGCTCATTGTAATGGCTGGAAAGGAATATATGGAACATACTCAAACATGTGGTTACCTTATATTGGATGTGTTTGACTCCGTTCCATTTATTCCATTCCAGCTATAGCTCCACCCAGCAGCCTACAGCAGCCTCCTCTGGTTAGACACGGGTATTGTGTGTCAAGGTTAGTGGGCATGATGTATTGACATGAGGGGGGTGAGTGGATAGAGTACCTCGTTTGAGTGTCTATTGATGGGGACAAAGTATAAAGTAAAATCAAATCAAAGTTTATTTGTCACGTGTGCCGAACACAACAGGTGTAGACCTTTCAGTGAAATGCTTACTTATATATAGGGTCAAAACAATAGTGCGGAAAAAAGGTTTGTGTGTGTGTGTGTGTGTGTGTGTGTGTGTGTGTGTGTGTGTGTGTGTGTGTGTGTGTGTGTGTGTGTGTGTGTGTGTGTGCGTGTGTGTGTGTGTGTGTGTGTGTGTGTGTGTGTGTGCGTGTGTGTGTAAGTAAAGAAATTAAACAACAGTAAAAAAAAAATGAAATTAACAGTAGCAAGGCTCTATACAGTAGCAAGGCTCTATACAGACATCGGTTAGTCAGGCTTATTGAGGTAGTATGTACATTTAGGTATGGATAAAGTGACTATGCATATATGATGAACAGAGAGTAGCAGTAGCGTAAAAAGAGGGGTTGGCGGGTGATGGGACACAATGCAGATAGCCCGGTTAGCCAATGTGCGGGAGCACTGGTTGGTCGGGCCAATTGAGGTAGTATGTACATGAATGTATAGTTAAAGTGACTATGCATATATGATAAACAGAGAGTAGCAGCAGTGTAAAAGAGGGGTGGGGGGGTGTCACACAATGCAAATAGTCCAGGTAACCATTTGGTTACCTGTTCAGGAGTCTTATGGCTTGGGGGTAAAAACTGTTGAGAAGCCTTTTTGTCCTAGACGTTGCACTCCGGTACCACTTGCTATGCGGTAGTGGAGGGAACAGTCTATGACTGGGGTGGCTGGGGTCTTTGACAATTTTTAGAGCCTTCCTCTGACACCGCCTGGTGTAGAGGTCCTGGATGGCAGGCAGCTTAGCCCCACTGTCATGACGTTGGCCTGGGGGTAAGGTTTATGACCCCCCCATAAATACCTTTCTCCCTTCCCTCTCTCTTGACTCGACAGAGTGGCTCTTGAATAGCCTTTGTTAAACAGAGATTCTGGGAACATCAGAAAGTGGGGGAGATTAACCATATTTTGGTAATCCAACCAGTTGAACATATGCGTTGGTACTTAATGAATATGATGTCAGTTCGGTTGTCATTGGAGACATTCTCATCAAGGATGACATAAACGGTACAGTGGAAAGTCTACACATTATAGTTATCAAATTCACATGGAATTGTTGTGCAATTTAAATGTTTGAATATGAAATTATTTGGGAGGGGATGAAATGTGATTTTAGCTTCTAAAATGTGAGAATTGGGTGAATTAGGCCCGACTCAGTTGCCCGCCCACGTGAAGAGACATTGGTTATGAACTCTGAAACACGCCCTCCTCTCCCTTCCTAGAAAGCCTTGACGACAATATAACTTTCTGTTCCAGGTACATTAGGAAGACGATCCGATGTCAGAAGGGTTCAGATAATAACTACAGAACAAAGCCAACCTTAGCGTGAGCTTTGGTTGCGAATGGTATGAGCTTTGAATTCTTATTCACTACAGAAGTAATACCTCCTAGCAGTTGAGTTAGCAACAGCAGCTGCAAACGTGGGCTATGAATGAACAGACAGAGTATCCCACAACGACGTTACTACAACTTATCCAATTTACCACCAGGGACATTCTTCAAAAGACAAAGGACTCTGTTGGGCAACACGGCTTTCCATCTACCACCAACATAACGAAGCGCAGCTCAGAGTAAATATTTATTGCATTTTCCTTTTCCAAATGGGCGGTAATTTAGAATGCATAAGATTCTGTATTTACGATAGAGTATTTGCCTACCGCCCGATAGAGACATCGTTTCTCCCTTTGTTCTTCAGTCTTCCCGCTCTTTCACTCAAACCCAACCCCCCTTTTCTTTGGGTAACCAGCTGTCATATCTGTTCCGTTCGCTAGGGACGTTTTCCTTTATGACATAATTTGTAATCAAATCAATTAATTCTGTGTATATGTAATTCTGTGTGATTAGTTAGGTATTTAGTAAATAAGTGGCCTACCGCTGTTGTGTCATCTGCAAACTTATGCAGATGTTGGAGTCGTGCCTGGCCATGGGTGAACAGGGAGTACAGGAAGGGACTGAGCACACACACCTGGGGAGCTCCAGTGTTGAGGATCAGCGTTGCAGATGTGTTTCTACCTACCATCACCACCTGGTTGCAGCCCATCAGAAAGTCAAGGATCCTGTTGCAGAGGGTGCTGTTTAGTCCCAGGTTCCTTAGCATAGTGATGAGCTTTGAGGATGCTATGGTGTTGAACGCTGAGCTGTAGTCAATGAATAGCATTCTCACAAAGGTGTTCCTTCTGTCCGGGTGGGAAAGGGCAGTGTGGAGTGCAATAGAGATTGCATCATCTGTGGATCTGTTTGGGCGGTATGCAAATTGGAGTGGGTCTAGGGTTTCTGGGATGATGGTGTAGATGTGAGCCATTACCAGCCTTTCAAAGCAGACACCCAGGTAGTGATGGACTGCACTGAACTCCGCTGCCAGACACCCAGGTAGTGATGGACTGCACTGAACTCCACTGCCAGACACCCAGGTAGTGATGGACTGCACTGAACTCCACTGCCAGAAACCCAGGTAGTGATGGACTGCACTGAACTCCACTGCCAGACACCCAGGTAGTGATGGACTACACTGAACTCCGCTGCCAGACGCCCAGGTAGTGATGGACTGCACTGAACTCCGCTGCGAGACACCCAGGTAGTGATGGACTGCACTGAACTCCACTACCAGACACCCAGGTAGTGATGGACTGCACTGAACTGCACTGCCAGACACCATCTTCACTACTACTGCAGAGTGAGTTGTTTTCTTCCTATAAGTCACACTGTACCTTTAATGGCATTTTGGGAACGGCACCACATGGAGCTGTCACTTTTGTATTATCGTTGTATGCTGGATCTATGAGTGACAAGGAGATCTTCAAGCAGTCTGGAATTATATCCTTACTCACCCCTGACATGGCCATTTTGGTGGATAAGGGCTTTCAACAAGACAAAATATGTGTTATGTGTTAGTGTAGCAACAGGCCACCAGCTCCACTATCCTTAGGCTGCCACGCGTCCTTGTCTTTGAAGGGTAAAGAGTAGTACTACTAGGAACTACTAGTGGAGCTAGCGGCATTGTACCCCTCTCTCTCTATCCTCTTCATCTCACTTCTTTCTTGTCTTTCTCTATAGGTTCCCCACTCCATTTTTGTTTCATTTTCTTCTCTCTTATGGGTTGAGGAGTGGGCTACTAGGGCATCTGTTCCTTTCCAGTTAGTTCTATTTGTCCTCCTCTTCTCTCTGATCTTCCCTTCTTCTCACTAGGCTCCCCACTCTGTTTTGCTTGTTTGTTAGTCTGCCAAGAAGATGATAATAGTTCATGTGTTAGCATGTTGTGTTGTTGTGTTGTTGAAAGCTCACCGCATTGTTGGGTTGGAATTACAGTATGAATCACAGTATGGGGTCGTTCATCCTTTGGTTCTGTTCTGTGTTGTTGTTTTTGGGTGCGACATGTTGTGTACAGCAAGATCATAACTAATTGCTTTGTATTGCTTCTCAAAGAGACCACAAATAATTTCTCTCCAGATCCTGTTGTATCATAGCAACAAGAAACAATCACTGGGCAGATAGTGAGATACAGACGTCAAAGAAAGAACCACTCTAATACAAGATCATTTGACACAAGGTCTGTAAAAACATCAGGGGTAACAGGCCATGTGGAGACTGGAAAATCATTTGGAGTTTCAACCAATAACAGTACTATGAAGACATAGAGAGAGTGCAAAGTGTTTCAATGTAATATCCTCCTGACATGGACCATGGTTTATAATGTCAAGGAATCATTTGTTAAATGCTGCTGCAACAATGCCCCCTGGTGGTGACTTTGAGAACATGCATGCAGTTTTTTATTTTTTATTTTTTTTATTTCACCTTTATTTAACCAGTTAGGCCAGTTGAGAACAAGTTCTCATTTACAAACTGCGACCTGGTCAAGATAAAGCACAGAAGAGTGACAAAGAATAACACAGAGTTACACATAGGATAAAAAAACATACAGTCAATAACACAACAGAAAAATCTATATACATTGTGTGCAAATGGAGTAAGGAGGTAAGGCAATAAATAGGCCATAATAGCGAAGTAATTACAATTTAGCAAAATAACACTGAAGTGATAGATGTGCAGATGAAGATATGCAAGTAGAAATACTGGTGTGCAAAAGAGCAAAAAGTATATAAAAACAATATGGGGATGAGGTAGGTAGTTGGGTGGGCTATTTACAGATGGGCTGTGTACCATTGCAGCGATCGGTAAGCTGCTCAGATAGCTGATGTTAAAAGTTAGTGAGGGAGATATAAGTCTCCAACTTCAGCGATTTTTGCAATTCGTTCCAGTCATTGGCAGCAGAGAACTGGAAGGAAAGGTGGCCAAAGGGCTGTTGGCTTTGGGGATGACCAGTGAGATATGGGTGGGTGTTGTTACGGTGACCAGTGAGCTGAGATAAGGCGGAGCTTTACCTAGCAAAGGCTTATAGGTGACCTGGAGTCAGTGGGTCTGGCGACGAATATGTAGCGAGGACCAGCCGACGAGAGCATACAAGTCACAGCGGTGGGTAGTATATGGGGCTTTGGTGACAAAACAGATGGCACTGTGATAGACTGCATCCAGTTTGCTGAGTAGGGTGTTGGAGGCTATTTTGTAAATGACATTGCCAAAGTCGAGGATCGGTAGGATACTCAGTTTTACGACTGTATCTTTGGCAGCGTGAGTGAAGGAGGCTTTGTTTGCAAAATAGGAAGCTGATTCTAGATTTAATTTTGGATTGGAGATGCTTAATATAAGTTTGGAAGGAGAGTTTACAGTCTAGCCAGACACCTAGGTATTTGTGGTTGTCCACATATTCTAAGTCAGAACCGTCCAGGGTAGTGACGCTAGTAGGGTGGGTGGGTGCAGCGATCGGTTGAAGAGTATGCATTTAGTTTTACTAGCGTTTAAGAGCAGTTGGAGGCCACGGAAGGAGTGTTGTATGACATTGAACCTCGTTTGGAGGTTTGTTAACACAGTGTCCAAAGAAGAGCCAGATGTATACAGAATGGTGTCGTCTGCGTAAAGGTGGATCAAGGAATCACCAGCAGCATGAGCGACACCATTGATATATACAGAGAAAAGAGTCAGCCTGAGAATTGAACCCTGTGGTACCCCCATAGAGACTGCCAGAGGTCCGGACAAAAGGCCCTCCGATTTGACACACTGAACTCTATCTGAGACGTAGTTGGTGAACCAGGCGAGGCAGTCATTTGAGAAACCAAGGCTGTTGAGGCTGTAAGAATGTGATTTCCTTGTTGTTCTTTAAAAGTACTTTCCTCACCATCTTAAATAAGCATGCCCCTTTCAAAAAATGTAGAACTAAGAACAGATATAGCCCTTGGTTCATTCCAGACGTGACTGCCCTCAACCAGCACAAAAAAGAAAGGTTGCATCTCTGGAGGCACTAGTTATGCTAGGGGAGGTCACCCCATGTGTGGGAGGTGGGACAAAATAGGTATCTGAGGCATGTTGAGCGGGGCTACGGGCTCCGCAGTAAAATAAAACAATGATAACTACCCTAAACAACAGTATACAAGGCATATTGACATTTGAGAGAGACATAAAGCGAGGCATAAAGCAATCACATGTGTTGATTGGGTGAGCTAGCTAAGACAACAGGTAAGACAGCAACAGCTAATCAGCTAAGACAACAACCACAGGTAAAATGGTGATGAATGGGCAGAGAGGGTCAGTTAACTACACACAGGGCCTGAGTTCGAGGATGGGGCAGACAGATAAACAAAACAAACAAAGTGGAGTACCGTGATTAATGAACAGTCCAGCAGGCATCAGCTATGTAGCCAGGGGATCATAGGGTCCAGTGAACAGCAATAGATGAAACAGGGAAGTTGTTGCTACGCTAGCAAGCGGGAGACACGGCGTTCATGAAGTAGCAGGCCGGGGCTAGCAGAAGCGTCTTCATCGATGTCCGACAATGGCCCGGTTGAGGGCACATCGGCACTTTCACTCCTTGTTCTAATCACAACCCATGTCACAAGTAACCACTTACACATATTGACATGACTCATCCTAGTTTAAGCTACATTTATATATGTATATCTGTTCATGATGGTGTGTGTGTGTTGCTAATGCAACTTGAATCTAAACTAATTTCTCCTCCACCTCTCTGCTATTCCTCTATACCCTTCTTCGTGACATGAAGATATGGGTCCATTGTCTCTGTCAGGCAGAACCTTCCTTATATGACTTAATGCTCGTCAGGTGCTGTGACCCGAACTCCATGGAAACCTGAGTGTTCTGAATTGAAACATTTCAGTAGTAGGCACTCCAGATCATTTCTAAGGGGAGAGCAGTAGGCACTCCAGATCATTTCTAAGGGGGGAGCAGTAGGCACTCCAGATCATTTCTAAGGGGGGAGCAGTAGGCACTCCAGATCATTTCTAAGGGGGGAGCAGTAGGCACTCCAGATCATTTCTAAGGGGGGAGCAGTAGGCACTCCAGATCATTTCTAAGGGGAGAGCAGTAGGCACTCCAGATCATTTCTAAGGGGGGAGCAGTAGGCACTCCAGATCATTTCTAAGGGGGAGCAGTAGGCACTCCAGATCATTTCTAAGGGGGAGCAGTAGGCACTCCAGATCATTTCTAAGGGGGGAGCAGTAGGCACTCCGATCATTTCTAAGCACATTAAAATAAAATGTCTTCCATTAGTATCTATCAACTAATATTCACTCCACCAATTATATTATATTCACTATGACAGTATATGATATACCATAGACAGGTATGTCCATAACCCAAGATAGCAGTACATATTGATAAATCAACTACCCTTTCTCTTGTGTAATTTGTCCATGGCGTGTAATTGCTCTACAGTATTGTTATTGATGACAAGGCTGTGGACTGATGATGTTTGTTGGTGCTGTCTGTTCATGGGTCTTAGCCATAAAGACAGGTAGGTTATGGTTGCCATTGTGCATAATTTATTAAAATGACAACTTAACAGGTAAAGAAGTATTCTTTGATAACCTATGCAGATAAATAGACATATGTTTTACATAGAATTAGGCATAATGATTATGGCTCCAGAATGCAGGAAACATCTGTTTCAGGTGTTTGAAAAACACTCCATCCTCTCATACTTTGTGCCCCATGACACCCTTGGCAGTGACATTTAGGATACACAGTGAAACCACACTACGTCACTGTGAAGCAAGTCCTCTTCTCCAACACCTAAGCAGAGTATCGTACAGGTCCTTTCTGAAGGCTATCTTTGGGGAGAGCCACCAGACCCTGAAAAACATCAAACTAAAATTCCACCATGACTTCCATGCTGACTGAATATATTTCAAAGTCTGTCTGTGGCGATGGAATAAATATTCAAATGTTCTTCTCTCTCTGATGTCGATGACAGCAATCTGTCTCGCTCGCTCTCTCTGTCTGTCTCTGTTTTCTCTTTCTAATGTCTTCCATGTCTCCCAGCAGCCATCAATCTGTTTGAGTGCATAATAAAGCTGTCCGATTTTAAATGGTTCTGGATGGTGGTTCTCTAGCGTTATGTCTAACCTTACCTAATCATAACTCTTTCTCAAACCTCTCCTAATTCCGAACAGTTTACAAGTTTAACAAATGTAATATGTTGACCATACTTAATTCTCTATCTCCAAGATATAATCTCCATCTGTATTACTCTTCAACACAACGTCTAGGAGCACTATGCTTCTTCAGGCGAAGCAGTGGATTCCATAAACATGTAAATAGTGAAACGTGAAAAAAAGTTATCCTGAAGCTATACTAAATATATGTACACATCACCAAATAATTGATCCAAACAGACTGTTTTGCAATGAAGGTCTACAGTAGCCTCAACAGCACTGTGTAGGGTAGCACCATGGTGTGGCTCGAGGACAACCCGATTCCATCCTCTTCTGAGTACATTGACTTCAATACAAAACTTAGGAGGCTCATGGTTCACCCCCTTCCATAGACAGTAATTAAGATGCTTCCAGAGCTTTCAGAGCTTTCAGAACTAACATGTTGTCCACCCAATCAAAAGATCAGAAGAATTAATCTAGTACTGAAAGCATAAGCTACAGCTAGCTAGCATTGCAGTGCATACAATGTGGTGAGTAGTTGACTCAAAGAGAGAGAAAGACAATAGTTGAACAGTTTTGAACAAGTTAATTTCTTTAAAAATGAAGGTGAAGCAAGAGAAAGGGAGCTATATTTATTTTCACTTTCACTACAGCTAGCTAGTTTAGCCTACTCAAACACCCGTCTCAAACAGAGAGGGATGCTATGTTAGCTAGCTGGCTATGAGTATCCAACACTGGAACTCTTCAAAGTCAAGATAAGCTTTTGGTTTTATTAATTTATTGCCAGCCGGGCCCGCCAATGTAACTGCTAAACTGTTTGCTGACTGTACACTATACTGCATTACTGTAGCGGGTTTACTAATGCCTTAGTTCTAGAAGCTATGTTGACTATGAGACATTAGCTATGGTGACTATGATATAGGCTAGGTGTAGCAGTTAGCGGATATAATATAAAGGTTTGGCTTGGAAAGGTTTTTTCACCTGGTTACAGACAGATGATGTGTTGTGCACTGAAGTCCACAAGCGAAGAGAAAAGATGAGAGGAGGAGAGTGCGTAGCTGCAAGAAGGAATAATACAACAAGCAAAGTGTTCATGCTGTTTGTATGTGGCTGCTATGAAAGTGAACTGTGTTTGCGTGTGGTCTTAGGTGTATTCATTCCGCTGATTCTGTTGGAAAATGTTTTTTAAACCGAAGCAAGCCTAAAGAATCCAGGATGAACATATATGAATGTATCCATTAGAAACTTTTGTTTGCAACTGTTGGACTAATGATTACACCCTAGATCAGCTAGATGCAGGCAAGTGTGTGCAAGGCATTATTGAATCTGTCACTGTCTGTCATCTTGATTAATTACATTTTTCTCTCAACCTGTGCACCTACATTGTACACTTTCATTCATAGGCTAGGTTGTAGCAACCTCATGATGGGTATAGAGAACATTTGAGTATCATGTGGTAGCCTAAACCTATCGATGTTACATTTAGCTGGGTGAATGGAATATGAATGACAGGCATCCAATTTGCTATAATAGAAATAAGGCCATGCTCACAAAAACAATAATCGTCCTTAAACGTCACCAACTGCCAATGAGGGGAAGGTAAGTATGGATGATTTTCTCTCAGAGGCCGACACATCACCTCATCCATCCCCAGAGTGTGTCACAGCCTGGCCCTGCATGGTGGCGATGGACCTCCCTTTTTTCTCTCCTCCCTGACTGGCTGACACAGATTGCCTCACCCTGTCACTCCCCTCTTGTCCTCTTCTCTCCTGACACCTCCCCCCTCTCCTCCCCTCCTCCTTTCCTATCCTCCCTAAATGTTTGACACAGATAGAATCACCCCCTCACTGCCCTCCCCTCCTCAATCCTGTATACCACCTCGCCTCCTCACCCTCAGCTCTCCTCCTTGTCATTCTCATCCTCATATTATTCCTCTTCCATTCCCCTCCTCCTCCTCCCTTCCCCCTCTGCCTCTTCTTCCCCTCCTTTGCTTCCCTTCCTAGAGTGTGTGACAGAGATTACATCATCCTCTTACTCCCCCCCTACCCCTTTGCCTCCTCCCTCGTCATCTCCGGAAGGTTGGCCTTTGACAGGACGAGTGAAGATAAGGGTGTGGGGGTGGCCGCCCGACCATCCTAGACACACACACACACACACATACACACACACACACAAACACACAAACACAGCATCTCCGAGGTCAGAGAGGCTAATTGGTTTGTGCACATCTGTGACAGATCATTAGCCACACAACGGCTACGGTGAAGCGACTGCTCTCTCTGTGGCCAAAGGAAATAGCAATAGATTGTGTAAATTGAAAGTTGGAGCCGACACAAATCACAATGTTTGGGGCAATCTGCATCGGTCTGTTGTCTTTAGGAGTCTTCCAGACATTCTATTTTCAGTGTTTTTGTTTGTGTTAAATCCTGTTGCAGGCTCTGGGAAGGGTTACTGCTATGGAACAGTGGGACAGTATGCTAGGCTACCGTAGCTCTCCTTCAAATCAAACATTTTAAGATTGAATATTTTCTTTACTTCTATCTATGTGTAACAGCATTTATTCAGAGAACAGGTTGATGAAAACTGTTGAACTGTAACAAAACATAGGAGGGAGTAGACAGGAATATGTGTCCCTCTCCTTGCAGATATATCAAAGATAACTGAAGATTGATCCCTAACCTTCCTTCTACAAATTGATTCAACTGACAAACAACAATAATGCCTGCTCTGATGATTTACTGCAGACTAATCCTGGGTGTTGTCTGTGTTAATGTTGTGGCACCTGTACCAACGGAATTACAGTTTTTTTTATCACTTTGGTGAATGTGGTACATTTTCAGAACTCTAAGCACAAACATCAAAAAAGGTTATCAAAATGACTCATGTTTTAAAACTCTGCACATTCTTAATTGACTGGGTACAATAAACAAATTCACAAATTCACTTGTTCACTGCACCAAATCACTCTTTTGGGGCGGCAGGTTAGCCTAGTGGTTCGAGCGTTAGAGTGTTGGACTAGTAACCGGAAGGTTACAAGTTCAAATCCCCAAGGTGCAAATCTGGTATTCTGCCCCTGAACAGGCAGTTAACCCACTGTTCCTAGGCCATCATTGAAAGTAAGAATTTGTTCTTAACTGACTTGCCTAGTTAAATAAAGGTAAAGAATCTAATTTTAGAGACAAATTCAATCTAACTATCTGCTTTTCAAAATGTTAGCATGATTTTTTTGCTATTTGTTTCACAGTACAATTAACTGTTACTTAATCAAACTGATCAAAACTGAACCACAATGATGTAGTGCCTAGTTAGCATATATACGGTAGTTTCATAACTGCTTAACACAATCAATTCTATATTTGTAAATGTATCAATTTGACAAAATTTATGTTGGAAGGAAAAACCAAATCACTACATCATCATTCTCCATAAAGCACCAGTGTGCTTTAACAGGACAAAGTGGAAAGAGTCACTTGGAAGTGCTACCATTTGGAATTATAGTGTAGTGTACAATGCACTGCCATGTGCAACTCAATATTTTGTGATATATAATATATACTCAGTGTATATTTACCATGTACTACTTTTTTCTATTCAGCACTTAAAAAATAACATTTTGAAATGTGTATATTGTATTTTTAGCTATTGGATTAAATGGTAGTTAAAATGACTAAATAGTGAACCTATCATTGATCTATTGGTGACTAAACAAAATGTTCTTATGGTATTTCATGGAAAACATTGTTGTTGCATGAATGACTAAGGGGTGAAAGATGTGGAAACCCCACTGAATGCACAATCAAAGGTGGAACAGAACACCTCAATGACAACAATAAGACTCAATTACCAGACCTGACAATGCTGCCGGGTGCTGGGAAGAGAGATACACTATGAAGTGATGTCTGTACAGGATACAGGGAGATAGGGGGCTAGGGGGCGAGACGAGCAGAGTGTTAACACTGGACGCTGCATTTGTCACCTCATAGAAGCAAGGAAAGGGCTGACAGGGTAAGAAAATAAGAAGCGAGTGTTGATGTTGTCTGTAATGGTCATTTCAGGGCCTCAACAGGACCAAGCGAACTGTGCATCATACCGGCTGTATTTTTGTATTTTGAAAGTTCCGTATATCTTGACAACTTGATTGCCGTCATGCAACACATTTTGTATTTGTATTTCGTTTTTTTCTTCTGACGTTCCAAGAATGTTACCAGAAAATATGTGTTATGTTTTTTTGAAGTTCCCAAAACATATGTTGTGAAAACAGTGTTGAGACATTACAAGATATAGACTAGGTTCCTAAAACACAAAATCTGTCCAGTTGTGCTGACATTTATAAAATGTTTTTCTTCAGGTACACAAAACGTTCCCCTAATTTTGCAAAAATTGTCACTTTTTTTTTTGTTTGTTACTTAAAAGTTCCCAAAACATGTAATTTGGATTTGGGGAACAGCATATTCATTCATTCAGATCAGAAAGGTGAACCAGCACAAATCTTTTGCAACTTCTTGATTAAAGCAATTTTTCAGGGACATTGCTCTGCTTACAAAAGCATTCAGCAGCATTAACCACTCAAATATTGGCCATTCTTTTTACCCAGACTGGGTTTGTGTGCCAGATTCACCTACCTGCCTGCCGTGAATTGATTTGAGTGATTATTACATTTCCTCCATTTTTTTCCAGTACAAATATCAATGTGGTCACCAGAGGAGAGAAGGCATTCATTAAAGAAGAGTTGTCACCTTCATTCAAAATCGGTAGCTTTTAGCTTCAGAAATTCAGAAAAACTACGTGCGGTACACTATTTACTGAATCACTGAGGTGTTGCTGTGGCAACATTTGAACATTTTGCAATAAAATGGAAATACAAGTCATTTTTCGACACTTTCCATGTTCTTAAAAGTGATTAAAGACTAAGGGTTAAGCAGATTGGAGCTTTACGCTGAATAAAATGATGAAACAATGTTGAGCCCTGTCTCCCAAATCCCCTCGGTTCTCCTGTCATCCCCGCCTGTCTGGCCAAGACGAACATCATTTGGAGGTAGCATACACACATGCTGCGTGTGAACTACTAGCCTCGACACGATGACAGACAGGAGTCTGAGGACACAAAAATGAAACCAAACAGCTGTCTGTTTTCAAAGATCACAGACGGCAGACATCAGTGTGACCTCAGCTGTAAGTGAGCTGTCATAAAACAACTTCCATTGCCTGTACAGCAAGCCAATGAATGTTTTAAAGTTGGTCCCAGTGCTTAATTTGTAAATCGGGAGGTGCCGGAACAAAAAGTGACCTTGGGAGCTCTGAGGTACCGGAACACATGAGAAGAAAACACCTTTATAATAAAGCATTGTGTGCATACAATTACATTTGCGTAGTGACATAGGGCAGTAGAGTAGAGGCATGTACACATGGGGAACATGCAGCTTAGGGTTCAGGGGAAAAAAATGGCCTTTTAGAAACGCATTTCATGCAAATCTATAAAGAAATAATTATGAAGTCCATTGCTGGAAAGCTGAGAGTTGGAGGCTCATGTCTATCAGAGCAGAGAGAGTGAGAGAGATACAGGCGTGCTACTCACACAGCCATGGCCACGCATTTGTCTCAAACATAGGTTACAACGTAACGCAAATCATAAGCCCGGGACGACCCAACCGAATCAACTCTTAGAATATCAGACTGACAATCTCATTTTTCACAGAGGGCAGGACAATTAACGAAGAGGCAACTCAAAAGAACTTTGATTGCTTTAATTCAAATTTTGACACTGCAAAAAGGGACATTTATTTTTCATGCCAGGAGAGGTACCAGATCTGGCCAAATCGGTCCCGGAATGAAACAGTCCAAAATCGAGAGGTGCCGGATTCTCTTCTGGCAGGATCTAGCTCACATTAAGCACTGGTTGGTTCCTCTTAGTACACCATCCACCAAGTGCTCAATTCATAGCATCTTCATTCAAAATAAGATCCAAGTCTAAAAAGATCCTTGCATTTCAGACTCTGACACAAATTCAAATGCAGAACAAAATATTTCTGCAACCATTGTGATGATATTTATCACATTTTTCTCAAACTAACTGCCAAAGCCAGCAGTTTCCTTCCAAAAGCTTCTGTTTTGCATATTTTGCTGATGTTGAAGTTTCACGTTGAATCAGAGCTTTTGGTTCTATGGAGGAAGACATAGGCAGGTAGGGTAGTTACAGTAAGAGGTGTGAGTACCACACGACACTGCTCAGCCTGGCTGAGATGGTCTGTGTGGAGCTGGTGCAAACTGCAGACCACATCAGAATGTACAGATGAGCGTGCCAACCTGACAATAAACATATCCGTTTCCTCTCTGCCTTTTCTACCTGTATGTATTGTGGCCTGTTACTGCATGGGTAATATCCTGCATTTCACATGAAACCTATTGTGTAGATTCAAGGAAAGTGAGAGACCTGAGTTGACCGATGCATCCTGCTTTTCTTAGCACTATAGTATTCCATTTGCTTATAGGAGCTACACCATACCTTCCTCTCTGGTGGTATCTGTGTCCTCCCTCACCTCAACAGTTTCCAGTGGAGAGATGGAGAGAGCCTCCCTCACACAGCTGATTGGAATCTGTTATACAGTAAGACGCTGTAAGACTTTGTTGTAGGAAGAAGTGTGGGCAGAAACCACTGCCCTGTACCTTTCCTAAAGGCTTTGCATGGTAACTTTCACACCTCGCTGCTGCTTACTGGCTCTAAAAGAAAATATGGATATAAGAAGAAAAAAACGTAAGCTGCAAATCATGACATTTACACTCCAAATCATCTCACAATGTAGCTCTTTGGAAAACAAAGACACGCACGTATAGAACATAAACATAACAAAGTCTGGCGTTAATAGAACACTGAGTGAAGGAAATAGAATATTCACATGCACGGCATAATTCTACAATAAGGCAAAATGTTTCCCATGTCTTTCTCAGTTAATAACTAATCACTGATGTGATCTAATGTAAGCTTCACTGGGGTCGGAAACAGGATATATAGGCCTGTGGTTAAACCAAACAATAGATACACAAATTCTGTGAAAATAGGGTCTTCAGACAGTAAACGCCCCCATGTGCTAACATTCACGAAATGCTATCTGTGGTTATCACATTGACAAGTGACAGTGTGGTTGGTGTTGAATTACTATGACGGTTTATCACGCTTTTTACATGATTTTGCATCAGGCAAGTGTGAGAAGTGCATTGATGACTCAAAGCAAGAAGATGATAGGTGTACACTGTACCTGGAAACCTCAAATAATACTTTCCATAAAACATTTTTTTTTATAACTGGTTTAAAAGATATTCCATTTAACTCCCTCTCAGACAATCATGACACTTTGAATTGTTTTATCTACCACAAATACATTGTGATTCTTAATGGACCCACTCAATCACACATTACTGGCTCTATTTGACAGATTATTGGTTATATACAGTTTCATTTTAATGCAATCCATGTTTATGTCAGTCTCAGCCATGTGCAGCTGTATGGATTGCAGGGAATGAAATTGAGCCAAACTCACTCAGAGATCATGTAGGAGGCAGATGACTCAATCCCAAACCACCAAGCAGTCTAAACCAAGCCCACAGCAGCCCTGTAGTCTACACGCTACTGTCGGTTTAGACCACCGGAGAGATGTTGTGGCTCACCCTTTAACAACCAAAGGTACCATCATTCTACTGGCTTCTCTGAAAGTACTCTCATTCATTGAACTTTGTCTGTCTTGGTTTGAGCGTTTCCAGTAAGCTGGCTACAAACTGTCCCTTCATATCCACCTCAACTTCACCCAGAGCTCAGTAAGGAAATAGTAAGTACAACACATTTTGTCATTTTATTTATTCATTTATTTTATTTTATACAGAAGAGTGACAAAGAATAACACAGAGTTACACATAGGATAAACAAACATACAGTCAATAACACAATAGCAAAAAAGTCTATATACAGTGTTTGCAAATGGCGTGAGGAGGTAAGGCAATAAATAGGCCATAGTATCGAAGTAATTACAATTTAGCAAATTAACACTGGAGTGATATATGTGCAGATGATGTGCAAGTAGAAATACTGGTGTGCAAAAGAGCAAAAAGTAAATAAGAACAATATTGGGATGAGGTAGGTAGATTGGGTGGGCTATTTACAGATGGGCTGTGCATAGCTGCAGCGATTTGGTTAGCTGCTCAGATAGCTGATGTTAAAAGTTGGTGAGGGAGATATACTGTAAGTCTCCAACTTCAGCAATTTTTGCAATTCGTTCCAGTCATTGACAGCAGAGAACTGGAAGGAAAGGCGGCCAAAGGAGATGTTGGCTTTGGGGATGACCAGTGAGATATACCTGCTGGAGCGTGTGCAACGGGTGGGTGTTGTTATCGTGACCAGTGAGCTGAAATAAGGCCGGAGCTTTACCTAGCAAAGACTTATAGATGACCTGGAGCCAGTGGGTCTGGCGATGAATATGTATGATGAGAGCATACAGAGCATACAGGTCGCAGTGGTGGAATCTACAGAAGTGCAAGTTTCACCATTGCACGTACATCGGCGAAACTTTGGCACAAGAGAACTATTAGAATATGGCAAATGTTAGTCAATTATTGCATTCTAACCCTGCTGGCTTTCGTGGGCTTCCTGAGACATAAAACAGCTCGGTGGGAGGGAATACAGGCTGTCTGCAATTTATTAATGCATTATTTGCCAAAATGGGTAATGGAAACAATTCAACTACTTATTTTTTTAAAGTATAACGTCAATAAGTCCAACTGTTTTGATCGACACAAGATAGTTCAATGGAAACTCACCCTAGCAGGAAATTGTCGCATTTTCTAAGCAAACTTTCATATGGACTCTGTATTATTACTTGAAACACTTGAAAGTCGGATCAACATAAAAAACAGAATATATAACACCTAGAAAGGCTGAGATCATTGTCATGATAGCATAATACCCCTTTGATAAAAACCTTCCTAGCATGTCCAATAGAGTGTTGCCAGCTAGTCTCTCTAAGGCCATAGAGGAGAATGGGATTGATTTCATAGTACCAGTAGAATCATGTAGAGAATGTTGAGGTTGCTTGGCAACACACAACCTGTGACCAATTTGGTTTGCCATTTTTTTAACCTTTATTTAACTAGGCAAGTCAGTTAAGAACACATTTTTATTTTCAATGGAAGCCTACTTGTAAAGCACCCCAGGACAAACCCTCCCCTGGATGACACTGGGCCAATTGTGCACCGCCCTATAGGACTCCTGATCACAGCTGGTTGTGATACCTCCTGAGATCAAACCCAGGTCTGTAGTGACACCTCAAGCACTGTGATGCAGTGCCTTAGACAGCTGCACCACTCGGGAGGCTTGCTGTTATTGTCAGCTTGGTGTGGCGAATGGGATTTAATTCAAAACTCAGGAAATGCAGTTTAGCTTTGTATTAAGCTAAATCTGATAATAGGCCAACATTGTAAAAGCAGAACTAAATCAAGACATGCTATCAGTAGCTATGTTTCCATTAACTTGTACCGTGATTTTTTTTTCGACATTTAGCTTGCTTAGAAAATGCGACAATTTCCTGCTAGGGTGAGTTTCCATTTGACTATCTTGTGTCGATCAAAACAGTTGGACTTAATGACATTATACATTTTTTTAAAGGAGTTGAAGTGTTTCCATTACCAATTTTGTCAAATAATGCATTAATAAATTGCCGACAGCCTGTATACCCTCCCACCAAGCTGTTTTATGTCTCAGGAAGCCCACGAAAGCCAGCAGGATTAGAATGCAATAATTGACTAACATTTGCCATATTCTAATAGATCTCATGTGCCAAAGTTTCGCCAATGAACGTAGATCTGAAATAATTGGTTGGTGAAACCTGCCAGCCAACCAGAAAAGCAAGGTGGAGCAATTCAGGCATTCTTCAAAGTCAGGAAAATACTTGTCCTGCAAATATAAGTTTTGTTCTATGTTTGGAGCAGTAAGCATTTAGAGTTGAAATCCAATGCCACTTCCATTACACATTACACAAAAAAATGTATATTTGTGCCTACCATCAGTCAGAATGTTGTACCAGTTTAAGTAGTTTTAGTGTTGAACAATGTTGAAACTATCTTTTGACTCTATCAGTTCTGCAAAGATCTTGTGATACACAAGAGCTGCACTGTGAAGAGGTCAATTTGCATTCTCCAGTAGCTTAATGATTAATTTTCAATAACTTACTGTCAACTAGCTACTGTACAGAGTGGGTTATTGTAACATTCACAGGACCTTACTGTAGCTAAATACATCACACTGACAGACATGAAGATCTGGTAAGGAATTGTTTTTAACAGTGACATATAGGCCAGATATACAGAGCGAGTCAAAAGTTTGGACACACCTACACATTCAAGGGTTTTTCTTTATTTGTACTACTTCTTGTAAAATAATAGCAAAAACCTCAACACTATGAAATAACACATATGGAATCAGGAAGTAACCAAAAAGGTGTTAAACCAATTCAATTTCAGGTATATATTTTATATTTGAGATTCTTCAAAGTAGCCACCCTTGATGAGAGCTTTGCACAGTCCTTATCTCAACCAGCTTCACTTGGAATGTTTTTCCAACAGTCTTGAAGGAGTTTATGTTGGGCACATGCTGCTTTTCCTTAACTCTGTGGTTCAACTCATCCCAAACCATCTCAATTGGGTTGAGGTTGGGTGATTGTGGAGGCCAGGTCATCTGATGCAGCACTCCATCCCTCTCAGTCATATAGCCCTTACACAGGCTGGAGGTGTGTTGGGTCATTGTCCTGTTGAAAAACAAATGATAGTCCTACTAAGTTCAAAACCAGATAGGATGGCATATTGCTGCAGAATGCTGTGGTATCCATGCTGGTTAAGTGTGCCTTGAATTCCAAATAAATCACAGACAGTGTCACCAGCAAAGCACCCCCACACCATCACACCTCCTCCTCCATGCTTCATGGTGGGTACCCACACATGTGGATATCATCCGTTCACCTACTCTGCAACTCACAAAGACATGGCGGTTGGAACCAAAAATCAGAAATTTGAAAGGACAAATTTCCACTGGTCTAATGTCCATTGCTCGTGTTTCTTGGCCCAAGCAAGTCTCTTCTTCTTATTGGTGTCCTTTAGTAGTGGTTTCTTTGTAGCAATTCGACCATGACGACCTGAATCATGCAGTCTCCTCTAAACAGTTGATGTTGAGATGTGTCTGTTACTTAAACTCTCTGAAGCCTTTATTTGGGCTGCAATCTGAGGTGCAGTTAATGCTAATGAACGTATCCTCCGCAGCAGAGGTAACTCTGGGTCTTCGTTTTCTGTGGCGGTCCTCATGCCAGTTTCTTCATAGAGATTGATGGATTTTGAGACTACACTTGAAGAAACTTTCAAAGGTCTTGACATTTTCCGGATTTACTGACCCTTATGTGTTAAAGTAATGATGTTCGGTCGTTTCTCTTTGCTTATTTGAGCTGTTCTTGCCATAATATGGTATTTTACCAAATAGGGCTATCTTCTGTTTGCCCCCCCCTACCTTATCACAAAACAACTGATTGGCTAAAACACATTAAGACTGAAAGAAATTCCACAACGTAACTTTTAACAAGGCACACCTGTTAATTTAAATACATTCCATGAAGCTGGTTGAGAGAATGCCAAGCGTGTGCAAAGCTGTCATCAAGGCAAAGGGTGGCTACTTCGAAGAATCACAAATATAAAATATAATATAATATAAAAGAGTACAAATAAAGAAAAACCCCTTGAATAAGTAGGTGTCCATACTTTTGAATGGTACTGTAAATTAAATATGCCTCCAATAAGCTACACCTGCAATAGGCTGCTGCTGCTACAGTATAGCTGCCAATCATCAAGTGATGTGCATGTTGTCAACAGAAATGTCAGTGACCAGTAGGTTACTGGCAATGATTGCTAGTTTCAGCAACTGTCCTCTAGGTTACTGGGAATATTTTGCCAGTAAGTTACTGTACATTTTACTATAGCTTACTAACTAGTAGTTTCCAGGTAAGAAATGACAAGTTCACAGCAACTTCTGGCAACAAGTTGCCATTAATTTACTGGAAAATGCACAATAACCTCTTTACAAGTGCAGCTCATTACTGACACATTTTCTTACAACGTTTTCAGAACAGACAGTGTCAAAAGAGGTACTTAAACTTGCATCAGCAGACCTTTAAACTGCTATAAAAAAAATCATGTACCCCACCAGTGCATTGCCCCCACCTATATTTCAAAGTGCTGTGATGATCATACCTTATATTCAAAATATTGTGTAGAACAATGTCCCGAACTGTACCCTGTAAGTTCATATGTGTACCTGTGATGAGTACCTTTGACCTTTTTGTACCCCAGGGAACAACACGGTAGTGTACCCTAACAATACCATTATTTTTAAGAGTGTTATTATATGTTCCAAGCAAGGAGTAGGAACCTGGTGGCACTGCAGAAAAATGTATGCACTCACACCCAAGTGGTTGCTAATACAAAGAATGAATGTATACTCTACGATGTCATGTGTCCTTGAGCACTGCTAGTTTAAATCAAATCAAATCAAAGTTTATTTGTCACATGCGCCGAATACAACCTTACAGTGCAATGCTTACTTACAGGCTCTAACCAATAGTGAGAAAAAAAGTGTGTGTGTGTGTGTGTGTGTGTGTGTGTGTGTGTGTAAGTAAAGGTAAAAAGACATTTGAAAATAAGATAAGTTTAAGTTATGGTGGTGGTGATAATTGCACAATTATTTATTGTAGTTGATTCCAGGCAGCTTTTAGCAAAGTGCAGACATGCATCCTTGCCAATTAGTCTGTGGCCCATATCTCTTTCGTTCTCTCAAATCTGGTGGTGTAGCTGCACTGTGGTGGGACATTTCAGGTTACCAAGGACTGAGATTTTATAATGTTCAAATCTCATAAAAGGATAACTCCCAATTGTGCTCACAGTACAGCTTTTTACAGTAATTGAAATCAGATATGTCAGCATACTCTCAATCTATAGAAATAACAATACGCTTTTCAATGTATTTTTACTGCAACTTTTGGCAAAGTGCAGCAGTGTATTCTTGGCAATACATATAGCCATTCTTCATTATTTTCATACATTCTTCATTATTTTGAACAGAAACTTCAGGTAGCTAGCAACCAAGATGTTGTGAGTCCAAATCCCAAGTGAGGTTGAGTCACAAGTATTCATCATCTTGTCCTTTCAAATGAACACCTGTATTTAGCTGTAAAGAAATGTGCCTCTCCATGATGTCACATTTATTTCACATGAGATTGTTTTCACATGTCACGTGTACTTTTATTTTATCATGTTCAGATTTTGCATCCCAATGTTGTCACATTTATTTCAAATTAATATCACGTGAAATCATTTTCTCACACGTGCTAACATGTTGTCATGTGTAGTTTTATGTTATCATATGTTGCTTCACATGTTGTCACATGTTGCTTCACATGTTATCACATTAACTTCACATTAAACCACGTGATTACATGAGGTTATATAAGATCACAAGTTTAATTGTCACATGCGCCGAATACAACAGGTGTACGCCATACAGTGAAATGATTACTTACAAGCCCTTAACCAAAAATGCAGTTTAAGAAAATCCCCCAAAAAGTAAGAGATAAGAATAACAAGTAATTAAAGAGCAACCATAAATAACAATAGCGGGCTATATACAGGGTGAACCAGGACAGAGTCTATGTGTGAATGTGTGGGGGGCACCGGTGTCGAGGTAATTATGTACATGTAATTATGTACATGTAGGTAGAGTCATTAAAGTGACTATGCATAGATAATAATAGAGAGTAGCAGCAGCGTGGGGGGGGGGGGTAGCCAGTCTGCAAGTAGCCATTTGATTAGCTGTTCAGGACTCTTATGGCTTAGGGTAGAAGCAAGACTTGGTGCTCCGGTACCACTTGCCATGTGGTAGCAGAGAGAACAGTCTATGATTAGGCTGGCTGGATTCTTTGACAATTTTTAGGGCCTTCCTCTGACACCGCCTGGTATAGAGGTCCTGGATGGCAGGAAGCTTGGCCCCGGTGATGTACTGAGCAGTTGCTATACCAGGCAGTGATGCAACCGCTGCAATGCAGCTGCAATGCAGCTGTAGAACCTTTTGAGGATCTTAGGACCCATGCCAAGTCTTTTCAGTCTTCTGAGAGGGAATAGGTTTAGTCATGCACACTTCCAGACTGTCTTGTGCTTGGACCATGTTAGTTTGTTGGTCATGTGGACGCCAAGGAACTTGAAGCTCTCAACCTGCTCTACTACAGCCCCGTCGATGAGAATGGGGGCGTGCTCGGTCGTCCTTTTCCTGTAGTCTACAATCATCTCCTTTGTCTTGATTACATTGAGAGACAGGTTGTTATCCTTGCACCACACAGTTAGGTCTCTGACCTCCTCCCTACATGCTGTCTCATCGTTGTCGGTGATCAGGCCTACCACTGTTGTGTCATCGGCAAACTTAATGATGGTGTTGGAGTCGTGCCTGGCCGTGCAGTCATGAGTGAACAGGGAATACAGGAGTGGTCTGAGCACACACCCCTGAAGGGTCTGAGCGCGCACCCCTGAGGGGCCCCCGTGTTGAGGATCAGCATTGCGATTGTGTTGCTATCTACCCTTACCACCTGACTTCCTGATGGTCCGTCAGTAAGTCAAGGATCCAGTTGCAGAGGGAGGTATTTAGTCTCAGGTCCAAAGCTGAGCTTTGGTGTTGAACACTGAGCTGTAGTCAATGAATAGCATTCTCACATAGGTGTTCCTTTTGTCCAAAAGGGCAATGTGGAGTGCAATAGAGATTGCATTGTTTGTGGATCTGTTGGTGTGATATGCAAATTGGAGTGTGTCTAGGGTTTCTGGGATAATGGTGTTGATGTGAGCCATGACCAGTCTTTCAAAGCATTTCATGGCTACAGACATGAGTGCTACGGGTCGTTAGTCATTTAGGCAGGTTTCCGTAGTGTTGTTGGGCACAGGGACTATGGTGGTCTGCTTGAAACATGTTGGTATTACAGACTCAGATAGGGAGAGGTTGAAAATGTCAGTGAAGACACTTGCCAGTTGGTCAGCACATGCTCAGAGTAAACATCCTGGTAATCCATCTGGCCCAGCTTCCTTGTGAATATTGACCTGTTTAAAGGTCTTACTCACAATTGCTGTGGAGAGTTTGATCACACAGTTGTCCAGAACAGCTGATGCTCTCATGCATGTTTCAGTGTAACTTACCTCGAAGCGAGCATAGATGTAATTCAGCTCGTCTGGTAGGCTTGTGTCACTGGGCATTTCTCGGCTGTGCTTCCCTTTGTAGTCTGTAATAGTTTGCCAGCCCTGCTACATACGACGAGCGTCGGAGCCGGTGTAGATTGATTCGATCTTAGTCCTGTATTGATGCTTTGCCAGTTTGATTCGTCGGAGGGCATAGCGGGATTTCTTATAAGCTTCCGGGTTAATGTCCTGCTCCTTGAAAGCGGAAGCTCTACCCTTTAGCTCAGTGCGAATGTTGCCTGTAATCCATGGCTTCTGGTTTTGGTATGTATGTACAGTAACTGTGGGTACGACGTCCTTGATGCACTTACTGATAAAGCCAGTGACTGATGTGTTGTACTTCTCAATGCCTTCGGAAGAATCCCAGAACATATTCCAGTCTGTGCTAGCGAAACAGTCCTGTAGATTAGCATCTGCTTTCATTTCTGATAGAAATTACGCAAAACTGATTTAAGTTTCCCTGCATTAAAGTCCCCGGCCACTAGGAGTGCTGC
This sequence comes from Oncorhynchus kisutch, assembly GCF_002021735.2. Lineage (NCBI taxonomy): Eukaryota > Metazoa > Chordata > Actinopteri > Salmoniformes > Salmonidae > Oncorhynchus > Oncorhynchus kisutch. The sequence continues at coordinate 33,682,980 of NC_034199.2, read as the reverse complement.
CTCTGGATGAGCATTTTCCTGTTTGCTTATGGCGGAATACAGCTCATTGAGTGCGGTTTTAGTTCCAGCTTTGGTCTGTGGTGGTATTTAGACGAATAATACAGATGAAAACTCTCTATGTAGATAGTGTGGTCTACAGCTTATCATGAGCTACTCTACCTCAGGTGAGAAAAACTCTGAGACATCCTTAGATATCGTGCACCAGCTATTTTTTACAAATATGCATAGGCCCCCTCCTGTGTCATGCCGATAACCCACCAGCTGTATGTTTTTAATGTCGTCGTACAGCCACAACTCAGTGAAACATAAGATATTACATTTTTTTATGTCCGTTGGTCGGATATATTGTACGTGCTTTCAGATCGTCCCATTTATTTTCCAGCGATTGAATGTTAGCTAGCAGAATGGAAGGTAAGGGCAGATTAGACACTCGTCGCCTGATCCTCACACGGCTTCCTGATCTCTTTCCGCAAAGCCTACATTTCCTTTTCCAGCGTATCACGGGGATCTGGGCCTGGGCGGGTGTTCGTAGTATATCCCTCGCATCCGACATATTGAAGAAGAACTCCTCATCCAATTTGAGGTGAGTAATCTCAGTTCTGATGTCCAGAAGCTCTTTTCGGTCATAACAGACGAAAGCAGCATCGTTATGTACAAAAGAATTTACGAGCAAAGCGAAAAAACACACAACATTTCATAGTTGGTTTAGAGCCGATTAGACCCTCCGGCGCCAAGTGAAGTCATGTTAGACATTATACCTAATCATGTTCCCAGAAACTTCCGCCAAAATGTGTGGAAGGACTGATGGACCAACGCATCAAACTCGGCCTTCTAGGTTAGGGTTAGGTTTAAAATCACATTTTAACTAGATCAATTGTGTAAATTGGCAGGGTTTAGCTATAATTATGACTTTGTGGGTGTGTGAACTAGTGACGACCATGTTTTTGCTAGCAAAGGACATAGCCTGATGACAAAATGTTTACTTAGAATAATATGGGAGTGACCATACTATGGTCACTCCCACTAAGGCCAACTTTGAATGGTTGATATTCCAGGCTTATATGTGCTATGTGTGCAATAGCCTGGGGACGACGTTACACCAAGAAATACTTACCTTGTTGAAAGCCCCCAACATAAAGAAATAGAAAGTGCCTTTCTTCTAGAACCAAGTTACATGTTCCTCAGTACACAAACACACACACAACAATATAACAAGCCATAATGTGTGGTGCTGGGCCCAGTCACGTCTTTGACACTTTCACCCAACAGCTGTTGAAAGATCAGCCACAAAATTGTACCAGGTAGTAATAAAGCCTCAGGTTGGACTACTCCAATTCATCTTGGTGCACACACACACACACACACACACACACACACACACACACACACACACACACACTGAGAAATTGAGATTATGTGTGCTACTGATCGAACTCAGCCAGCAGCTCCTGAAGAGGAAGATCACCATGGTTGGCAAAGTTAGAAAGAACAAGCCTGAGCCCCCCCCCCCCCCCCTGCACACCTCACAACAAGGGGAGAGAGGCCTTCACCCCCATCACTCTAGTTTCTTACCTCCAAAGAGGAACAAGAATATGGTCCTCCTGATCACACAGCACAAAACGTCTGAGATCAGTGATCGTGAGGACAGGAAGCCAGCTATCATCCTGGACTACAACCACAACAAAGGAGGCATGGAAAACCTGGACAAGGGGATTGTAGCTTCCAGCTGCAGGAGGATAACTGCCCAGTCGCCCCTGGCCATCTTCCATAACATACCTGATTTGTCCTCATACAATTCCTTTGTGATATGGAACAAGATCAACCCTACCTGGATGCCTGATAAGTGAAACAAGAGGAGGGTGTTCCTGGAGAAGCTGGGAAAGGCACTTGTAACCCCACACATTCAAAGAAGGGAGCGCCTCCCCTGCACAGGAGCCTCTGCAGCGCTTGTGAAAGCTATTCAGGGGGCTGAATCTTGAATCAACTTGAGGCTGCAGCTGTGGCAGGCAAGATTAGGAGATCCCAATTCTGCCCACTAAAGAAGGACTGTAAAACAAATACTATGTGCTGCACATGTGAGAAATACATCTGCAAAGTCCATGCACACACACTTGCATACTCTCCTACATGTGCTAATTAGGGTTGATTGATTTATGTTCTTCATGTTTTTGCTTTGTAAATATGATCTTATTCTTATTTATTGTTGTTGTTTATACCCCTTGTGGGTCGGGGAAGTGGTTAAAAAAATGGGAGAAGAATAGTATTCTGTAGTTGAATTCGTCATTTTACAGTATATAAGAATATATCACTGTTGCCTAAAAAATAAAAACTGTTATTGTTTCCCTTCAATAAAATGGATTCAAAACTACTTTCTGCATATTTCTGCTCTTTTCTTAGGCTATACAAGTGCTATATCTTGCTTAAAAAATCATGTTTACACCTATGCAGTTCCTTTAGCAATACTAATAATTAACCTCTACTTTAGTAAATAAAAAAAAATACTCTAAATTGGGAGATGGGAAGCTCCTTTCGATTCATATTATCATATTCCTCTTTCATTTGTAAAAATTATGACATGACAATGAGACGTGACTGTATCTAGGGGGATTGTTATTTAGCTGACCCTGCAAGCTAGCTAAATTGAATTATCTTGCTAGCTAACTAGCGATTGCTGTAAAGTCACAGAAATTATTTGAAAAAGCAAGGTAGCTTTGTAATCTAACTCAACAATTAACTACTACAAATGAATATAAATTACAATAAATTCATTATTAACTTACTTATTTTTTGCTATCCAATGGCACCACAAGTGGACATTTGATTTCGGAACTCATCACATGTTCTCTTACTGCATTAGAGAAACGTTGCAAACCAAACTTAGTGCAGGGCATGCACACTGAATTACAGGGCAACTACACCCAAAACTGAACGTTTTGTAGATTTTCCCCAGAACTCAAAAGTCATCCGCTGATGTGGGTTAATTAAGCATTGTTGCATACATAGAAAATCCAATTTCTTCTATTAAAAAAGTGAGAAAAAATAGTGGGAAAAGCGTTTTTGGGAAATCCAAAACCTGGAAAAACAAATACAATTTAGCAGACAATTTTACCCAAAGGAACTTACAGTCATGCGTGCATACATTTCTATGTATACTGTAGATGGTCCCAGCAATCGAACCCACTACCCTGGTGTTTGCAATGCTCTTCCATGACAAGGTTATAAACGCTTTGTGAAGCCTCCATTGAATATGATTTACAAAGCCTTTATTAAGTGTTGCTTGTGCAACCATTAATAACGCACAGGTTTATGTCATGTTTGACATAGTGGGTTACATCTCATTCAACATTGGTGGTTATGGCACACAGTTATGCCAAATTTATGAATCCTTTACTTGCATGTGCGCACGCACACACACACACACACACACACACACACAATAGGGAGGTTGTTGTTAGGAAGAGACACAGACGTTTTCTTTGCTCTGTGTGGGTAGAGAGATGTAAATCTGATTGTTTTTAATGTCTTTATTTTCTCATGTTGTGGTTCTGCAATTTCACGGCCCAGTGTCTTCAAGCATACTGACAAGCAATTTAAAAAATGTATTGGTCTCTCTTTGTCGACATTTATAACTTAGAAAATGTCTTGATCTCAATTATAAATCAACCAAATGTTACCAACTTCTTTACCAGTGGCCATTTGGGAGTAGCATTGCAAATACAACTAAATTCCCTGGTTTCCCCAAATCCCGTTTGGAGGACTTCCAGAATCAGCAGAGAATAAGCAGGATTTCTGGACAACCAGGCAATTTATTGAAAGTTCCCGTAATTTTGCAACCCTTTTTGGGATGAAGCCATGGTGTGTTACTACACTGTTGGACTTTCAATTGACATCTTGTTTCATCTCGTTTCTCAGAAAACAAATCGATAAGAGACCCAGTCAGGCTTTCAGCGCCATACTGTGATCCTCTGTGGCTCCAAAATGTGTCTTCGACAGGCCTGAGTAGATCAGCGTTGGTATCAGAGTATCTCTGTGTCTGTGTGTATTGGGATTCAGGAAAATTGGACAACTCATTCAGCCAAGCCATAAATAGACACTTAAAAGATAGATAAAGCCCACACATGCTCAATGTAGCAGGCCTATTAACGCATGTAACTGAGTTTAGTGGCGGTCAGTGACATTTAAGATGAGCATTATTTCGATTAGAGCATATTGGAAGACTGTAATTCATATTTCATTCACCCAGCTCAATGTAACATTGATTGGTGTAGGCTACTACATGATACTCAAATTTTCCCAATACCTATCATGAGGTTACTACAACCTAGCCTATGAATTGAAGTTTACAACATAGGTGCACAGGTCGAGAGAACATTTTGAGTAGTCAAGATGATAGTCAGTAACACTTGCACACTCTTGCCTGCATCTGGCTGATCTAGGGTGTAATCATTAGCCAAAAGTTGCAAGCGATAGTTTCAATTGGACAAATGCAGGTATGTTCATCCCTGTTTCATTCCATTTGATTCCTTTTAAGATTTTTTTTTCAACAGAATGGGCGGAATGAATACACCTCTGATCACACACAAACACAGTACACTTTCATAGCAGCCACATACAAACAGCATGATAATTTTGCTAGTTGTAAAATTACTTCTCGCATCTACACACTCTCCTCCTCTCACCTTTTCCCTTCGCTTGTGGACTCCAGTGCACAACACACCACTGTCTGTGACCAGGCGAAAGAACCTTCATATCATAACCGCTAACCTCTACACACAGGCTACATTGTTTTCCCCATATTAGCTAATGTCATAGATAGTCAACTTATCTAATAAAATGAAGAGTTCCAGTATTGGATAGCCATAGCCGCTGAGCTAACATAGCATCCCTCTCTGTTTGAGCGGGGTGTTTGAGTAGGCTAAACTAGCTACAATACCTGCATTCGCTAGCTAAGTGAAAGTGAAAAATAATACAACTAAATATAGCTATCTCTCTCTATCTTTCTCTTGCTTCTCTTGAATTTTAAAGAAATGAGCTTGTTCAAAACTGTTAAACTATTGTCTTTCTCTATATTTGAGTCTACTCACCATATGAGTAGTTATGCACTGCAGTGCTAGCTAGCTGTAGCTTATGGTTTCAGTACTAAATTATCTGTTCCTTTGATTGGGTGGAAAAAATGTCAGTTCATGCTGCCAAAATTCTGATAGGTTGGACGACGTCCTCTGGAAGTTGTCATAATTACTGTGCAAGTATATGGAAGGGTGTGAGAACCAGGATCATCCTAGATTTGTATTGAAGTCAATGTACTCAGGGAAGGACAGAAATGAGCTATCCTCCGGCTACACGATGGTGACACCCTACAGAGTGCTGTTGAGGCTACAGTACAAAACAGTGTGTTTTAATCTATTATTTGGTGACGTGATTATATTTAGAATAGCTTTATCCAAAAAGGATACCTTTTTCAATGTTTCACTATTTACATTTTTATGAGGATGGTCCTCTTCTGAAGAGCCTCCACTGGTGAGTTTGACGTGTCATCACGTCCATCTTATAAATAGCAAAGTGGATCACGGAAGTGTTTCTGTGACACTTCAGAGATTACATTGTTTGAAATGTTGTAAAGTATAACCATTGTCAAAGCTGGTGCTGGTCACAATCTCTTCCTTTTCGTTTATTAGGCGTACAGTATGTGTGTTTTCCAGAAAGGTTCAGCACTATCTTCTGCCTAGACAGTTGGGTAAAAAACTGTTTTGGGGAGTAGTGAAATACATAGTAATTGCTGGTAATTGAGCTAAATTGAAATCTAGGTAGTGTTTGTAGTAGGCTAAATTACATTTTCTGTAGGCTAAATGACATATTCTGTTAACATATGAGCCCAAAATGATCTCTTCTTGAAATTTTTAGTCTATGACATTTCAGATTGACATATGATTTTTTTAACGAAATAGATTGGATGTAGTGAACTACCTTTTAGTTAAGCTACACTAAATCTACTCTTAAGAAAACCATAGTTCACTTAATTTCTTCCAGTCTGGAGTAATGGGTAGCTTGGTAAACTGTATCATACGTGTATATGGACTGTTGAGAGAGACTTGTGTTTTGATCTGAGATGTAAGCTGTATGTGTCAGGACGACTCAAATGATACGAGAGAACAACTACAGTTTTAAAAAAATGAATTTGCAGCCAGCTTTGAAAGCATGTCACAATGATGGTTCAGACAAGACGGCAAGACACGTTACATTTGACAAACTCATGTTAGGTCTATGGTATGCTGCTGCTCACCCTCGATTGCATTCTGGGTGTGAAATACAATGCAATCCCCTCCGCTGTCTGTGTGAGATATGCAGCCGCAGCGCCAAGACTTAAAACCGGGCCTGCTCCTGTAACTCTCAGTCATCCCCTCTCTGTGTCTCTCTTTCTCCATGTGTGTCTGTATCTCCCTCTCTGTGTGTGTCTCCCTCTCTGTGTATGTCTGTCTGTCTCTCTCTCTCTCTCTCTCTCTCTCTCTCTGTATGTGTGTGTGTCTTTCTCCCTCTGTGTGTGTGTCTTATGCATGAAGAGACATTCTGTCCAACCTCAGTGGAGATGATGACATTTAGTCATTGGCACCTTTTTTCATAGTGCACTATATAGGGAATAGGATACCATTTGGGACAGACACTATATCTACAGATCTGTCAGAAAGTTTGTAATTGTGGGCACTGAGAGAAAATATTAATTTCATTAATGTATGGGTGTTATGGTTATTTTTCATGGCATCATACAATAACTGTTCCCTTTGACATACAAACTGTGATGAACTGTGGTATACAGTAGATCACTGGCAAAAAGGGTTCATAAATATACTTCCTTTCTTCACCTTGGATGTTCCAGACATTTCTTCATGAAATGGTTACAAGATGTGTAATCACCACATTGTGTGCCACTGGATATTGACAACTAATCCAATGACAATATTGTGTTACATTAATCAACGGCATGATCAAACAGATGTGGTCCCCCAGTAGACAGTAACTGTTTTAAACAGTGTGTGACAGCATTGAGGTAAATTGCTAATTGTAACGTCCGGGGTGTAGTGGGTGAGAAGTCAGGTGCAGGAAGCAGAGAGTTCAGGGTAGTGCTAATACCTTTTAATGCACAACAACGGTGAACATACGCCAACCACACGAAACACGGGGCGCCCAACAAAACAAAAGCCCCAAACACGGGGGACTTAAACAATCCCGCACAACCAGCAGGCGGGCCTGTACTATTTTCTACATATGGAATTTTCTACATATGGAATCATGTAGTAACCAAAAAAAGTATTAAACAAATCAAAATATATTTCAGATTCATCAAAGTAGCCACCCATTTACTTTTTATTAATTTATATTATTTAACTATGCAAGTCAGTTAACTCGTGGAACTCCCTCTCCCGGATCCAGGAGAACTGTCATCAACTGACAGTAATTAGCATAACGCAACGGACAAAAATTATTACTTGAAAATATTAATATTCATGAAATCACAAGTGAAATATATTGAAACACAGCTTAGCCTGTTGTTAATCACCCTGTCATCTCAGATTTTGAAATTATGCTTTACAGCCAAAGCAAGACAAGCATTTGTGTAAGTTTATCGATAGCATCAGGCAACCTGGTCACGAAAATCAGAAAAGCAATCAAATTAAATCGTTTATCTTTGATGAGCTTCGGATGTTTTCACTCACGAGAATCCCAGTTAGATAGCAAATGTATTTTTTTTTCAAAAATATTATTTTTGTAGCCGAAATAACTCCGTTAGTTCTTCACGTTTGGCTGAGAATTCGGACGGAAATTGCGGTCACGACAACGCCGAAAAATATTCCAAATTAGCTCCATAATATCGACAGAAACATGGCAAATGTTGTTTATAATCAATCCTCAAGGTGTTTTTCAAATATCTATTCGATAATATATCAACCGGGACAGCTGTATTTTCAGTAAGACCGGGAGGAAAAATAGCTACCTCTGTCTATTACGCAAGAATTACTCTGAGAGCCCTCAGCCGGACACTTATGCAATGTAGTCGTTTATGGTCATTCTTCAACATAAAGGCATGAAACTACGTCAAAATGCTGTAGACACCTTGGGAAATACGTAGAAAAAGGAATCTGGTTGATAGCCCATTAACTGCTCAATAGGGACGCATCAGAACGCAGAGCTTTCAAAACATGAGTCACTTCCTGATTGGATTTTTCTCAAGCTTTCGCCTGCAATATCAGTTCTGTTATACTCACAGACAATATTTTTACAGTTTTGGAAACTTTAGAGTGTTTTCTATCCTAAGCTGTCAATTATATGCATATTCTAGCATCTTGTCCTGACAAAATAGCCCGTTTACTTTGGCAACGTTATTTTTCCAAAAATGAAAATAGTGCCCCCTAGTTTCAAGAGGTTAGAACAAACTCTTTTTTACAACTACGGCCTACCAAAGAATAGTGGATTAACTGCCTTGTTCGGTTCAGGGATTTGAACCAGCAACCTTTTGGTTACTGGCCCACCGCTCTAACCACTAGGCTACCTGCCTTGATGACAGCTTTGAAGACTCTTGGCATTCTCTCAACCAGCTTCATGATGTAGTCACCTGGAATGATTTTCCAACAGTCTTGAAGGGTCATTGTGGAGGCCAGGTCATCTGATGCAGCACTCCATCACTCTCCTTCTTGGTCACATAACCCTTACACAGCCTGGAGGTGTGATTAGGGTCAGTGTCCTTTGAAAAAACAAATGATAGTCCCAGTAAGCGCAAACAAGATGGGATGGTGTATCGCTGCAGAATAGTGTTGTAGCCATGCTGGTTAAGTATGCCTTCCCACACCTCCTCCTCCATGCTTCACCGTGGGAAACACAAATGTGGAGATAATACTTTAACCTACTCTCACAAAGACAGGGTGGTTGGAAAGAAAGGACAGATTTCCACCAGTCTGATGTCCATTGCTCGTGTTTCTTGGCCCAAGCAAGTCTGTTCTTTTTGGTGTCTTTTAGTAGTGGTTTCCATGCCACAGTTCACCCATGAAGGCCTGATTCACACAGTCACCTCTAAACAGTTGATGTTGACATGTGTCTCTTACTTGAATTCTTTGAAGCACTTATTTCTGCTGCAATCGGAGGCTGGTAACTCTAATGAACTGTAGCACTTGATGGTTTTTGCAACTGCACTTGAAAAACTTTCAAAGTTCTTGAAATGTTCCGCATTGACTGACCTTCATATCTTGAAGTATTTATGGACTGTCATTTCTCTTTGTTTATTTGAGCTCTTTTACCAAATCTTCTGTATACCACCCTTACCTTGTCACAACGCAACTGATTGGCTCAAACACATTACGAAGTGTCACGTAGAGTAGGCCAGAAGGCTATACTGGAAAATCTAACCTCTATCAAAATAAAAAGATGGCGGAGCCGCAAAAGTTATTCTGTGCAAGGGTGTTAATTTACAAAGTGATTCTGGAACATAAACAACAGTACTGCCATCAAACATATACCTTATGGGTCAGCTAAAAACAATGCTACCCCATCCACAGCTCAATCTAAAATGCCTCTCCATGAACTGAAAGAGAGGCTCCTTTTGTAGGGCTAGCCCCTCCCCTCAGAACAATTAACACTAATTAATTAAGCAATTACCTAGTCAAACCTATATTTTCCATTTAACTAAACATATTAAAGTATATACATTGCAACATGTTTATGAAACAACATCACAACATAATATTTACAAAATTACATCACAACTGACAGTGTCTTTCAATATGCCCATTCACATGAATGAACCATTCGGGACAGGCACTACAAATTCAGCCCAATTCCCTTAGCTCGGGTCCTTATCCAGCATACCCGGAAGCTACAGAGATAGAGAGAGAGAGGAACAGAATAAACAAACAACACGCTCATCCACAACATAGATAAGTATAATAAATATTGCTTATATTAAATATGAACACTGACAAGTGTGAAATGTATGTACTAAGACAGAGGAGTTAACTTGTGTGTCGAGCCACATTGTTACCTTAGCTGATATTGGAGCAGGGAAGAGTGATGAATGTGTCCGTGCGTTAAAGAACCAAATGCTGCCCGCGGCCAGTGACGGCCTTCTAGGTCACAAAGGAAAGAAATTCCACAAATTAACTTTTAATAAGGCACACCTGTTAATTGAAATGGATTCCAGGTGACTACCTCATGAGGCTGGTTGAGAGGATGCCAAGAGTGTGCCAAGAGTGTGCAAACCTGTGTTTGTGGGCATAGAGTGGCAACTCAAATATAAAATGTATTTTAAAATGTATTTTGATTCATTTAACACTTTTTTGGGAGTAAAATTATTACATTTGTGCTATATAGTAAAAAGAAAGAAAAACCCTACAATGAGAAGGTCTGTCAAAAATAATAATAAATAGTAATTATCCAACAATTGTTTACAGACAGATTATTTGACTTATAATTCACTGTATCACAATTCCAGTTGGTCAGAAGTTTACGTACACTAAATTGACTGTGCCTTTAAACAGCTTGAAAAATTCCAGAAAATGATGTCATGGCTTTAGAAGCTTTTGATAGGATAATTGACATAATTTGAGTTAATTGGAGGTGTACCTGTGGATGTATTTCAAGGTCGACCTTCAAACTCAGTGTCTCTTTGCTTGACATCATGGGAAAATCAAAAGAAATCAGCCAAAAAATTGTAGACCTCCACAAGTCTGGTTCATCCTTGGGAGCAAATTCCAAACGCCTGAAGGTACCACGTTCATCTGTACAAACAATAGTATGCAAGTATGAACACCATGGGACCACACAGCCGTCATACCCCTCAGGAAGGAGACTTGTTCTGTCTCCTAGAGATTAACATACTTTGGTGTGAAAAGTGCAAATCAATCCCAGAACAGCAGCAAAGGACCTTGTGAAGATGCTGGAGGAAACAGGTACAAAAGTATCTATATTCACAGTAAAACGAGTCCTATATCGACATAACCTGAAAGGCCGCTCAGCAAGGAAGAAGCCACAACTCCAAAACCGTCATAAAAGCGCCAGACTACGGTTTGCAACTGCACATGGGGACAAAGATCGTACTTTTTGGGGAAATGTGCTCTGGTCTGATGAAACAAAAAGAGAACTGTTTGGCCATAATGACCATCGTTATGTTTGGAGGGTGGTAGCATCATTTTGTGGGGGTGCTTTGCTGCAGGAGAGACTGGGGCACTTCACAAAATAGATGGCATCATGAGGCGGGAAATTATGTGGATATATTGAAGCAACATCTCAAGACATCAGTCAGGCAATTTAAGCTTGGTCGCAAATGGGACTTGCAAATGGACAATGACCCCAAAGCATACTTCCAAAGTTGTGGCAAAATGATTTAAGGAGAACAAAGTCAAGGTATTGGAGTGGCCATCACAAAGCCCTGACCTCAAACTTATAGAACATTTGTGGGCAGTACTGATAAATCGTGTTAGAGCAAGGAGGCCTACAAACTTGACTCAGTTACACCAGCTCTGTCAGGTGGAACGGGCCAAAATTCACCCAACTTATTGTGGGAAGCTTGTGGAAGGCTACCCGAAACATTTGACCCAAGTTAAACAATTTAAAGGCAATGCTACCAAATACAAATCGAGTGTATGTAAACTTCTGACCCACTGGGAATGTGATGAAAGAAATAAAAGCTGAAAAAAATCCTTCTCTCTACTATTATTCTGACATTTCACATTCTTAAAATAAGTGGTTATGCTAACTGACCTAAGACAAGGAATTTTTACTAGTATTAAAAGTCAGGAATTGTGAAAAACAGTGTTTAAATGTATTTGGCTATGGTGTATTGACGTCAAATGTACAGTGCTTTCGGAAAGTATTCAGACCACTTGAAATGTTCCACATTTTGTTACATTACAGCGTATTCTAAAAATGATTAAATAAAATAAAAATCCTCATCAATCTACATACAATACCCTATACGTTTAGCTAAAAATGTAAATAAAGACTGAAATACCTAAAGACTCTCAGACAATGAGAAACAAGATTCTCTGGTCTGATGAAACCAAGATTGAGCTCTTTGGCCTGAATGCCAAGCGTCACATCTGCAGGAAACCTGGCACCATCCCTGCGGTGAAGCATGGTGGTGGCAGCATCATGCTGTGGGGGTGTTTTTCAGTTGCAGGGACTGGGAGACTAGTCAGGATCGTGGCAAAGATGAACGGAGCAAAGTACAGAGAGATCCTTGATGAAAACCTGCTCCAGGGTACTCAGGACCTCAGACTGGGGCAAAGGTTCACCTTCCAAAAGGACAATGACCTTGAGTGGCCCAGCTAGAGCCCGGACTTGAACCCGATCGAACATCTCTGGAGAGACCTGAAAATAATACAATACAATTTGATTTGATTTGAAAATAGCTGTGCAGCAATGCTCCTCATTCAACCTGACAGCGCTTGAGAAGATCTGCAGAGAAGAATGGGAGGAACTCCCCAAATACAGGTGTGCAAAGCTTGTAGCGTCATACCCAAGAAGACTCGAGGCTGTTATTGCTGCCAAAGGTGCTCCAGGAAGGTACTGAGTAAAAGGTCTGAATACTTATGTAAAATGTATTTATTTATGTTTTATAAATTAGCAACCATTTCTAAAAAACGTTTTGTTCTTTGTCATAATGGGTTATTATGTGTAGATTGATGAGGGGGAAAAAACTATGTAATTAATTTTAGAATAAAGCTGTAACGTAACAAAATCTGGAAAAAAGTAAGGGCTCTGAATACTTTCCGAAGGCACTGTATAACTACAGTAGCTAACTGTACATTTCCAGCAGTTTGTTACGTTGTGAGTTTACGCCCACTGAAAAAATCTACTGTGGCTATATTGTGTATACCGGCGTATAGCCCCCACTACACCACTGTGCACAAGTAATTTCACATCTTGGCTTTCCTTCTATCCCCTATAGAATATCAAGCCACAACATCATCAGTGACCTTAACGTAGGTGTGAAGAGGCACTCACGTAAACCTGAGGTCATGCATTCTCTCTTTTCTCTCTTCTGAAAGAGTCCATCTGAGGTTAATGATAACCGTTTGTGTGGCAAAATTATTTACCTTGATGGTGTGGGAAAAAGTGAAAAAATGAGTTGGAGACTAGATGCTGAATACTAGGAAGAGAGATGGCCTTGTAGTTTGGAGCAGTTTTTCTAATGAGTGGTTTTGTGATACAATTCTCCATGTTTTAATTCTTACATGGTTTTCAGGGACAGTAGTTGCTATATATCAGCAATAATCCTAGTTTCTTTAAACTTTTACTGTGAGTGAAGTTATCTTCTCCCAGACTATTTTGAGCGAGAGAGAGAGAGAGAGCGAGAGAGAGAGAGAGAGCGAGAGAGAGAGAGAGAGAGAGAGAGAGAGAGAGAGAGAGAGAGAGAGAGAGAGAGAGAGAGAGAGAGAGAGAGAGAGAGAGGTGAGGGTGGTTTAGGGGCTTGTAACGGTTTCCCCTCCACTTCAAACACCACCATGAACAGTGGAAACTTCCCCTATACTAACATCACTCTCAGGGTGGGTGTCTACTGACTGTCAGACTCCTTCAAATCAAAATCCAGGAGCTACTGTGAAAAATAAACACGGAGGTTAACACTTTCCAGCAGGGCAAATGTTATCTTGCAGCAAAAAAAAGAAAATCAACCAAAAAAGGGTGAAATCTTCCATTTTGGAATCATAGGCTCCTCTCATCTGAATCATTTTTTCTTCTAATTCTATATATTACATTTTATATATGTTTCTGACAGTTTAATATCCTACGTTCCTACTAAACATTTCTGAAATAATAATCCAAAACGTATTTTAATTAATTCAAATGTTCAGGACACAATCGATATATCACACTGCATTACAAATGATATATGCACAGACGATTCATTCATGTTATGTATTATATTAATCCATATAGTGAATAAACATTGAGAAACATATATAAGTATTTATAATGGCTTAAATATGTATATTTATTAGGGGATTCATTATGCTCATTTCTTCATATCAAAAGTTCTGTTTAATATAAATGAAATGTTGAAAATGTATTTTATTGGGTTACGTATATATTTGCTGTGACAAAAGTGTGTCGTTATGGCTAAAGGTACTTCACATGACCTTATTTTCATTACCAGTAAGTAAGGTGTCATCAAATCTAAAGAGTGAAACATCTAACCACTTATTGGAAGTGACTAAGATGACCTAAAGTTTTCATCTGTGACACAAGAACAACACAAAACATGAAAACATATTTTGAATGTCACATCTCTCTCACGTTTCTTTTTTAGTTTATTTTCATTGTGATTGTACAGCAGCTTTTAGAGCTGAATACTGTGCTGTACTTCAGGAGATCGTTTCATTCAAGTCTGGTCTTTGCCACAGGAGGGAGCAGAGGAGGAGAATAATGAATCTACAGTACAATGCAGAGCTTCTTGCTTATACCACTTCTGACAAGAAATTATTAGAATAGATAACCAATAAGATATATAATGCATTTGTGTTTGTTTCCATGTTTTTAATGAATTAGAACTCTTAGGCAATGACCTAAATGCAGGCAAATGTGGCATCAAAAATATGTGCAAACAATTGGACTCCCATAATAATAATAATTATTAGTATTAATAGTAATAGTAATTTGTTTATAATATGTGTTCATGTATGTATTTTTTACATTTTTATTCATACTTAATTGTCCATTGCTTAGTAATACAATAAATATTTTTATGAGTGCTGTATCAACCGTAGCCTAATTAATAAGCACTATTAGCTTTATTATTACTATGATCCTTTTATCATTTATTTATTATCATCCTAATTTGTCATATTCAATCATTGTTTTCACCATTTACTCAAAATGAAACTGCCTTACTGTTATTTTAAGCTTTTTGTCAATGTGTTAAATACAAAAGCAACAGGCTGTGAAGTACTGTAATCGATTGCCGAGCAGCTACAGCACAGACAGCCAGAGAGAGAGCGATCCGTTTCTCTGTGTTAGACCATGTTCCCAGAACAGACACTCAGCGGCTCGTCTGCTCTGCTTTCGAAGATGGAGGAAGTATCGGGGGATTAACTGTTGTTGCCTGCGGAACTTCTCTATTACGTTACATTGTATTCCAAGCAAGACATTCCAATGGGTGAACATGTGTAGTTTTTACCTCACAGCATAGGTGATGGGATTATTTAATCTCCTGCGATTATAAGGTAACGAAATAAAGAAAATAGATAGCGATGATTATATATTTATTTAGCCTACAAGGATGACAGTTTGTCTGCTATGATGATGATCTAAAATATGTCCGTGGATAAACGCTCAACATCCGACCATTGATCCAGATTCCAGACAATGCAGATCGTGCTGCAATCTACACAGACACGGAATTCAGCGAGACAGGTGCATTTCACTAATAAACATCAGACGGCTCTGGACTGCACAATGATCGGATACCTGTTGATGCAGCAGTGGGGGCTTCTGCAACGTCTTTCTATGACATGATTCGAAATGCTTTGAACCCAAATTGCAGTGTCAAGGGAGATAATCTCGTATTTTATTGAATTAGGCTATAGAGACAGAATGGGCACAATAGTTGAGGAGACGTTCTGTCTGTTGAAATATCTTTCTACCTGCACCTGCATGTGAATGACAGGTTACTACGAGACAGCATGGACTATCAGCCTGTCATATCTCTCTTGGACTGCCCACTGACACACTCACTCTTAGACCTCATCCAATACCTTTTGAATAACGATGCTTATCCGATTCCTTAGAATCCCTCGGCCAAAAGTAGGCTGCTCCCTACTCCTTTTATTTGGCTAATTCCATAGGAACCGGTGGATCCAGTTATATTCTACGCTTTCTTTCTTTCTTTCTTTCTTCCTTCCTTTGTTTCTTTCATTTAGTCTAAAAGCAAGTTATATCTTCCCCGACCTCATTGTTGCTGTAATAAATACAAAATCCAGTAATACACAGTCTATAACTGTTGAAGTGCCCATATTTTGGCTAATCAAGGTGTACTTCATAGAATATTATAGGATACATACTGTACATAAAGGGAAGGTGCGTGCGGGCTGAGGTGAAAAAGTTGACGGGCTAGTTCAGCACAGAGGAAGTAACTACCAAAGCTACTTATTGAGGAGTGTGCTGCCATGTTCCTAAACTTTATTCAGTTTGTATGCAGGACAGGACCGTGGTATATTCAACTGAAGTTTTTATTTTAGGTGTCCTACTTTTTAAAAAGAGGATAGTAGACCCTACATTATTAATTGTCTATCAAATACATATTAGACAACTGGGGGTTTTAATTTGTATTTTAGAACGAGGTGCGACTTCCATTGACGAAGATCACAGGGGAGACACTGAAAGGTAATATTCAGTTGAACATTTTGTCAATTGATCAAGTCTTGGTTATCAGAATCATACAAATTATTATGCATTTAAAATTATTAGGCTACCATTCCTACACGAATACTTTGCGTACTAACTTTGTAACACATTTATAATAACTTAACAGCATTGTTTTTACCTAGTCGCAACAGATGAAATTTTAACTTCAAAGGTCCTCATTCTGCTTACTCTTTCTGAGCGATTGATCGATAAATTGACAGGGCTACCCATTCGATTGCTCAAATCATACAATAACAGGTGGCGGCTGATTCTGTCAACATATGGCTTGATTTCGATCGTGTAATTAAAATAATCAACCCATATGTTGTTTTAAACTAAAGGGAGATCTTGGGCTGTCAGATAAGCCAACACACGTGCCACGACTGAGCGTCTAGGGACAGGTGTCCACAGCGGAGGCGCGGATTGTTGGTGCAAATTCTTAAGGGCTTTCCGTTTATTGCTGACGAAGCATTTATAATCTCGATTGTCAAAAGTATAAAATAAAATATATTGACTGAATGTAATAACTTGTATACTTAGGCTGCTAAGCGCTCTAAAGTTTAGAGTATTAACAACTATTTAGTATTTATTTATGTATTTGAATAGCCTAGTCAACCACATATGACTTTTAATTCAGCATATAGTTTGGACTATTTTTTCCATAGAACATACTCTTAAAAAACAGACATATTATCTCTCCTAGTCTTAGGTAAAACAAATATTTACATTGTAATGGGTTTCCCAATTATTCAAGTGTTCATTATGAAGGAAAATGTAGCCAAAGTGCATGCCATTTTTTATTGACTTGTTAGAAATATGTCTTGTGTGATTATTATTGTATGTAGAGAAAAGTGGCCATCATACACAAGACGTTTGCCAAAATGTTGACATCTGTATGCTAGTTCACAGTAGAACATGTTTTGCTTGGTCTGTCCTCAAGATTGGGCCTTAATGCGGTTTTATTTTTACACCTGAAATATGACTTTATTGTCCTCTTGTGAGTCATACAGTGCCCTACAAAGTATTCATACCCCTTGACTTATTCAGCATTTTGTTGTGTTACAGCCATAATTCAAAATGGATTACCTAGACTTTTTTGTTCTCACCCATCTACAAACAATACTCCACAATAACAATCTGAAAACATGTTTTTAGGAATTTTTGCACATTTATTGAAAATTAAATACAAAAATATTTCATTTATATAACTATTCACATCCCTCAGTCAATACATGTTAGAATCACCTTTGGAAGCGATTACAGCTGTGAGTATTTCAGGGTAAGTCTCTAAGAGCTTTGCATACCTGGATTGTACAGTATTTGCTCATTGCTAGAAAGCCATTTTCAAGTATTGCCATACATTTTCAATCAGATTTAACTCAAAACTAGCTAGGCCACTCAGAAACATTCAACGTTGTCTTGGTAAGCAACTCCAGTGTATATTTGGCCTTGTGTTTTAGGTTATTGTCCTGCTGAAAGGGGAATTTGTCTTCCAGTGTCTATTGGAAAGCTGACAGAAACAGGTTTTCCTCTAGGATTGGCTGTGCTTAGCTCTATTCCGTTTATTTTTTAACCACCCCAAAACAACTCCCTATAACATGATATAGCCACCACCATGCTTGAAAATATGAAGAGTGGTAATCAGTGATGTGTTGAGTTGGATTCGACCCAAACATAAGACTTTGTATTCAGGACAGTTCATCTTTTTGCCACATTTTTTTTCTCCAGTTTAACTTTCGTGCCTTATTGAAAATATGTTTTGGAATATTTTTCATTCTGTACAGGCTTCCTTCTTTTCACTCTGTCATTTAGGTTAGTATTGTGGAGTAACTACAATGTTGTTGATCCATCCTCAGTTTTCTTCTATCACAGCCATTAAACTTTGCAACCGTTTTAAAGTCACCATTGGCCTCATTGTGAAATCCCTGAGCAGATTCCATCCTCTCTGGCAACTGAGTTCGGAAAGACGGCAGTATCTTTGTAGTGACTGGGTCTATTCATACACCATCCAAAGTGGAATTAATAACTTCACCATGCTCAAATGGATATTCAATGTCTGGTTTTTATGTCCTTCTTCGCAAGGCATTGAAAACCTCCCTGTTTTTTGTGGTTGAATCTGTGTTTGAAATTCACTGCTCGACTGTGGGACCTTACAGATAATTGTATGTGTTAGATGATGTAGTCATTAAAAAAGTATGTTAAGCACTATTATTGCTCACAGAGTGAGGCAATGCAACTTATTATGTGACTTGATAAGCGCGGTTTTACTCCTGAACTTATTTAAGATTGCCATCACAGTTGGATTGAACACATATTGACTCAAGACATTTCAGCTTTTCATTTTTCATACATTTGTAAAAATGTTGAAGAACATTATTTCACTTTAAAATATGGGGTATTGTATGTAGGCCAGTGACAAAAATGTTGAATTAAATACATTTTATCTTCAGGCTGTAACACAACAAAATGTCGGAAAAGTCAAGGGGTGTGAATACTTTCTTAAGGTACAACTCTTATTTAATCTCAGGTGACCTGACCAGACATAACAAAAACATCTAGGAAAGCAGAGAGAGTAAACCTGGAACTGATAGGTTTATTACCCTGACTTTCCAAATTAGCAGTGACATTTGACTGCAGAAAAGGACATATTCAGTATTTCAGAAGTTCAGGATAATTACAAACACACACACACACGCACGCGCGCGCACACACATGCACACGCACAATGAACATATACTTACACTTACAAAACATTAGGAATACCTTCCTAATAATGAATTGCACCCTATTTTGCACTTAGAACAGTCTCAATTCATCGGGTCTACAAGGTGACGAAAGCATTCCACAGGGATGCTGGCCCATGTTGACTCCAATGCTTCCCACAGTTGTGTCAAGTTGGCTGGACGTCCTTTCGGTGGTGGACCATTCTTGATACACACGGAAACTATTGAGTGTGAAAAAACCAGCAGCGTTGCAGTTCTTGACACACTCAAACTGGTGCAACTGGCACCTACAACCATACCCCGTTCAAAGGCACTTAAATATTTTGTCTTTCACCCCCTGAATGGCAAACATACACAATCCAAGTCTCAATTGTATCCAGGCTTAAAAGTCTCCTCCCCTTCATCTACACGGATTGCAATGGATTTAACAAGTGACACCAATAAAGGATCATAGCTTTCACCTGGATTCACCTGGTCAGTTTATGTCATGGAAACAGCAGGTGTTCCTAATGTTTTGTGCACTGAGTGTACTTATCTTGTGTATTAAACATCAATAGTATACAATCTCACCTGAACCTCCAACAGATAATACATGTATACAAAATGTCACCCTGATCGCAGACATGAAATTGGCCAGTGGTGGTATGCACCGTATATTCTCAGACATATTTCATTTGAGTTTAAGGCCTTTTGTTCAGAGGGTCTGAAACTACTAGAACTGGGAACATTTGTCTTCTGACTTCTGACATTTATAACCCATAATATAGTTTTAGCTTGATATATTTGTTACTTCTCTAATCACGCAACTTTCTATGAACCACTGTATTCTATTCAGAGGCTAAAACTTTACAATCCACAAGCACTTCAGCAGCATTTTGGGAAGTTGAACCATAGAGTTTTATGTTGCAGGGATGCTAGATTAAAGTATTTCGGAACCTCAAAAGCCAAAACTAAAACATGTGCATCTTTGTCTTCATATTGAACTCTGTATCATGTTTGTACATTCTCAAATGTTATCAGTAATAAATTTTATTGATTCATTTTCACTCAACTTTCATTGGAATATATTTGCTAAATATTAATCATGCCTGTTTCAAAATCAATGTATCCTCTAATTCGGCATTTCTAAATATTTATAATCATTCATAATGGCTCATTCATTAAATCTATTACAAACTGTTACCTAAAGTAATGTGCAAATAAATCACTCCAACCAAATAGTATACACTGTTTTATTCCATTAGGATTTAGAAGAGGTTAGAAGGAGAGTAAGCACTGTGGTACAGCTGGAGTGCTCTAACTTGCTGTTTCTTTTTGATACCTACAGCTCTCCCCCAACTATGGAAACAGAGGCAACTGATGTATACTCTGCAAGTAGGTCAACTCTTCAATCATGCTCTAACCAAAATAATATTGACATATAACTCTTAAAAGTCTTTAAAAGGTTTGTGACATCGTGTTTTAAGTTGTGGATGCTGGATGTGTCTATTATTCATCATTTTATGTCGTTTTTTAAAATGTTGTTTTATGGTCTTTCTAATCAATTTTCCAAATTTTGAGGCCGTTTTGTCATCATTTTGGTTATAATCCAACTGGAATTAGTATTTAGTCCAGTCTCCTCTTTCATTTCTGGTTGTTTCTGAGAGTTATTGATTCCTAAAGTGGTTTTATGCTTTGAGAATGTCATGATGTTGTGATGTTTTGCACAGCTGAGTTATGGTCAAAGGTATGGGGCAAGGCTGAGGCCACACTATTTTTTAACAAATACAGTTGACTCTCATACAGATATGGAAGTGTACGCAAGGATAGGTGAACGTGTTCCACACAGCTGAGATGAGGAAGTCATTCTGCTTTACTAATCCGATAAGAGGAGAGAGACACGAGCTGCATGTGTTCTGATCCTGTAAAAGGGCCAACTACTTCTTGGCTCCCCTAGAGATGTCTTATCAGTAGGGTGGTGCTGTACCAGGCACAGTGATACTTCCCTCCTCTTTCTCCCCTCCACAGATTCCCTCTGATAGAACACACTGATCATCTGGAGTTTGACAACTCCTTGTTGCAGGTGTTGAAAATAGTTTTGGGATGACTGGAGCAAAATATGGTATAGTGAGGTTATAGTGTGAAGGAAGAAGTAGGATGGAGTAGGATATAGCCATTATAGTGCCCTCTGTTCCAATCCATGTTTGATGCATACTGCCATATCTCCTCTAAATTGTTAAAGGCAAGCTGATGAATGAGATCTCTGTCTCTTACAGTGTGGAGGAATGGTCTGGAGGTTGATGGTTTGACTGGAAAAACCAGATCTTTGCTCCTGCCTGTGCTGCCTGTGTGGAAATAGGGAAATAGTCCTGCACAGTTCCAAACCTCTTGTTCAAAGTTCATGTCATTCCAGTATCTGTGGCTTATTGAAGTGCTCCCCACTTGTAAAGTACGGTATATATTTAACCAGCCAACCAGATGTTGATGATCATTTGATGAAACACGTTCTCAACTCACTTCATAAAACGGCCTACAGAAGCCATCATGTTTATCCGGTCTTGTTCTCGCTTTGCCATTTTCATAAATTGTATTTTCCTTTTGGCCACGCCGCCTACACATGGAACCATCTATATCTGATGCGTTACACACATCATCTTTCTCTGGTTACCTTCCCTGTCTATACAAGTCATCTGGGTCTTGGCCCTGATGCACAGAAATGTTGTGGCGGTTCATACAGTATTGAGTCAACTAATGTATGGTGCCAGTCAAAGCTCTGATTTTGACACAGCAAACTGTGTGTGTGTGTGTGTGTGTTTTGTATGTGTTGTCTGCCCCAGTTACTCCTCAATCTGGCCCACGGGTTCACTTTGGGAGCAATGAGCTGCAATTTTAAGGATTGTATGAGGAATAGCAGATGACGAACACGTTTGAGCTAAATGCCATTAAGGTTTTCAATAATAATTACAAGAACATGAAACATAGGACCATCAACATTCCGATGCTACTAGTACATATCATCTTTGAGCCACTGTACTGTGCCTTTACCTAACCTGATTGACCACACAGAGTCGTCAAGGCATCAACACTTAGCACAGTCATAGAGCGACTCCTGTCTCTACGACAGACAGCACTGCCAAGGGATAGCCGCCCGTCGGTCACCTGAGATTTCCTTCAACTTCAGCGTGGCTTGCAACCTGAGACCAGACCCAGGGATTGTGTCATCATGGTCATGGACCGCGACTCCCAGAGTGCCTCACTCAGCAGCAGCCAATCACAACAATGGAACACTAGTCTACCACATATAATACTAGCATTTTGTTTTAGTCTCCATGGGGGAAGCATGAAGATTGAAGATTAACTGTTGGACTGAAGTGGCCATTGTCTCTATGACATCTCCGGTACTTTCCTGTATAATGTGCTAGCTGGTAAAGTGTTGTCTTTGCTCTGGTGTGGCTCATGTGGGATTTGACACCTGGGTCAGTGGAGGTGCTGTGGTGTTGCTTCTGTTTTGGCTGAGAGGCTCCCCTAGGGTCAGGCTGTAGAAGGGATTGGACAGCTCTACCTTTGAGTGGACAGGACAGCTATCTTATAGCCTTGCCTGTGTGTCAGGGTGGGTGCTAAGAGGATGCAATCTGATCTGATCTGTATGGATAGGACATGAGGCTGACAGATGCAGTAGCCACTAGCAATACATGTTCCATCCTGCACTCCTGTGGTGGCCTGGTTAGCTCCTAAGCCTGAGTGATGGGCCTGGTTGGGACTTGGATGGTGGACCACCCAGGGAAAATATCTTTGCTACTGGAAGTGTTGTTGGGGAACTAGCAACGGATTGCAAAGATCGGTGTGGCACTGTGTTAGATTAGGGACTTACACAGAAAATGGGCCAGAGTTACCTAGTGTTGATTTTTCAGTGTGACATTTATACTGTTTATTCAGGTGTTACATTAACTCTGTTGGTGTTAAATTATTACTTAGTGGTCTAAAATAATCCCAGTGTTGGTGTTAATAACCAGAGTTGAGTGTGAGAGTGTGATTGTGTCAGTATTACTCTGTGGAAAGTACAACATTCTCATCAAAATCCTGCAGAGGTGGCACCACAGGTCCCAGAGCGGTATGGCAAAAAAAATCTGTTGTAAAAAGGTTTATTATGGGC